>NW_013527693.1:2948031-3159466 GCF_000836215.1 Papilio polytes
AACCCCCTTGTTCGATTGCCGATGACTTGCATCTCATACGGAGTTAATTGTGACCGCCATTGTACGCACGGAACCTATCAGCATAGCGACGTAGCAAATTCAACGCTAAATTTATTTTAAAGTAGTTTCGCAACGTTTTTGTTGTTATAAAACAAGCTTAAAAAATTTAAATTACTTTAATTTAAATTATTTATAAAGTATGTGAGAAAAATTCACTAAACATAACATAAAAATTTAATTGTAAGCTTCGTCCGATAAAGTAGAAATCGCAACAGTTTTAGCTGTATATTTTCCTATTTTGCAACTATCATAACAGTCTTAATGCAGTAGGAAATTAAAAAAGTAAAAATTAACTCTCCCATAATAATTTATAGAATGTCCCGCAAGGACACGTTAGTCGTTAGCCAAGATTTTTGCATTCACAAAGTCACGAGAAAAACACGAGAGGACTGTTACAATGTTCTTAACGATACTCGGTAAAAACGATAAAGAAAAAAAATGCAAAGAGGTATGTTTTATTAATTCTCCGTACACACGGGCGCGGAATGAAGCCGACCGCCATTTTTCTGCGGACAAGATTTAAATATGGAATTCCGGTGTGCGAGCGGGAGCGGCGCGGCGCGTGCCATTGACCTTGCGCAGGGCTGCGCGCGCGCACGCGCCGCCGCGCCACTGCACCACACTTCGCTTTTTTATTGCATTACAATGCTATGCATTAATCCAACGATTTAAAATAGTAACAATCTCTTTTTGCGCTTCTTTACAATATGAGAAAAACTGTTACAAAAACTCGTTACTTAATACTTTGCGCGTTTATATGGAATTACTAAAAAAAAAACCATTTCATTGACATACATACTCTACAAATGGTAAACTCAGAGCTTGGGTTCGATAGGTAAATCGAAAAAGTTTTTGTTTCCATTCAATATTTTCAACTTGTCACCTCAGTCAGTTAAGAATGTTTTTAATTATTTTCAAGATTGAAATTGTATGTACACTATAAGATATATTTAGAAATGTCGATGTTTCAATGTTTTCAATGTTAGTTTGTTAATGGCAATCCTCTACACATTTCACCGTTGCGGCTTGCGGCGCACATGTCACCGCTACACACGACGGGGAAAGCTCATCAGTCATTATGCTAGTTTCACACGAGGGCAGAACAGTAAGACAGTACATTAGGGCAGTGCAGTACTATTATTATTTTAACACACTGTCAAGTTGGTACTGCTCTAGACCAAGTAGGTCTCAAATGATAACTTTCGATATGTAAATTTCTTGGATATACGTTTTCATACATTTTGTTGGTTCTTCTAGCGATATTGCTATCCGAATTGATGCCTGTAGTTGTAGTGAAAACGATAGTAGTACTACAGTTGTACCCGTATGTGAAACTAGCATAAGAGTGGCAGTGGCGCACTCACATCACAAACAGAACGCCGGCTACACTCTCTGAGTACTTAATTAGGGAAATTGGCTGCTGTTTACATATCCGCTCTTGAAACTTGCCTAAACCGAGCAAGTTGACGCGACGCGGCTGCGGACAAATGAGATTCGAGCACGGCAATATGTCGCCTTATGCTGAATGCTCGTAAATATTTCATGTATATCACGTGTAGTTAAAACATTGAAACAGAATGTATCTAGCTTTGCAAACAATGATGCATATGCAGTATAGATGTGAATGAAGTAAGAGAGATTTGCCTGGTTCGTACCAAATGAGGATTCATCACTATGGGTACAATTTCGTTTAGTCTAGTGTATTAAGAACTAGAAGAAGAAAAAAGAATATCGATATATAGTAATTGTTCATACAAGAAATTATTCATGAAAAAATGTTAAAAATCGGTTAATTAGGATTATGTTTAACAGTAAATCTTTTTTGTGTTATTACTATTTTTAATTGTTGGTTTTATATTGAGTCAGAATGAATGTAATATTCATATATCGTTTGGTCACAGCATGTTTGAATTTAATTGCAGATTTTAATCGTTTAAAAAAGGTACACACTTTTAATTCTCTATAAATTTACACCTAATTTTATCTCCGCATCTTAATGTACGTTGGCGAATAATGAAAGGCATTAAGAACGCCCAACGTAACCCTTTTTTATTAAGATGTCAATAAAGGTTAAATAAAAGCAATGAAATGTTTTATTAACAAAGGTCGAATGGTTATTTCGAATCTAAAGACTTGTAATTCTTGTAATTATTAGTTATTGTGAATGTAATGGAATTTTATTACTCCTTTTTATAATAAATGTTTTGTCTGATCATTTGATTGATAAACTAAATAAATAAAATTAATACTTTTAGCTAATAAACTTGTTTTAGTATTGTATAATAGCAGCTTTCTTTACGACAAATAAATACAAAATTTATAATATGACTGTCTGAAAATCTATTTTGAAATTCAATATTCAAACAACGTAATCGTAGTTTAGCATATTCGGGGATTCCGATCAACTGCAATTTTGGACTGCAGCAAACATGCAGAACAATTCTCCGCAATCGCAAACTTGCGTACAAACGTATAGTTTTACAAGACGTTTCGACATCGCTGCGAGACCTAATATATCACCTATCGTGTCTAGACAGTATAAATTATGTTTTTCGTGCTAGGGGAGCTATGTAATGGACAAGTCAGGGATTACATTACGGTTTACAAATCGCTTAATAACAGTTTGCAGAAAATATACGAATGACAGTCATTTACATAAAACTCAACTAACTTTATGTTAATTGTTGATAAAGAATCTTTTTTTGGTCGTTCATTAAAATTCTATGTTGGATTAGTGTTGAAATAAAATTAATATTGCATTTATTTGAATGTAAAATTAATCTCGTGGGAACTTTTATATCTGTAAGATCTAGACTTCTTTTATATTCTATGTTTGATTTAAAATTAGGTTATTCTACTTCGCTGATAACAGATTAATTGTACTACATTTAATTCGATGATGCTATAATATGGACTAGAGGAGATCTAGAAATAATTTCCTATCAAGCAATATTTCATTTACGAAGTGTTATAATGAATTTCTCGGAAGATCGGACCACCGCAAGACGGGGCAATTACCGCTCCGTGAATATTGCGTTATTCGAGTCGTCGTCGCTGTGGACTCTGGTTGCAATTGTACCGGTTGCTTAGACGCGGTATAGCATTCCGATGGCATTAAACTAATAACATTAGGTGTTATAATCATTGTTTATATTCATACTATTATAATATCGATTATATGGAAGGTCGAGACATGACGGAATAAACTAAAATGGTCCTTGGAGCACACCTTTGAATAAACTCGCACAAGTGTTTTGCGATTGTCGATTGTTTCGCAGCTAATTCAACTGTATAGTTGCACAACTAAAATTGAGTAGCGTGCGCACCTTCATATAAGCTCATAAGAATCAAAGCGAGACTAAACAGTTTTGCGATAGTTTAGTCAAAGGCGTACGCTCTTAATGTGAACTGACGTTTAAAACACACAAATCCTGTCTAAAATATATGGATGCTTAAAATTGTACGTTTGTTTTTTTTTCGTAACTTGTATGTCAATCATCTCCTTTAATATATTTATCTTCAAAGCTTTAAATATAGAAAATGTGATAGTTACAAATTAATAGCAGAACAGGGTTCAAAGTCTTCCGCTCCTTATCTGAACTCGTTAAACTTAATTGCAATAATTTCTCTGCTATGTGCGTAGTGAGATGGTTTTAATTCGAAGACGAGTGACGATTTTAAAGTAAATATTCTCAATAGTTAACGAATTATATTTTTATTACACATTTCTATATGTTTGAGATATTAAAAAAGCAGAAAAAAATATTTTATTAATAGGATAGGAATAGACTAAACGTTAAAAAAGCTACGTATCTAACTGTAAATAAAACATTTAAAGCGCGGTGTACATAACAGAGCTCATTAAAATCTTTTAAGCTGATTTAAAAGCTCTTTGCATGGCTTTATGAATTCAACTCTTTAAATGTTTTTATTTTCTTTTCACACTTCACTAATGCTGAAATAGATTATTTCGTAGTCGTGTTTAAATGTAATGAAATTTGTTTATTTGAGGGAATCTTTTCCACATTTTGAGTAGTTTAAAAACTTGTATTGTTTTTTGTATTAAATCTGTGTAGTAAATTTATATAAAGATATATTAAACACGAAAACGTTACCGTATACATAAAAAATATTCTTTTAATTGTAACATTTAGTGCAAAATATATAGCTAGTATGTAATAGTCTTCCTTTACAAAAACATTCACACGATACGAGCTCTACAAGTAGCGGTGTCCACGGACGGTCGACTTTCATTCATTCGTTTTAAAATATTGTGTAAAACTAAATGTTACTTTTTTATTATAGTACTTAGTTTTATATGTATAACCAGCTGTTTCTGTACGGCTTCAGCCGCATGAAATTATAAATAGTTTATTTTATTGTTTACATTTGTCAAATTCGCAATTGCAAATGTCAAAATTTAAATGCGCAAATTACAACGAAGGATTTAGACATTGGATAACCGTTACCATAATATCCTTAATGTTGGCAGTTTGTAGTTTACGGTCCCTTTCCCACATGTTGGTTTTTCCAATTTATTTACCCCTAAATTTAATAGTATGTAAATATATAGCCCAAAGCGTGTCATAGTGAAGGGTTTTTTATTAAAGAAATAATTTATTCATAAGTATGCTGCAATAGCCTAATGGTTTGGGGTACGGACTACCGATCTTACGGTCTAGGGTTCGAATCCCGCCAATTGACTATTGTCGTGAACCATATCCGAGCACAAGCCTAGAGCTTAGTTGGAATGGTTAAAGGAAATATATATTTAAAAAAAAATGCTGACATCTTTCCCCACGAGGTAGTATGTTTACGCTTTATTATATTAGTATAGATATTATATTATATTATATCAGTTTTATTACTAGTAATAGAATATATCAAAATCATTGTTTAAAGAATTCACGTTGCTCAACTCTTACATAAATTCATCTCATGTTTAATCAATGAACGTCCAGTACTGAAATCGGTAGAGATACGGCATTATTACAACTAATTACACTCAATTATTACTAATTAAGTCTTTTGTTGAACGTTCATTACTCTATGATTATTTTTTATCTGTTCCCTCGAGAGGGACGCATGCTGCTAGTTTCACACAAAAGCGGAACAGTGAAGAATGCATGTATTGCTATTGTTCAGTTGGCATTGTGCGTACAAAAAAGAGCGATGCTGCACTATTTTATTACACTGTCTTACTGTTCTGCCCTTGTGTGAAACCAGCATTAGGCGAAATTAAACAGTTATCTTTCATAGTTTATTTATAGCCAGAGAGGCAAGTATACGGGCTTTGTAACTAAAATATACCAACTGTTTCAACTGATTGAAGCGGCCATTGTCAACTCATTCCCTCAATTAAATAGTTTTTTTATGAATTAACTATCAACAATTATGTAACAATTGCTTTCATCTCTTCATTGATCGATATCTGTGTTGTGAATGGTACGCGAACGTGGGAAATCAAATAACAGTGTATTTATTAACATAGTTATCTATCATCGGGTTTCTGCTTTAAATCTGTAAAGCATTGGTAAATGCTTAAATACTATAAACGATAAATTTTGACAGTATAAACTATATTGTTAAAACTGAACGGCTGTAACGCGCTTTACAAATAATAATTATGAGGTAAATTAGTTACTTATTTTTGTGAAATTACGTTGTTAAAAGGTAATCGATCTATTGTGAAATACGTCACATTCAACCTGTCTAAGTTACATCTTTTAAAACACATGTCTTTTTTGGTATACGAGATTGATACGTTTAAAGTGTAAAAAGTGTACCACATGTCCATATCGAGTTCCGCGGTTACGATGACATTAATATGCGGCCTGCACGTTGCGATGCAGCGGACAAGCCGCGGGTACAACTCGATGTCTACACGATTTTATAACACACTAATACTAACTGCGAATCTTAGTTATTTCGAATTTGAATTAAATAACAGCTTCGCACGGTTAGTATGTATGTTGACGTTTTTGTTATACGTAGGACAAGGGGTAACCTTTTGCGGATATGTTAAAATGTTACCAATGTGAATTTCTGTAGTCTAAGAACCCGCGCACAACTTTGACTAACCTATCGCACAACTGTTTAGTCGCTGTTTGGTTCCTATGAGCTATGAAGGTACGCACACTACTCGATTTTTAGATGTGCAACCAAATAGTTGAATAGGCTGCAAAACAATCGACCATCGCAAAACAGTGGGCAATAATTTAGTCGATGTGGTTGCCCGCTCTATGTGACTTGACTAATTTTGAAGTGTGAGAATGAAATAAATCACCCCATATGTTAGTTAAAATGTAAATCTGTTTTAATGCGTTTTAAATTGATTATTCAGTTTATCGAGATTAGATAAAGAACTTCGTTATAAAGTGTGGTTATGAATTCAAAAAGATACCGGTCAGTGCTAAATTAAGTGTTCGCGAAAAACAAAATGGCGTATCACGGCACAGACGCGTGTAAGCGACGTTGTTTACATTGCTACGTCTATGTTCGGTGCACGCAATTCGCATCGTTCGAAAGTTGCCAATTGATGACACACGGCCGTCGATTATAAAGAAATGGACTAGGTAGTTACCGTTGTACTAAATTTCTGCCACATGTCGCAGGGTTCGCGTAATAATGACTTTTATACAAGTGCATATCCTGTTGACATTTCATAAAATTGTAACGTGTTTATTCGTTTAATTGACAGAGAAGAATACGCGTGAAGTCCTGTTTCTTAAAAGTCAAAGCCCGAAGTCGGCAGATCGATGACTTCTGTGCTCACGAGAATACCGAGAATATACTTTCGTACACGTGTCAGTGTGTTAATAAGCTTACGGAGATTAGTGGCCATAAAATTAATGATGACGAGGACGAGCTGCCCGACGCCAGTTATATTGATTTTACTACGGCTACGTGACGACGATGTATCACTTTTATACCAAACAACATTGATCAAACGTATTCTATATGTTTAAATATGCAAAAAACGAAGCTTTAAAATTTATATTAGTCGTAAAAAGCAAATTAACAAGCATGATTCATCGATAAATCACTTCAGTGACTATCGTCAGTCTATAATAAAATCTCTAAATGAAAATAACCTAAAAGATACAGTTTCAAGTTTCCATTAATCAACAACCACTATTGATATATTAAATCAATATCTTACTAATATTATAAATGCGAAAGTTTAGATGGATAGATGGATGGATGGATGGATGGATGGATGGATGGATGGATGGATGGATGTTTGTCAAAATTTGTAGCCTAAACGGCTGGACGGATCTCGATGAAATTTCGTATAGATGTAGAGGATAGTCTGGAAGAACACATAGGCTAGTTCGCTTTTGTTTTTTTGTTAATGCCAAGCGAACGGAGTCGCGGGCGAAAGCTAGTGATTTTATAAAGTTTAATGTCCACATAGGCCATACAATATTGCTGTAGGTAAATATTTCCGGGTAGTGGTTGGTACAGCCCTATTTGCGGTAAGTGTTCGCCACGTGCGGCATGCGGGACACGCGCGTCCATGTGCCGTATACGGCCGCGGTTCCGGCGTATCGCCTCCGGGGCCCGGCTTTAGACTGATGACCGCAAAGTAACGGAACGCCACTAGAGGCCCTGCGCACACGCACGTCACTTCAACCATTCATAAGGGCCGTTATAGATATTTCTCAAAGTAGTGCGTTAATATGCAAAAGATTTAGATGTAATGGTGTTTGGAAACAAAAGGTATATCTAATGATGTTGCTGGTGCCCAAAAATTTAGACAATACCTCGTTGTACCTCTTACGTTACCCGGATTTTCATCCGGAGATATGTAATTTTAAGTCTCATCTCTTTTAAAGCTCTCAAAATTATCTCAAGATTACCGATTACTTCTGATGCGCAATGTACGACTAAAAGTCGTATAACACTTTAGATAGAATTTATGTTGTGTTGCATGCTACCGTAGTACAAATCCTGATTTACCATATTTTAGACTTAGGCGGTTAGCGCTCAGATCAGATTATCAAAAATTCGGGGAATAAATAGACATAGACTACTAAACTAACTATAACTAACTGATAGTGTGAACCAGATTTCGGACTAAATAATGGTACTGTTTCACCGTACTCCGTGGGAGCGGTGGCACGTTTAGAATGCACACTGGAGTAAACCTAGTGCCGTTAAATGCACAGTTCGTAGTACGACTTGTGGAGTGGACGTAGCTGTAACAGCTTTCTATAAAACATACGCGCTCTACGGGCCATTTGAATCCGAATGTCGGCCAAGAATGCAAGAAACATGCTCAGAATAACTAAATAAGAAGAAAAAATGTCAAACTTTGCATGTTTAAAAAATATATGCAGTTTACTTGCCTTTCGCGATTGTAACAATTATGATTGTTTGCGAAATGTAAGCAAATAACTATAAAATATGAGCTTAACTCTTTCCACAAACCTAAATACAATGGTGCGTACTGAAATGACGACCGAGTCTCTTCGTCTTTGTCAGAACAATGCAAATAAAAAAAATCAAAGGCAACATCTGGCATGAAATAAAGCTGGAAAGGATCATACCCGCGCGTTGTCCGACCCGATCTTTTTTGTAATGATATTTTTACTCTGGCCAAAAACCCCGTTTTGAATTTTATTTTGCATTGTCGATAGTTTTGTCATTTGGAATTTACTCATTCAAATCATTAACGCGAATACTCTGAATAAAAAATTGTTATTTTTTAATAGATCGTTGATCCTTTCCACGAAAATCAAATAGGAAAAACAAGCATAACAAAAATCGTATTCGTCAGAAGTGAGGTCGAAGTCTGTTTATAAAAAAATCAACAAAACAAAAGACGGGTCGCGTCGCATACGTCAAGGCACCTGCTTTGTGTCTGCCCACACGAGAGTAGACTGACAAAAACTTTGTGCGATCTTACGAGTTGCGATTCTCCGACACGCTCCGATTCCAACAGGAAACAAACGTAATAAACTTTCATTACGCCCACGATAATTAACAACTGCATAATAACCGTTATTTAATTCCCGGAAACGAAAACTTGTAATACTTTTATATAAAAAGTAACTAAATGATTTGTGGTTACAAATAATTTAAAACTAATTATTTACATACTTTTATTAATTAAAGCGCAATAATATATTATAGTAAAATACTATTACTATAATAATTATAGGGAATTAGATAATAATGTTTATTAAATCGCTAAATAATCAACAGTAATAATGTTCCATCTTATATTTACGCATAAAAACAAACCTACTATGATTCATACATTCAAGTCATAAGTCTCACGAAAATAGAAATAATGTCATCGTAATATAATTTCCACAAACCTCACACAGAGCCTTTTACTGAGAATCGTAAAGGAACAACACGTTCTGAGACCTCCATTTGATTTATACGTCTTGCATTAACATGCTCGTTGAGAAAAAATTAATGGATGTTTTAGAAGAAAAAATACCGAGCCGAGACGCGTGTACCTTACAATCGAGTCTTACATTATTTGCTATACAAAAAACAGATTTAAAAGGAACACACCTGCTGAGCGTAATACAATCGTATGACTAGTACTCGTAGACTCGTTGTACATTCTCAACTTTATGTCGTATAATGAATATATGAATGTAAAGTTAATACGATTCGTGGTGGAATTTAGAGTCGTTCAGGAATATAAATTAAGTAAATTAACCGATAACAATACCATATGTCGGTAATAAACTTCATGTGACGAAAATGAAAGGATATCAAACCCAAATGACAATTATAAATATTAAAAGCGCATGTATTAAGCGTTTTTAAAAAAATTACAAGCTATGGATGTTAGTAAATATTCCAGTTATTAAAGACTAGCTATTTAATCGAAGAATGAATGCTACATTTAATTTAAATTCTTCGCTAGGTTGATTACTGGTGATCCTCTTATAGTTTTAAATCCCACATTACTGTAAGCTATATGCAATCGTTTTCATCGAAATGACCTTAACTGAAAGGAAGAGTCTGACTAAAATGTAACCATATTCTCGTTATCTCCAAAGCCAACATCGCTGAGATGACGTCAGCTTACAGTTTGCAATATGCAGGTGGCACGTGATAACGATGGTGCAAAGCAAACACTTTGAACGTATATCTAGCACACAGTAAAACTTAAGGAAACATTGTATAAATCATACTGATGGTAATATGTTAAAATTTAGTAGGTAATAGTATTGACACATTATGAGTATGATAGTGTCCTATCTTAGAACTCACTGTACTGAGAATGCACTGACAGATGTCACTTTGTCCGCGCGAAATTAATAAAAAAGCAAAATTGAGTAGCCTATGTGTTCTTCAAGACTCTCCTCGGCGTCTATCCAAAATTTCATCGAAAAAAGTTCAGCCACTTAAGCTACAAACCCTAACATCCATCCATCCATCAATACTTTCGCATTTGTAATATAAGTATGATTGTCGCTTACATTCTGTTTAATAAAACAGAGACTGCAACCGTTGCAGCCGAAACTCAAACATTGTCCGTTAGTTAGTTCTAGCCGTGATCGTATCTAGTTGTATTAAAAAAAGACTTAAATTTTGATGAGAACATTTTGCGTGCGAATTACAAAATAAAATGAAGGTTTACGTTTTAAATTACACATAATGATAGGATGCTACACGACTACAGCAGTGCTTCCGAGAAACAATAAACCATTACGATTTCCTATTAATCGTAAACCGAAAATTAATATAGAACAGAATTGCAAAGAGATTTTTTCTTAAAATACAAATGTTAGATTTCAGCTTAGTCTTAACCTTTTGTGTGATTCTATTTATCTTATACGAAGTTGGAACGAACGTTAAATCAATTAATTCTCACTGACTATCCTTTAAAATACTGTTCATTACTCTATCGCTGACGTAATCGTCTAGACTAGACATTTTTTCTCAATAAGTTTTGTTTAAGTTTTTTGACTAATGAAAACTCACGACTCTATGTTTACCTAGTTGAGTTTACGTAGTAAATGTTGAGTACAGTACAGACGGCGAGTCGTGGCGAGGGCGCGGCGACGTCGGAGGCTGGTCGCTGGTCACTGTCCGCATTCCGCGCATTGAAAGTAACGCGGCATCCGGCTGCGAAAAATTACCATCTCTCTCTCGCGCTATCAAAGTATAGCTATTTATTGATACGTAATAGTTCATTGTACTATTTTAAAATCATCTGTTTACAGTATAAATATAAGCTAATCGTGTGTAGCTACTGCTTTAACGTCTGTTACAAAAATATGTGTTTTGTACAAGTGTTTCATGGAAAGTAATTAATCTGAATTGATGAATACCTAGGTGAAGAAAGGGTTTAAATTCGAAATTACTGATTTTATCAGACTGGACTTTGTGTCTCGAATCGATAAAGGCTTCGGTAAAGAAATTCGGCGACACTATATTTTTTAACAAAATAGCAAATGTGGATTGTAAATTCTAAGGGCCAAAGATCGGTGTCAATTTTGTATTCAACCTTGAAACGTTGGTTTTCGAGTCACATGTGTGTACACGTAAAATATAACCCGTTATCATAAAATTTACATATTTATTTAAGTAAAAATAGGATTTTTTTATAGACAATGTTTTGCAGTTAAGTAAATAAACATGACTTCGCCTTTTATACAGATAAATAAAGATTAATCGGAACAAATTTGTAAAATATTCCACATTAAGTTTTGGTAGTTTTATGTAAGAAAGCTGGGACATAAGGAAAAGCTAGGGTTGAAATTGACTCATTTATTCTCAAACCGTACAATCTGTTATATCAGTGCATACCATATCGGCAGACAAGAGACATTTGCATACTGCCCGTTTGTATTTGCTAAAGGCGTCTAGCATAGGACGCTTGACGAAATTCGCAATGCTAATAATACAATGGCCAGACGCACCTCGTGCTACCGTCTCGTCTGTCTGGAGTATAACAAGGAATAATCGCCCTTATGTTGAAGGATTAAACGTTAATTTCGTTTATAATTAAACAATGCCATATGAAACTAATGACGCACACATATACAATTCGTAAAGCGTCTAAAGACGCAAGGTAAGTTGGCGTGGATCGTGGGCGATTGTAAATACGAGATTCGCGTGCTAAAATACGCGGCCTCCACGGAGGCTACAGGCGTACGGCCTACGGGCGTACGCGGATAACTTTCGACAGTCATTGAATGGAGGGTTCGATGACCGTGCGCCGAAACGTCGTTCGGATTTGCATGTGTCAATGACACGAGCGCTGCACGCTCACCGCCGCCGACGCGGCCTATACTTTTCCTTTCAGCCGTGTCTCGCCGTTTCACTAAGAAACATTTCGGTCTGACCTCGTGACACTGAATCGGTGCGTTTTTTTACACCGTCGCTTGTGAAATCGTTTGTCCTTCTTATTAACGACCGTCTGGAATTGGTTATTGGTGATTTATAGTGTTTAATGCTAGACTTGATATTACAGTTATTTTTTTATTACGTGTTAAAACATTGAGATCTCGATCTTTCATGTCTTGCAAAGTTTCAGGTGCATTATAGTCGTGGTTCTAATAATGTCTACGATTATACAGTTTAGGGTTAAAAGAGATTAACAAAATAAGTCTTAAATTCGAAATAATGTTGGTATTTACGCTACCTTTGTAAGTGAAGACGAAGTTTATACTTCCTGTTCAATGAAGCTTTTGGCTCCAGATTTCGGATCGTTTTCAACGTGAATAAATAGCCGTCGAAAGAGTTCGGCAAGAATCCTCTGGCCATCAAACACGTCGACTTGGAACGTGCGAAATCCAATAAAGAAGTCGCGCCACCTGCGCCTTATTACATTCTTCTAGTGATGTTCGCTCGGCCCTCCCCTCAAATCCTCCCTAACTTTCCATGTCGGAAAGATTGCCGCTTGTTCAACTTTTACTTTGAAAATTCGTTCAATTAGTATCAGTCGCGGAGGAAAAGTTTGCCGGCGGAGTGTTTTCATAATCATACTATTCAATTCTGATTCGTTCGGAATTCGGTGAGCGAGTCGATTCCGTTCCGGAAATAAATTTCATCGGCCTTTCACTAATCAAACTCGACTTGATATATCGACTTTATATCGCTGAAGATCAAAGCGAGATTTAAACATTCACGATAATGGACCACCACTTTGATTTAACCGCATTTTTATTTTGATTATATTGTTAAATAAAAGTACGTACCGAAGGAAAACTGCATAAATATTTGCCACCTAAATGGATGTACCGTGTGCCTAATGCTGCCTTTTCTATTACACCTGCCTTTTGTATTGACTATCATGATTGATAGCAAATGCATTTAAAATATATAATCCCACAATATTATAAATAAAAAATTAAACATATTTCACAGGTATGTCTCGAAGAATATTTTAATAAAAAAAAAAATAACGTAATGTTTAGGAGTTAATTGACAAATCGCGAGCGGTTGGTATTAAAATGTGTGTCGGATTTCATTTCAGTGTGGGACAATAGCGTCCCTTGGTGGGTGTCGATTTTAATTGCAAATACGATATTAGCATACACGCTTTGTGAGTTCTTGAAAGGTGCGAGTCGAAGGCGAGGTGTCCTTATGCGAACTGTATGCGGTCACGATTACGATTGAGACATTAAGTACTGGGTATTGTCATCGCTTAGCTATGTGAGCGCACATCAATGCTAGTTTCACACTGGGACAGGCATTTCATAATACGCAGTAGCAGTACTGCATTACCGTGCGGTACTGCTACTGCTGCAGACAGAAATGTGTCATATTCATTATCTGCTACCCTCGTGTGAAATTAGCATTAGGTACTACGTAATCTAAGAATAATGAGCCTTGGATATAATCATCAATTACCATCATAATAACAAAAACATTGTTAAGATTATAAAATGATCAAACTTAAAATTACTTTATTATAAATTTGTACTACTATACTGTGTAAAAGATTTTCTTTTTAAAATAAATAATAGATGCTGGTGTTCGTTTAACGCTTTATCTAAGTATAACCGTACTTATTGCATTTAATTTTATTCTATTACAACAGCACTAAGAGCGGTAATTAGCCGGCGGTAAGATTAAATTATAATAATGAGTGTTGGTATAACTGTGCAAGATTCATAATTGGGGAGATATTAATATGTATTTGGGCGGCCGGCGAGTGTTCAAAGTAAACAGAGACGACCGTTAGGCACACACTTTCCAAACGGTGCTATTTTTAGATTGATTTTCACCGTTGCATATTTAATACCAGTGATAAATATGAAATTTCAACGCTTTACTAAAGCGCAAATCACCGAGTAAAGAGTAGACTATTAAATTGCTAATACAGAAATATTTGAGAAAATGTGATTCAATTCAAAATGTGATGCTAATTTATTGAGTAAATTTGTAAGAGGTTTACGTTTTAGAACAGCTTTGTAAAAGGGTTATAATTTAGTCAGTTTACGTGAAGATTAAAAAAAAAACAAAACAATGTTGTTTAGCAGCCCAACAGCTTGTTAATCAACGTAGACTGATAGCAATCTTCAAGAATCGATCTGAGCCATCGAACATATAATTAAGTTTCTTGGGAAACATTATTTTTAATCGATTGGAAATAGTATCGTAAAGTTGACAGTCATATAAATGCTAAGCGAATTCTCGTAGACATGAATAAAAGTTGTAAAACAGTTAACATTAAATAAAGTTTATCGTTGGAACATAAATCATGTTTTGAAATGGCCAATGACCAGACCAATAAAACGTAATGTTCCGTGCGCCCCGCCACCCGCGACCCGCGACGTCCCTCGCCTTGCAACACCATTAAACATTTAAAAACTATATTACACACAAAATGTATAAACAAAAACGACCTTCGTATTTTTGTTTTGTATTTCATAATTATTATTTAATCCTTTATCATTAACATAACTAAACGGTTTATTACAAACAAAATTGCAAGAATGCTTACAAACTTTTAATTATGCAAATTGCTCAAAGATTTAAGGAGAGATTGCACGGGTTTTTTGTAACGAAGGGGCAATAACAATTTGTAAATCCATTTTGGTTGTATGAAAAATGTTTTTACTTCCTTACATTTATTAAATTGAAGATTGCGATAACTTTGATATTCCATAAACATAATTTATGTGTCTGATTACACTTACTCGGAATTTTTGATAATTTAAATTTTACAAGCTTGAAAAGATTATGAAATTATTCAAATGCTTATTCATATAATTAAAATTAAATACAAAAATATAAATATTATAGTAGCATCACTTAAAGAGGAAGACCGAAGAAAGTATGGATGGATTGTGTGAAAGAGGTTATGCTTAAGAAAGGAGTGGTTTCAGATGTGACGGCTGATAGAGATGTATGGAAGAGCAGCACATACTGTGCCGACCCTCCTCAAGGGACAAGGGCAAGTTAATGATGAGTAGCATCACTTAATGATTTTGATATTATATATATTTAGATAAGGTATTTAAATATCTATAAGTAATTCATATATTTCTGCTTATTTTTTACAGGTACGTACCGAGAGGGAACATCGGGTCATCGAAGAAGCGACGAGTAACACGACTTATTGGGTATGATAATTTTTTAATACACTTGTAGATTTACTTTAATAGTTATAATTATTTTATATTATGAAGCGCTAACGTTAACGCTAGTTTTAATAACTGTTTAACTCCGTTAATGATTACAGTTATAATTGTGTGAGGTGTGATAATTGTTATTAAAGTGATTATTCCGTGACGTTTTCCTGCCAATCTCTTCGTTTCGACGCCATCCCCGCCTCTCCCGCGTAAAGATTTACGATGTCTTATATTGCAAGGGGCGTAATGAACAGCGATGCGTATTCTGTCATTTCATCAAATTAACTGTTCGCCTACAATCGACTTACTCGTTCCGTCAGCCTCGAACACAATTTACTTATGCAAACGTTACATTGTATTCATGATGCCATTTGTTTTATACAGATTGTATGCTACGATACTGTTGTCGTGAAGTGAAAATGAACAGTCTTACTCAGTATTTTGTAGGCTTAAATTCTCGGTTTTATACGTAACACTACTAACTAACTAAAATAGACATTTTGTACAGTATTGAAAAGATTATCTGATAAAATTAAAAGATAACGGCACCTTACATTGGCGTCGGTTATTGCCCCCCCCCCTTTCCTATCAAAAATTGTTAAATAGATAAAAAAAACTATTTAGAATATGACCATGTTAATGGTAACCGTACCCCCCTTAGGCTTATAAGTTAAGTCGTTATGAATAATCGTCAAATTGACTCAACGATTTAAATACCTCATTTTTCCTCATATTCTGGATAATCCGATGACAGATAAATAAACGTGCAGACAGCACTGTAAACGAGTGAATGATAAACAAAACAACGCATTTGTAAATTGAAACCCTTCCACCGCGTAGCTTTTATTTTAATGGTGCCGAAAAGGGGTCCGAAGCGAATCCAGACATATTAATTGCGTCAGATGATTGTGCCGGCATCCGCGCGGAAATTAGAAGCATTGGAGTGTAGAACACACGCCCACCGAGCAGACAACACTACACAAAAAGCAATATCGCGCCTCAACTTGAACGATTGCAATAAAAATATTTCTTCCAAATCCGTAAAAACAACGGGATATAGAATTATAGCAGCATTTTATAGCTCCATTGTAAGCGTTTTTATGGACGTTAACATTGGACGTCGCAATAAACGTTTAGTCCGACAGGGAGACGAGCCGCGAAACGATTTAATATTTTCGAACTGCCCTTAGCGCTTCGTAAAGCATCACTTCTCAATTAAGAAGCGGTCGTACCTCGACCGCTTCGTCAAATATTAAAACGGTAGAACAAATCCAAGAGCTTTTAATATTTTACTTAAAACGGACTGCGGTTTCAGCCTGAGTTTTCTTCCTGTCTTACCCAGATTTAAGTTTTGTTTAAGCGCTAGGTAAAGAGCGGCACTGAAAACTAATCCCGACGTTTCAGAGTTAGTGCGGTGTTGGTTTTTGTTCCTTAACCGCTCGTAAAATCTTAGATAAAGTAAATAAATAACAGATATAGCCTATATATTTTTCTTATTAATATGCCGTGCTGAAATTTATCTGCGACGTCTGGCACAAACTGCTAGTGTAAGTGTGTTTAAATGGCTATTAGCTGCAAAGGTTATGATAATATAAGAGAATGCAGTTACATTTGCATACGTTTTGAAATAGAGCGTAGCAATCGGTGTATGGAAATTACTTACTGTTATATTTATAAGCGTTATGTATTTCTAGACTTTTATTCTTAATTCTTAAGGATCAACTAGGTCTTAGAATTGGGCCAACTTAAAAATACTTGAGTATAAAAATTATAAAGATAATAATACGTAAATGATCGATTGTTAAAATCATCATCATCATCTCCTTATCCTACTCCTGTAGGGTCGGCGCAACAGGTTTTTGTCCTCCACATAACTCTATCATACGTCATCTCAGTCATTACTCCCTTTTTGATCATGTCACCTTTTACACAATCCATCCATCTCTTTCTAGGTCTACCTCTACCGATGTACCCTTCCACACCCATAACTAACGTTCTCCTTGTAACATGCGATTCATCCCTCCTCATAACATGCCCATACCATGCTAACCTTTTACTCCTAACCTTCTCTATTATGGGGGCTACTCTCAAACTTCCTCTAATATACTCATTTCGTATCTTATCCATTCGTGTTACCCCACACATCCATCTTAACATTCGCATTTCTGTCACATGTAGTCTTCTTTCATCCGTCCCTTTTACTGCCCAACATTCAGATCCATACATCATGACAGGTCTTACGACGGCCTTGTAAATTTTCCCCTTTAATTTAAGTGGAATTTGAGGGTCGCATATTACTCCTGTGACCTGTCGCCATTTCATCCATCCCGCTTTTATTCTATTTGTCACGTCACGGTCAATGTAGCCGTCGCTTTGGATTAATGAGCCGAGGTACCGGAAGTCGGAGCAAACTGGGAGATAAGCGCCATCTAAGGCAATCGGGATAAAACTGGATAAGCCCCCAAAGTCACAGAATAACTGCTCTGTTTTTGCTCTACTTATCTTTAGTCCGGCTGTCTCCAGTTTATCCCGCCATCTCTCCAGTCTGCTCTGGACCTCAAGCGCATCTTCCCCAACAAGAACAATGTCGTCGGCGAACAGCATACACCAGGGTGCTTCCTCCTGGATCTCCACGGTTAACGCGTCGATAACCAGGAGGAACAGATAAGGGCTTAAAGCCGATCCCTGGTGCAGGCCCACAGCCACACTGAACTTGTCGGTTACGCCGGCTTCGGACCTGACGTGAGTGTTCGCTCTTTCATACATAGCACTCACGAGTCGCACGTACTTCCCAGGCACTTGTCTTTCTTTCATCGCCCACCACAGAACCTTACGGGGGACTCGGTCGTATGCCTTTTCAAGGTCAACGAACACCATATGCAAGTTCTTATGTACACGTCTGTACTTTTCACAAAGCTGACGTAAAGCAAATATGGCATCCGTTGTTCCTCGACCTGGCATAAACCCGAATTGGTTCTGTGATATCTCACTCTCTTCTCTTATCCGTCTGTCTATCACCTTCTCCCAAATTTTCATAGTATGTGACATGAGTTTTATTCCACGATAGTTGTTGCAGTTCTGAACATCACCTTTGTTCTTAAAAATAGGCACCAACGTACTGGTACACCATTCATCAGGGATCGATTCTTCCTGCAACAGCTTATCGAAGAATAAAATCAGCCACTTTATACCATCTTCTTTCAAAACCTTCCATACTTCAACGGGTATGCCATCAGGCCCCACAGCTTTTCCATTCTTCATATCTCTCACTGCCATTTTAACCTCATCCAAACTGATCTCATTTACCAACGCCATATTGACCGGTGTTCTCGGTACGACGCCATTCCATTCATTCTCCTCATTCATTAAATTTCTGAAATATACTTTCCATCGCTCTTTTATATCTCCATCTTTCAACAAAATTTTACCATTTTCATCCTTCATACATTTTACGTGCATAATATCTCTCGCATTCTTCTCTCTCGCTTTTGCTAGCCTGTAAAGATCTTTTTGTCCTTGCGGTGTGTCCAGTTCTTGGTACAGTTTGTTCTGTACAGCAGCTTTAGCCACCGCAACCGATCTTCTAGCAATTTTTCTTACTTCAACATACGTTCTCCTTCTAAATTCTTGCATATCCTCATTCATTTCATCCCCGTTTTTCCACGCCTTAAATGCTTCCTTCTTATCTTTCACTGCCTTCTGTACTTCGTCGTTCCACCACCATGTATCCTTATCTAGCTTTCCTACGCCTTTCGTTTCCCCTAAAACATCCTTTGCAGCACACCGTATAGAGGTAGCAATTTCATTCCAACATTCATTAACCGATTAAAATGTTTTTTAGAAATGTTATATTTCTTAGATACTCGTAGTATTCCAAATGCGAGTGCTGACTAAGCAGATAGGGTATTAACACTGCCTTTAATGAATATTCAGACGAGATGACACCGCTCGCTGCGAATTCGCAAGAAATAATCTCCCAACAGCCGGCGATCATAAATCTTTCAATAACACTCCTCAAATAAATACAAAATTCACGTAGCCGTTTTTAGTAACATAAATAATGTATTCAGTGTCGCACTAAGACGCGATTTTTGTTACTCTTTGCTAAGGATTTATTTCAGGATTCATTCTTTATAACACTTTTTTAAGTTAGGTTAAGTCTATGCTCTTTTGTATGGAAAACATTAAAATAGTAAAAAGAACATTAATTAATAACTCACAATACGAAAAACTGGAATTTGAATTATCAGGCATTAATACGAGTATGTCGACATTTTAAGACTGATTTTAAAATTGACAAAAGATATTAAAAGACACAGAGTTGGCACATGGCGTGATTCGAACCCAGGATCTGCCGATTGAGAGTCAATTGAAACCACTCAGCCATCAAAGCTTTTAATGTTTAACACATGCATAAACCCTTTAATATTAAATTAATCATTGTATGAAGCAAACAATCATTTGAATAAACATATTTATGTAGTATGCCTCCAACATGCGGTATTCACAGGTTTAACCAGATTTCAGTATACGTGCTAAAAGTACGTCCCGCGCTGTTGGAAATTAAACAAATTGATATCCAACACAAACCATCGCTCGGTTTATCCCAACATTGTTGGTGTGCCGTAGCCGTACGCAACATCTGCTCTGATTTTCGATTATCTCTCTGGTTTTTCGTTTACTGTTTATTCATTTATTTATTCACATTTCAATTCTCACTGTTGCGAAGTCTGAATGCATTACATAATTTTGTACTTAAATTAAATTTAAACAATACTAGCTGTTGCTCGCGACTTCATCTTCGCGATTTTAAAAAAAAAATAAAAATATAGCCTATTTTACTTACAGATAAATTTCCTTTCTAACGGTGTAAGAATTTTTAAAATCGTTCTAGTAGTTTTTGAGTTATTTCAATACATAAAAAATACAAATTTGTCCTGTTTATAATATTAGTATAGATTACATAAGTTAATAACTAGTGTTGGAATTTTAAATATGTTTTTTGTAGACTTCATACAAATAATAATTGATTTATTTTCGTGTAACTTTGTGATATAATTGTTCATCGGCTACGATGTTTGGAATTCCTGTGACACTTAAACACTTGTTTGTACACACGCTTGGCGGCAAATAATGGTTTCACAGAATGCGACTTTCCTTGATACAAAGCGGAGGTACAGTCAACTGAAAAAATATGATTTCAAACTCGTCAGAGATATAAGGTTTAAAATTTACTATAGCGATTCATGTGTGCGCGACTGTACTTCGTAGATTTCTTTGAAATTGAACGATTCTTTTCATTGTAAAGCTACGTCGAACACTTTTGAACTTTGAAAGCCCATCTATAGAACGCTTACAAAGACTTTTAGGACTAAAATACGCTAGCAATACTTTTATATCTCGTCATCGCGGCATTAACGCACAGTCATGATGATATCGTAATGTTCGGGTAAAAGGTAACCGTTAGGGTATATTAACCTAATATAGTTAATTGACTAGCGTAATAAGAATCGATCTTAAATGGAAATACGTTCGCGCAAGCGTAACTCTCTATATCACTAAAAATACCCATTATAATTACAAGGTATAGTTTGTTAAAAATGCGTACATTGTTTGTGTATAACAAATCTTGAAGAAATTGTTTTTGAACAGTTTCGCAATCGATTAGATTTTGGACCAACAATTTTAAATGGAAAGGTATTACAATTTTATATTTCAAATAATACAAGAGGTACAAATAACAAAGTCGCGAATGTTTTATTTACTGTTTGAATTTGGAATACAACAAAAGATATCGGGGCAATGGCGCAAGACGATTGCGGTCGGCAGGGGGCGCTGGGAGCGCGGCTTCCGGATCCGCGGCGTAGGCCGGCACTGATTGCCCACAGATGCTTCAGTAATTCGTGTCAGTCCCTTGTTAATTGCGGGAAATGGATGAATTAATTGTTTTCCTTTCTTCAGCTTATTTTTCCTTTTAAACTCAAGCGCTTAATTAATTGGATTGATTTAGATTGAAGCGTGCTTGGACTCAATAAAGTATCGCGGATCGCTCTCCACTCGTTCTATTGTATATCTGATTTGTAGACTCAAGAGCCTTTTATAAAGGGAACAAATAATTCATTGGAAACATTTAGAATGGAATTATATCGAAAAATGTTGAATATTATAATCAAAATGTAGAAATTAAATTATGTGTAATTCAAAATTTATTCAATATTTTTGTTGTTTTACTGGCAGTTTTAATGTCTTTGTACTGAAATTAAATTATTATTTATTTAAGACAAAGTCAAAGTTTCTTAAGATATGATACTTCCCAAATTAAACATGAAAACAAAAGACTGACAATTCCGCAATTCATCTTTTTTTAACAACATCAAGTTGAAAGTGTCGTTCATTACTCCTTAAATGTTATAGGTTAAAAATATGTTGGAATGCATTTGTCTTGTGTCGATGTATTTATAGGGGCGGGGGCGGTGGGGCGGGGGCGACGACCGCGCCGAGGCCGCTCCCGCCCAAACTGGGCCCAAATGCAACACAATACCTCATTCAATTATTTATGCATTTCGTCTGCAACAGTTCAGATTTCAGTCTGCGGCCTGCGGCGGTAGGTATTGCAAACGTCGACCTAAAATTATCTTAAGACTGTCGAGTAAATAAACGCCTTTTAGTCGATGTTTTTAAATAGTTTTGTAGACGACTAAAGCGTCGAACCCCCCTGTCTAGTCGTTACCGTAAGTTCAACGGCTTAGCGAGTTGTAGATTTCGCACACACTTTTGAAAGTCTAGGGTAAAGACATTAAAAAAGAACACTTTGAAATTTTATCTCATTCTTTTGATATCGAGTACAAAGACTATTACATGAAAAAATGTTTCTCTTTCAATCAATCTTACTAATATTATAAATGCGAAAGTTTAGATGGATGGATATTTGTTAAAGTTTGTAGCCTAAACGGCTGAAGGGATCTCGGTGAAATTTGGCATAGACGTAGATGATAGTCTGGAAGAACACATACACTACTGAGTTTTGTGTTTTTTAATTATACGCGGACGGAGTCGCAGGCGAAAGCTAGTATTTTAATAAAAGAGATATTCAAATTATTTTAAGACTTACGAACATAAAGAGCGGACGTTGTTGATTTTTTGTATGCTCAATCAAGCTATGTTACGTTTAGTTTAAACTGTCTAGACAGGCTTGTTTGATTACTGTAACGTTGAACACTTCCTATTACAGCGCGCTGTTATTTCGCAGAAGGCATCGCTTCACTTCTTTAGAAATTTCATGATGATTTAACCACATCCGTGTATCGATTGTGAACAGACTTGATTGTTTTTTTATTAATTAGTTAAGGCTATTTAAGAAGAATCGATGCAAAATGATTTTTGTTCTTTAACATATATAGGTAAAAAAATCACTTCTTTGAATTTAATTTATACTTAAATGATGATTAGTAATCTAAAAGTATTAAATAAAATGTCCGTTCCTATATATATGCTTGGGTAACAACAATATAAGGCTAATCTCATTATAAATATCTAATACACGAACAGTTCTTATGCCGGGTTTCTGTAGTTTCCACCTATTTTGTCATAACTTACCGTTCGGTTGACGTATGTTTCAACGGAGTAAAACGCAAGTTACGTAGTTCGGAAACGCATTTAATGAATTAATCGAACCAAAAACAGTAACGAATGGTAAAATGTAGCTGGGAAACCGGCCATAAGTACTTTAATACTAGAGAAGTTAACAATTCTTTGGAGGTTAACAATCGCAACCATTCGCTTTTAACATTCATTGCACATGTTCCACGTATCGGTTTATTCCCAACCGTCACCCCGTTCTGTCCCCAAGTGGGAATAAAAAAATTCATCCGTCCCACCTTTTTCGACGAGACGATTTGCACACATTTTATTTTATATCGGTTCCATCTGTCACCTTATTGGTGATTATAGGACTAAAAGGTCGGACGGATGAAACTTTTTATTCTCACGTGGGGACAGATCGGGGTGACGGTTGGGAATAATCCGCTCTAAGTATTTTAATACTAGAGAAGTTAACAATTTTTTGAGGTTAACAATACTCGTTACTATTCGTTTAAGTCGCAAGCATTCGCTTGGAACATTCATCGCACATGTTCCACGTATCGTACGTACCGAAGGAAAACTGCATAAATATTTGCCACCTAAATGGATGTACCGTGTGCCTAATGCTGCCTTTTCTATTACACCTGCCTTTTGTATTGACTCTCATGATTGATAGCAAATGCATTTAAAATATATTCATGTCCATAAAACGTCTTTTCATGTAAATAATTTATTTTATGACGCTTGCGAAAGATTTGCTTTTATAATTTGCTATTTATAATGCAACAATATTAACTTAAGACATTAACTAATATAATAAATGCGAAAGTTTAAATGGCTGGATGTATGGATGTTTGATAGAGTTTGTAACCTAAACGGCTGAAGAAATATCACTGAAATTTGGTAACGATGTAGAGGATAGTCTGGAAGAACAGATAGGCTACTCACTTTTGTTTTTTTTTAATTCCACGCGGACGTAGTCACGGGCAAAAGCTAGTAAATTGCATAAAGCGATAATAAAATTTATTAGAAAAAAATATTTCAGCACAATTGTGTAATCAGTAATAGCCAATTATTTCCATAAGATTATTCGCAGAGAAGTTTTGTAATCGTAATATATTTAAAAAGTAAACTTATCTTATTGGAACTAACGAACTCAATGGTTAAAATAATGCTTTGCCAACGACAGAATTAAACAAGTATTAAAAGCGATATGCAAATTTATAATTTTTTTATTTAGGTCAACAGTCTACAATTGAAGTTACCTAAAATAAAGAGATAAAAGTAGACGATTGAAATATTGATAGATTCTGCTATTTGCATCAATATCCAGAAATATGAAATACTTTAAAATTGCCAATGTCTATGATAGCATAGACATTGGAAATTTTAAAGTATTTTTTGATGTGAATAAATTTTAATCATAATTATGAAGTACTTAGGAAATGCATAGTCTTTTTAAACGCGTATTCATATAAAGAAAAAAACAGCAAAGCCCTGAATTGTTGTTGATTTATTAACTGGCGCAGAAATAAAATACAATGTACTGAAAGAAACTTCCACTTGTAATGTGCTATAAGTCTGGCTAGACGAAAATTTCTAGCAAATACAGCGATATTTCTTTGTGAAAACAATATCTATATGGCAACATTTATTTCTGCTGGAGTGCCAACACTTTCTTACTGTTTTTGGCTGTGTCTTGATTGGATAAATTATTGCTGTATTTAAGCGGATTATATAAAAAAATAAAGCGCTTATACGAATTCTGTCTAGAACGACTAGAACAGCCAAGACCAAGAATATTGACCGAATACAAATTCTCTTCCAGGAAAAATACTATTACCGTAATTAAATTTTCGGTATATTTGGTAGCAAAAAAACCTATCACATTGTACACTTAGTACAGAGGCATTAAAAATATATAGAAGAAGCATATTTGACAATTCACTTGAAATATTTTTCACATTACTCACTAAAGCTAAATATTAATATATTATCAAAACCACATATCAATATAATTAATTAGTGCAATAGGTGTCACTAAATAATATCATACTAATATTATAAATGTGAAAGTTTAGATGGATGGATGGATGAAAGGATGTTTGTAAGGGTTTGTAGCCTAAACGGCTGAACAGATTTCGATGAAATTTAGCATGGATGTAGAAGATAGTCTGGAGAACACATAGGCTACTCACTTTTTTTAATTCCACGCGAATGGAGTCGACAAAAGCTAGTTGTATTATAATTTTGTAATATGCTTTATAATATGTCTAATCCAGGATAAGATATGGCGTACTGAAGACTAGCATCTGTCTATGGTATTTCTTAAATGTCTTTGATTTAATAAGACCAATAAAAAGGTAATAAGTGTCTAAGTTGAATATGACAGTACTTCAGTTACAGACTTACAATGTTG
Organism: Papilio polytes; assembly: GCF_000836215.1. Classification (NCBI taxonomy): domain Eukaryota; kingdom Metazoa; phylum Arthropoda; class Insecta; order Lepidoptera; family Papilionidae; genus Papilio; species Papilio polytes. The sequence goes on from NW_013527693.1 coordinate 2,973,652, forward strand.
CGGTAAATGATTCCGCAACTGCTCGCTCCCATAACTTGAATAACATCTGCCCAGATTGCACCAATGAGATTAGAGTTAACTTACGACTTTAAACTATGTAGGGAGATAAACGGATAGCTGGATACAGCCGGGTTTAATGTTACTTTATCTTGTAGTTATTCTTAAAACGTCTCCGTGAATATCTAGCCTAAAATGTTTTATTAAAATTCTCAATCTTCAAAAATGAAAAGAATCCGACTTTTATTATCTGAGGATTTTTATACACTAAAAAGGTATGTATATTATGTACTGATAATTCAGTACATTAATATGTACGCTTAATTTTGAAGGTCTATCTCGTGGAATAATATTGACCAAGTAAACTTGGAGAGTGTTAAACTAAATATCTAAACATCGCCTAAATAAATCGAAGATCAACAGATGTGTAATAGATTCTGCAGTTTAATATTCGCTATCTGGTCTAATTGGAACCGTGTCATCGTATTCGGGAAGGAATGGCGTATTGCGATCTAAATACCCGTATGATTGGAATGTCGGTTTCACCATTTGCAATTCAAATCCATTGTTCTGTATTTAAATTCATCTTAATATATGATCGCGCCGGGCCTGTTTTGAATTATGTTTTTTTTATTGCAATTTATATTAACAGCCAGTGTTTTTCGTATATATTTTTTTAAATTGTCAGCTTGTAAAACGTTTAATTAAAAAAAGAAAAAAGTGATGTATTGCATTATTATTTGGCGCTACATGTTTATTAGTCTAAGGAGCGATCGTACTTACTTCACTGTAAGTATTTTTTCTTTAATTTTAAACTCAGGATATGTTAAGTACAATGCCAAACGCAGCAGAGCTCGAGGCGCGAGGTAATGTAGCGTACAAAACGATTAAGACAACCGCTTCCATCGTTTTGCCTTATTTGCCTTCGCTCATCCCGGTTCCGTAAACGAACTCCGAAATCCTGAATCGCAGCTGATTGAGTGAGTTCGCTTGAGGGAACGTAGTTATTTTCCGAGCTGTTTGGTGACGTTACTCGGTCTCCAGAGAAATACAACTTACAGTTCATTTGTTTCTGTTTGTTCGTCGCTCTTGTTTTCAAGGACCGATAATTGCATCCCTTTTGTTTGACAAACGTTTGTTGTTTCAATCATATATACCTTTTGTTTTGCCGAATTACTTTTTATTAGTAATATTGTGTGTACACGACTGGGGTAGACTTATTTCTTTTATTTAGTAAAAAGTATTGTACAACTCACTAATTTCTGCAAAAACAAGCCTAAAAGAAGTGGAACTCAAAGATCAATTCGTGATTAGTTGTGTAAAAAAATACAAACGCTGTCATTACGGGTGTGATTATGTTTAACGAAAGTTTAACTATGGTTTTTAATCTCTATAACATAAGATTCAATTTCGTTTGCTAAAATTCAATGTGTAATCTATAAATTTTGCATGAATGGGATGTCATACTAAGTAATTTTATTCGTAGAACGGCGGCGCGTGAAACAATGCCGTTTAATTTGGTATTATCGATTAAACAGGAATGCAATTAACGCGCGAGATAATTGGAAATCCGGTTTTAAATTCAATAACGTCTCACTTGTATTACAAAAAAAGAATTTTAATTGAATAATGTCGCGACCAGTTCTGACGACTGACGATCGATTGACACAATGATTAATCAATAAATCGACAATTTATCTCCAAGGTGGTTCAATTGCAGAGAAAAACCAGTCAATACAAGTAGCCGATGACTCGTTTGAATAAAGATAACATGAATACATTCCAAAATCCTTATTTTATGAAGTCGTGTCTAATACGCCGGCTAGACTACGGATTTGATGAAATATAAATAAAGAAGGAAGAAAATACAACTACTGAAAGTTGAATAAACTGCTATCCGACATGATATTCCGTCAAATCAGCTATGCTATAGCTTAAATATAAATAAAGTGAGAAACGCGTTGCAATGAGTGTCCGTTGGTCGTATGCGTCCAGTTGCGTGGCGAGTGGCGAGTATTCGGACAATGGCGGGCGCATAATGCACCCCCACGTCATCAATCAAGGGCCCTGCACCCCACCGCCCTCCACCCGCGCCCTAAACCCCCGTCTGGTCTGATTTTCCCCTACAGGTTGCTATCGAGATCTATGTAAATGCACGCAACAGACTCTCAACTTCCGACTTTAATAACTAAATCTAATTGTACTTATTTTATGGAGAGTAATAGTTTGATACATCTAAAGTAAACCTAAATTATTTCTCAAACTGATATAATTAGTATAGAAGTCTTTTTCCTTTTTATTTCGTGTAAAATTATTGATATTAACTTGCTACTTCTCAACCCATACTTTCATCTTGTTTAAATTACTAAGAAATTAGAAATTCATTTGTACGATGGTCGCGTATCACATTTGCTTTGAACAAACTCACTTTCGCAGCAATACAAACACAGCAGTGCCTACGTTTCGCGCTCGCCCAAACGTACCCCCCGCCATTCATTTTCAATAACACATAATTTCAACTCGTCGCCGTCGCTCAAATCCGCTTATATTTGCTTTACAAATACAGCTCCAATCGGAAACGGTAAACGGGATTAACAAATATGATTTTATAGCGAAAGATTTCATTTTAATTTAAAAGTAAGCTAAGAAGTAATTAATAATGAGAACTAAGGGCGTAACTTATTGAAGATTATAATAATAACCTCAATAAGGGCATAACGCCCTAAATAACTATTAAGTGCAGCAGTAAAACGCGCTATGATAAATTACCTCGAAAGGTATTTAGGAATGTTTAAGGCTCTATCTCGTCTACGAGTTAGCCTGTCAAGTTTTTTTACCCTTATAGTATGTTTTCAATTTCTTCCAAGTCCCTCGAACCATGTTTTTATCAAAACTTCTGAAGGCTTCCAATCAAACGATGTGCTTCTAGGAATTTTAAAAGAATTTATTCCTTAACCATCGTTACATTGCAACCTATATATGATTATTTTAGAGTCCTAGTGGTTATTAAATTAAGATACTTACTTCCTATATATTTGTCGTAACAGTCATACCTACTGTTATAGTGAAAAATCTGTCCATCCAATCTGTTAAAAATATTTCCATATAAACCAGTAACAAACCTGTAAAATTCCAACAAACACTTAAGTGCATTCAGTCTTGTTTACAAACTATATTTAGATTCGATCAACGTCAGACCGATCGAGTTAATAGGAAGTGTACTTACATGGAGATACTCCAGTGAAAAATTAATACGGTTAAATAGAAAAAAAGTTTTTATGACGGAATAATCTAGTTATGTGGTAGTACTTTTATTTATTGAATTGTGTTTTTAAACAGTTGAGGAGTTAAGAGGTGGCCAATGCCAAGAGGCACGCTGAAATTAGGAGATGCTATAACTGACCAATATTTACAATATACTTAATTTCAGAATAAAAGGCTATATTATAATGTTTTAATACAATGTAAAATCTCTAAATTAGTGTGACGAATGTAACAAATGAGATTAAAGTGTAAGTGACGTACATTACACAAAATATGATCATCATATTAACATATTTCAAAAACCAGTCAACACGTATATTTGAACTATCAGACTGTCACAAACGTAATACTCCAGCATGCAATGTGTTATAAACCATTTCACATCTGCTGCTGACAAGCCTTGCTCGTAGTATTGTGAATTTTATTCACATCCAATCTGAACTTACGAGCCTAACCCTCATACATAAAACATGACGAAAATCATCATACATATGGCAACAAAGTATGACAGCCACAATCGGCTAGCGAGGCGGGGGCGTATGATTAGAAATCGATAACTATATGCGTCACATTACAGCTTACATAGCTATTGTTATTCCATCCATTGTGATGTGACCCTGCAAATGTTATCTATTGTAACGCTTTTAGTGCGTCCGTAATCCCGATTGCTAGGGATTACATCGTTTCCTTTCTGTTTCGGACCTTCGCTGGCGCATACGAACAATTGACGAACTTGCAAGTAATGTATGACTGTATATCAAATGACTAATCTTAATGCAATTGTTTTACCTCGCATTGTGTATTAAGTTTTGAAAAAAGAATTACACCCTCACAAGAGAATGATTTTAAAGAAGGACCGCACGTTATTATTGTTACTGTCTTTTAATTTTCATTTTGTCTATTTAAGGAACTGTCAATTGTAAAAGCAACAATGTTCCAAATACAAATGGGCGTAATTACAAACTAACCAAGCAGGCCCGTGGTGGCCGCGCGCTGCACCGCCCACTAAAACATTTATTAATCATTCAACAGTTCCATTTGCCATATTTATCGGAAATAGATACTTGTTAATACTACTTAAATTACATAATTCAACTTTACGTCAGGTTATTGAATTTGGTTGAAAAAACTAGAATTATTCGCCGCTTTGTTAAGTTAGGCTACTTTCTATTTCAGTTTAAAATAAGCTATAAATTATACAAGGGACACTGCATATTTTAAACCTGAAAAACACCCTGTTAACGACACGTCAAATGTGTTCGTAGCATTTTTAAATAATTCTTGCAGCCAATTACAAATCGAATTCCGACTATATCACTACTTGATTTCTTTCATACTAAAAAAATTATAATTTCAATTTTTTTATTGACTTTAACATATTTTTTTATATTACTTGTTTCATTACAATCATGAACCTTATCTCAAGTAGATACATAGGTATACATACACGGTTATGCATTTTATCGATTGTTAATCTATTTTGTAAACACATTTACAGCTAATGACCGATGATTCACGTATCTTGCACATGCGAGGTCATACCAAGGAGCACATATCTAGCATGGGGGCAATGTCTCCTATATGACTAATTGCTAGCATGCTCTTAATGGATTGCAAAATCTATTATAAAGTGGGCAGAACACGTGTAGGCCGACTGCACACTTTGAATACAACAAAACAATTACATTTAACTCGTGTACTTAACAGGCGAAGAGTAAACAACGTTATTGCAGTTTTTTTTTAATCAAATAACTACATACTTATTGTATCGTAACATACTGATGAAATGGTTAACGTTTAGTGTGCGTGTTGGAGGCCTAATTTTAGTCTTCGTATAAGGAAAGAAAACAAAGAAAAAGCACATTTGGATCTGAGTGCGTAGGTATGTAAAATATACTCTTTCTGTTCGTCGCCCTCCTTTGTTTAAAGGTAGGCAATGCGTCTACATATGCTGTCTGGGCGATCGCTTCGCTATTTTGGCGAATTCCTGTAACTGATTGCTCGTTTTTCACCTTACTGTAAAATGATTTACGATATTTTTAACAGAATGATGAGATTTAGTTGTATGCGTGTGATTAACAATTATAAAAAAAATCATAAATATTATTGGTCACATAAATACACAGATTAACAAACAAAAGAATACTAAAATATTATTTCATCGTTTTTATTCTCAAGCTTAAATGAATATACGATATTGGAATAAATGTTTATAAGATCACTCGCACGCAGCACCACGTTACGTCAAAATATGCGGAAGGGGAATGTAAAATTTGTTTCAATTTAAGGACATTTGCCTTGTTGAATAAAAGGTGAATACATGTTTAAATTTTCTGACATATCTCTGTAAGCCGTTACGATTCAAAGAAAAACGTGTATTTCGAAGAGAAATATAAAAATAAAGGCATAATAGAATGCTCCTTGTTAAATTATATTTTAAATTATTGAAGAAAACAACCGTATAATACAAATAAAGCTTGTATTGTCCAATGTAATAAATAGGCAACTACTATTGCCAAAAGTCGACGTCATGTTTATAAAAAATGACGTTTTAGTCATTACCCCTTCCCATATGAATAAAGTTTAAAAATTATGTCTTGCTAGACTCATAAAGATGTGTAAAAATTCCAGGTTACATGCATTATAAAAACTATTCCTATTCTATTCAAAAATTTGATCTTTATATGAACATTAACGCTACTCACGTACTTACTCGTATAACTGAACGAGTGTGAAGTACATAGGCGGAATTTTTATAGCTGCAAGCAATGTAACATTCCCATTTAAATGATCGCCGGACCCATTTCTGTCGCCGCTTCCAGAACACGGTCGCGAAATAAATCTCATTGCCGCGCCGCAATGTACTTTGCATGCGACGGTAGAGACTGCCCGCTCTCTACGGAAACATCGCCCGCGCTACAACACCATACACCATAGATCGCACGAGACTGCAAGTTCAATGACCTCTCTTATATTCATGATAATATAATTCGCCTCGCTTCATTTACCGTATTCTCTTAAATCTCCAATGGCATTGACTCGAACACATCATGCGTTAAATTAGCCTGTAAATCGTTCTTAATATAAACGATTTTGTTCCCGTTTTTGAACTATGAAGGTCAATCTCAATGTAAGCATGAATGCAACGACCTTCAAATGAAGTGTTACAAATGTTTCAAATTAGTATTTGATGTCACTACTCCTGTGTTCAATTTTCAGACTTAGAAAAAGTAATTAAAGCACTCTGCATTATATGGCGTAGGATTGAACCCACAACCCTGTTGTTCCCTTAAATTATAAAAAATATAGTCGACAACATTGAAACGTGCTAATGAAACGTAAGAAAGTGCGAACGTACGAAGCGAAACAACCGAACAGCTTGTGAGCGATATACAAGAGGGCACTAAACGATCGGATCGACAAAAGCTATAAAACTAAATGTTGATATCTAAATGATAAATTGGGAAGCTATAAAATATGTGCTGGTGTGGCGCGGCGTATGCGCTTGTGTGCAAATGAATCGGCGCGCCGTGCGAAGGACGCGGCCGCATTCCTCCGCCGCCGGAGATGACACACATAGCCGCATCGCACCGCACAGCTCGTGTGTGCGTGCGCGACGCTACGTCACGCGTGCTCCACTCTCCCACTGCACCAGCCTCAGTAATCACGCACTTGTTTTCTTCAAAACAAGTAGAGATCGAGAGGAATTTCGAAATTATTAACATGCACGCGTTGACGCAAAAGAAAAGAGTGACAATCCGTAATCATCGCCTACGTAACTGCGTCATAGGCTTTAGTGCTTCGACATCTGATTACTTTAAACTGTACGTGCGCACTATTTGATGATATTGCAGAATGAGTCGAAACTGTTTAATTACAGTCCATGTAGCGATAGAGCCGCTAATCTAGCCGGCGGCCACCGCCGAAGCGAATCGCATACAAATGTGCCGACGACCGGAGCAAAAACAGCTGAATAACCCTCTTGCTATCCTACCTCGTAGGAGCTTTATATCGTAATCATGCGGTCACGGTGCTCCGTGCATTTCACAATTACATCTCGAATACTTTCGTGTCGGTTATTTTGTGTTCTTTATGAAGACAATGAACTACGTCATTTGTCAAATGCAGCTAAAGCATGTGCCAAGTGCGCCAGTGGCGACATTAGGACATGGCCGCAGACTGAACGTTATTCAGATTATATCTGACCTAGTAAGCTTAGCGGTTGTTTTATTTAAAGTTTTTGGTTAAAAAAATAAATTTAAACATACCAGACAATGGCATTATTAAGTTAGTAATAACTTTAAACATTATTAAGGTGTATAACCAGAAAATTGTGTGAAAAAGTCCTAAATATCAAGACACTTTACAGTACAAAACAAAAAATAAAATAACAACGTGAAAATATTTTAAGTTGTAAAAAGGCTTGCACAACAGCAACGATTATTTTGATTGTACAAATAAATTTTGATTGTTTTATTGAGAAAAAATATCAATTAAGACATTCAATGAAAGCGTGCGAGTGTATAATTGGTCCACGAACAAATCGAAAGTCGCACGAGAAGACCGTCCGTGCAAGTAATTATTGTAGGATGTCATTTCACTTTGTATAAAGTGAAAATTCTAATATGAAGTCTATATAAAAATTCTCGCTTTAGTAACCTAAACCATAAACTTTAGTATTTTTGATTTATTCATTGCGGTTTTGTAGTTATTAATTAAGTTTTAGAGCTCTAACCCTTATGGAATCATTAGGTTATCAAACGTTTAATTATTATCAGATTACACGATACAAATTACTTATTGTTTCAAATAATGCTGTAAATTGTTGGCAGCGACATAATATTGATAACTGTCGGTTAGGCAGCGAATTAGTCACATCGTTGATAGGACAACAATTCAGGAGCGGCATTCGGAATTCCGGGAAGATAACTGTTCCTGTCATCGCGGCTTTGTTTGCGGCCGCCTGTGACCTGCCGGCAATCACTCGGGGAGGGGGCTTGGGGGGGTGAATGCCTGCGACTAGATGAAATGTTTGAGGCGCCTTCTAATTTGCGATATCCGACCTTCTAACCCCGAAGCCCCGCTTTGATATTTGAGATTTTAATAGCTTAGGAAACATAATCAACTTTTTGTACTTTTAATCAAAGCAACAGTATAAATAGACGAGTAAAGTAAATCCAAGTAAAGCAACGATATAAATGCAATTCTATTTCACAATCAACTATGAAGAAATTACTTAGTATTCTTGTGTCAAGTATTTTTAAATATATAAATTCTGCAATTTAATAATTTTACTAACAGAAACGATGTAATCAAACCACGATGATTGGAAAGCGAAGCGACTTATAAAGGTTAAATATTTGTGAAGGAAAAAGCTTTATAACGGTCACAAATCACAATATAATGGTAAAACAGAGAAGGATGAGCTGGGCAATAAAGACTATGTAAGTGTTAAATTGCTACGTTGTGAGTAAATCTTCAGTTTATTCCAGCCTCGTTGCTCTAAGTTACGCTACTTGAGTGGCAGTCAGCTGTAGCCGCTTTTATTACTTATGCTAGGGTGCTGAAGATTCCATTTATTTTATCGTTACTTAGTAATTCATTAGTACTAGAATGTCGTAAGTTTCAACGGAGTAAAACTCAAATTACGTATTTCGAAAACGCATTTCACGAAGTTATCGAACCAAAAACACCGCTGAATGGATAGCTGGGAAACCGACCATTAGCCTTGTAATTACCTAGTATACAATAGGTTTAAAATACCCATATCAAGGGTTTCTTGTTCGTTTCTAAAACCATATATGGGTCCAGATAATAAGTTTCGAAAACAGGATCATTAAATCGTTAAAAAAATATACCTAAGACATAAAGTATTAACATTAAGCGGTCTATAAATAACTCATAAAGGAAGCAAACAAAGACAAAGTCGAACAATATGATTCATGAGTAAGGGCTATAAAGGACGCGTAGTGTGTTTGCGGAGGAAGGGACGGTAGGGGATTATCTGCAAACGACGCGACGCTGCCGACGCGACATGGCGACGCCTTGTCCTCTTCGAAGGACTTCACGCCTCCCAACAACCGCTAAGTAACAGGCTATTAATACATGGGACAGTATTTTCATTTTCCTTTATACCAATATATTCATCCAAGCAATATTAGTACTTATTACAATGCTCGTAAGTTACGATTTTACAGATATGGCACTGTCTAGTAAAAAAATTGAAAACTAAAGAATTACTAAATCCTTATTATAAAATTAAAACTAAAGCTAGATATTCATCGTTGGATTTCATATTTAAGTCTGAATGTATGCATTTTTTTTAATGGGAAATTCAACTAAAACAGCTTACACAGCTTAACAGCTACGTCTCGTTATACCACTAAATACGGCAATCTACGTGAGACACGTTGAATCTCCCATCTGGGAAAACATTCCCTCATTACACTTATCAGCACAATTAGAGATAATTGGCTTAATCACCCACACCAACAGCGGTCTGCTCCGACCGCGTCGCGTCGGCCTTGCACTGACTGGTCACAATTCGGACAATCATTGTACTTTACTAAATTGTAACAATAACCTTTGTTCTTGTACTCTTATTATATGCAATAATTACTTTAACAATTATAGGTATTTATCTGAATTATCTACAAAATTTATCTACCGGTTTACAGACATTATAATGATTTGGAATACCTACTTTTAAATATGACAAAATCTATTAATAACAGTCAAAGATTTAAAGTTCGAAAGCCATTAATCAAATATTATCCGATTCCTTTCGTCACGCACGCACTTAAGACACTGTTCTTCGACCAGAAATAATATCAGCTGTTAGGCTGTTACGCTCTCCCTAATCTCATTTTCAAAACGTCTCCGATAAAAAATAGATTTCTTTATTTAAAAAAAAACTTAATCTTCGCCTTGTTAAAATTTACGATAAAAAACAAGCGAGTTTTGAATACTTTTTTGTTTTTGTAAACGTCACAATTCGTTGGAAAAAACGTATTAGTCGACCACCACGGAAAGGAGGGACCGCCACAAGTCGCAATCATTAAGAGTATATATTTTACCCTAATTCCCCGGCCTGTACACCCACGCACTCTAAGCGGATTGAAGGCTTATCGCCTTACCGCACTGCTCACCTATTTTTTTCAGTGCTAAATATAGTTATAAAAGATAAGGACGTTATTTACTTGTAAGAAAAAAACGATAGCGTCGCTTTGATCCCGGAGGCTTTCCGGGGCGGTTTTTCGAATTCCGTGACTCAAATAATTAAGTCCGAATATGGGGGTTGGTGGGTGAAAATTATACATTGTTATTACAGCTATAAATCTCATTTTCGGTGAGCGAGCTTGTTCAGAATAATAAGTGCAACAAATATTTTTAATACAAGTACCGTCGTGAGGGCAACACTTTATTATTAAAAAAATACAACAATCATCTCTAGTGTTAGATTGTAAAGTTGCGATGTGATCAAACTAGTGTATTTTTCATTTGTAGAACTATTAAATGTTTGGAGTATTCCTTCCTTTGGGAAGTAATTACAAGCTCAAAGAGTTCAGTGTCAAAGATTTGTTTGCGTTGCGTCTAATAGTGTTTTAAGTCCATACATTGCCTAACCTCCATCTTTTATGTCATTATCGACTCAAAGCTATCTTCATTTTACTTATCAGTCAGTCAACAATCACTTTTTAGTTACATTTATTGATTTGCGTAGTCAATAAGTACCAGTAACACGTAGAACAATTATGGAAATTAATAGAAATCGTATGAAAGTAAGGCATACTGGGAAAGTGGACACATGTATTCTATTCAAGGCGTCTACGTTAGATATGACGCAATAGACTATTGCATTACAAAGGTCATTTGGCTGAGCCAAGGCACGTTATATCGTTCTCGCGAGTTTCTAAAGGATATTGCAAGGATGCATTGCTCTGTACACTGAATACAGTAGGAAACAATAAATTCCATTTTACTACCGTTTATTTGTATTCTTTTTATCTTTTAAATTTATATTATTTCAGTATTAAACGTTACATATGTAGTGTTTATACATTTTTCTGTATTTGTAGAACTTATTATTTTCAAATATGTTCTTATCCTACTGCGGAAAATGGTTATTACGAAATGATTTATTGTTTACAACGGACTGTGTTATCCGCTTTTGAAAATTGTCTAGAATGATTTTCTTCTGATTGTCATGGGGATGCTGTTAGTCGATGTTGTTCGTTTTTACATTAATTAATAATTTACATGAACCTTGAAAAATATATCGCGGTAAAAAATTACGATGATTATTGAGATCATTTTTTGTGCTAATTAGTGTTTTACGGTTTTAACAGCATTTTTATTTACATTTCAGAGCAGCGGCGGTTGCCGTTCGTCGAGCGTAGAGGGCGCGAGCGCGGTGACAGTCGCGAGCGCGGGTGGGGGCGGGGGCGCGGGCGCGGGGGAGAGCGCGGCGCGCATGGCGAGCGCGGGCGCGCAGTACCGCGGCGGGCAGCAGCAGTGGGGCGCGGCGTATGCGCAGCCCTGCCGCTACCCGCCGCCCCAGCCGCAGTCCTACGCGGCACCTAGCTACACCCCCCATCAGGTAACAATTATTTTTTTACTTCTTTAAACTTCAAAAAAAGTTGTGAAGACCTGTGTGTAACATTCTTAACACTGTGAATTTACATTTTAATTTTTGTATATTGTTTTTAAATTAGGCTTAGATAAAGTGATTAAACTATGATAGATAGAAATAAGATTTGAATGTAAATTTATTTTTTAACTTAAAAATTAAGATACACCCGCTCCCTAGGTCCCTGACTAAAAATGTGTTGGGGGAACAAAAGGGCAGCATAAAGGCGTCATAAAATAAACATCCTTAACACTCAGGTCTTCACAACTTGCTTACTACATTTGTACCCCAAAGGGATATGAAGGCACTTTAACACTGTGTACTAGAAAATAAACTGGACTACGGTTGTCTTATCGCTATCAATCGAACTAAGCTGACTATGAGGGTAGTATAACAAAAACATACTTCTGCCTTCGCAAGTCTATGAAGCGTTACATCTAATTATTTCTTTAATTTTCTCACAAGAATAGCATTTTGTTGCCCATTACTGGCGTTCATCTCTTACGTGTATTAAGGAGGTACTCTTTGATAATAATTAAGCAAAAAAAATATTTTGAGGATTTGTTACTGTGCATTTACATATACAGACTAAGTAGTAACGCATACACACAGGCGCTCAGTGAGCGTTGCTAATCCTATTAGCATCTGCGATTCCATTTACTGTGACCTCCTAAGGACAATGTCACTTGCATTTGGACAAAGCTATTAACTAGAATTATTAACCAAGACAAAGTCTACCGTATTACGATTTTGATGACGCCATTTAAACGTTTAGAAGTGAGTAGAGTTTACTAAGAATTTTATATATATATGAACTTAAAATTAGGGACATTGTCTGGAATAGGCAGTTCTTTTTTAAAAAGAGATTTATTTAATAAGTGATGTAGATTTTTAAAATAAAAATTATAATTCTAATTATCGAAAATATGATTTCTTACATTTGATGTCTATGAAATAATTGGTTCTTTATATTCGTAATGGATATATCCATTTATACTTTTCTGGTTAGTTTATAGGAAGCAATTTTTACAACTCATGTATTGTAGTTTGGCAAACATTCAAGTGTATAAACATTATTTATACCAGACGGTTTTTGCGTCTACCAGCTATAGTTTGCAGAAATTATTTACAATGTATTGTAATAAGCTATGTATAACCAATGGTTCTATTTAGGATTCATATAATTAAATTTTAATGTTATTACTTCAATTTTAATAAGATCTATTTTTTTTCTTCCTATATATGTTATAGCTTACTAAAAACCTTATATGTTAGTAATACTAATTAGGTAGTGACTATATTTTAAATTTAACATTTCGACGACCCTGTTTACTCTTGAATAGATGAAAAAAAAAGTATTTTATTTTCTAATTTATGAAGACATCGTAATATCAACAGTCACGATTCAAAGATCCATTTCCAAAATATTTATTAGGAAGAAATCTCTTGTAATATATCCACAATAAATAGAATCAATCACAGAGTTCGGCGCCAGTTCTCAATCTAATGAGGAAAGTTTGCCAATGGATTTATGACCGATGGAAAGTAATACTGTATCGCAAACATACGCCGAGCTAAATAATAGACCATTCTTTAAAAAAATATCTGATTTCATTACATTTCTAATAATTTTTATCATTTTAGTGTACTAAAATGTTAAAATTGTAAGTCACAATTATATACCTCGGAGCCAAAGAGATTCAAAAGATGTAGCCATAGTTGACATTTCACTTGAGACATTTTTAAGACTATATATAGACTCAAAACCACATGTCAATATAATTATTTGTTAATAGGAGTCATTAAATAATATTTAAAGGGTTATATTTTATTTTGTGGCACTGTTTAATTTATTTTATAACAAAAGATGAAAGTTATTATGATTTTGTAAACGTCAATACAAGGACGCGAGGTGGCGTTTTAAACTTGACAAATGATATATTACCGATCAGAGAAATTACCGGTGAAAATTTCTTCACTATGCTTAGTCTATATTTCTTAAATGTCTTTGGTTGCCGTATTAAACGTTAACAAAATGCACCATACGGAGTATATGCATTGTAATCATATCATAGTGATGTCGTAAATAACTCAAGTAATTTACGGCATAGAATATTGAATACAAAGATTTCTGATATGAGCTATTATTAAACATAATTAACTGTGAATTGAGCGCGTTGACACGGCTCCATCAATTTCTTACCCCCTCCCTCTCGCCCCTCGTATCCTCGCTCGTTATGCATAATACAGCCTACATTGTTATATGATTAATGTTTTCTTGGGCCACTTAAACAGGGCACTGAAGCGTGATTTGCATAAAACTAGTTAATGTACAAGTTTCAGATTGGTTTAATACACTTCGCTTTTCACTTTATATGGGGTTTCGGGTTGAACGTAGACGGAGCGTACTCTGTTATTACAGGAGTTTTTAGACGCCGCTCGTCGGTCGATCGACGATAAACAGTTTTGTGGGGGCGCGAACACTGGTTGCTTCTATTCAGAAAACACGAGACGGTCTGGTTAAAGCAATGTTCATTTTTATGAGAGTATACATTTAATGAACATACTTTTTTAAAAGTAGAGTCGAAATAAACAATCTTTTATTAATATCATTCAGCTTGTCATATGGATATTTATTTAAGAAATATAAAAATATTTCGAGCGTTTTTTTTTTAATATTAACATTACACAAGTGAATGCATCATGGTGTTTCTGTTAGGTTAATGAAATAAACAAATGAATTACAACTCGAAATTAAGCAGGCCCATCATTAGTCTATGTTTTTAAAATGTTTATGTTTTTATGTCTATGTTTTTAAAATTTAGTCTAGTCTCTGATGTAATCCCAAAACCATTCAAAATCGATTAACTTGAATACAAACGGACAAGTTTTGCAAGGTTAGTCAAGTAATTTATTTTTATCTACTTTTATTGGCTACTTATTGGATATTTACAAAATAATATTCATGATATTTGAATCGTATGAGTCATAAATACATCTTCGATGTCAAATAGAAAGAAATGTTGATGGATTACGACCGAGGACTAAGATTGAAGACCTCATTATCAATCTTCCGTGCCAACTATTAATTTAGATGCTATTCTACGCAGTGTCTTAATAAATATGACCCTGAGTTTCCATTCGTATTAAAACATAGTGTTAACATTATTTTTAAAGAGACAAAATTTTAGCCGGCTTATATTTTGTCGGCTTAAATAGTTCATAGTGTCAATCAGTCGATGAATACTGGTAGAGTACAAATAGTACAAATGGCCAATATTTTCTAAAGGCAATAGACTTAGTTGATACAGTTGAAGGGGCAAGACACAAACCAGATGTCGCACAAACCCCTGCAACGCCCCCTCGCGAGGACTTCGTAAAAGGAATTTCTCGAGTCCTTATCGCTTTCTGAAATAAAATGTACCGCGTCGTAGTCGTACGTGTTTTATTACAGCGTCTCTGCTACAGAATTTATCTCGATGTTCGAGCTTTAGGGTTCCGCGTTCTTTGTTTTTATGATCCAACGAAATGAAGGGTGTTCGATGAGTATATTTAAATCTTTTTTTATGGTTTGGAATATAAAAAAAAATGTTACAGTATGGGGATGTAGGGGAAGCCACTTTTACTTGTCCCTTGGGCATTATAAGTGATTGAGGAAATAAATAAATCAAGGGGAAGATTTAACTTGCCACAAAATGTGTTTATCCTGTATACTTTTCCGTTTTGATTCGAGATATTAATCAGACGTAAAATTTAAATATAATTTTTAATATATGTAAATAACTAAAATCTCAACAGAGAAACCAATTAGATATCAACTTAATTTGCAATACTTCGCTTCGTAAGTGCCGATTACAGTGACGGATGGCAAGTTTTTTTAAAAAAAGTAAGTGTAAGCATGTCATTTAAAATGCTATTACTCTGTTAGTTACATACATTCTTAATTATATATTTTTTTAAATATGTGAGATATATTCAACAAGTATTTATGAAATAAATATTGTACATTGTACAAGTTTTACACATACGGAACCGTTTGAAAGTATTCTATTAAAGTGCTAAGATGCTTCCGTATAACAAAGAAAAAGTCCTAATAAAAGACTCGGGAGAAAATGTACCGAGCCACCGTGAATGAAGTATTTTCTTTAGAACAGCTATGCGGTGTATTTTAAAGAATTTTACGAACTTCGATTCTGCGGTTTTTTACTCTTTGCAACTATCTTACGAGCCATCCTTCACGAACTGAGATCCGACGAGTAAACGACTGAGAAAAACGAAAGATAAAAATGTATTCTTAGTTGTTTTAATTTACTAGAAAGTTGTAGAATACATTCTTACAAACTGTATTCATATCAAAATAGCTGCTTCAATAATAATTCCTATTAAATAAATAAAAATATGTTTACGTTTATGATTGAAAATAAATTTCACAGAAGCGTTGCGTCGCGTCGCGTGTTTCGAGTGGCCCTTACGCTTTGTATTGATTAATGCAATTAAACTTTCGTTAGGGTGTTGAAATAACAATAAAAACTTTATCGCACAGACAGAATGTAATTTGAAATGCTGTCATTACCTTTTGTTGTTTATGACCTACGTACAAAGAGTAGAAACACATTTACACGTCAGATTAGGTAAAAAACTTTATCTTTTCTTTTGAACTAATTGTTTGGTCTCCCAAATAACCTTATTTAAAAAATACTCTAGTGAAAAACAAACTTCTACAAACCGCAACAAAAAATAGTGACAGTCTTTTGACATAAACATCGATGCCATAAAAACGAAATAAATACCCAATGACCCTTAGCAGTCATAAAAGCGCAGTTAAAATCTATCAATTTGAAAAGTTTATTTTGTTTAGGTTGGGCGGCGCTTTACGGAAGCCACGACTGCGCCGCTGCGATACTACGCTCTGTAAACAATGCATAATACTGACTAAGGAACTTTAAACAATCGACAAACTACGTAGATAAGTACCGCGAAATATTCTATGTATACTACTAACTTT
Organism: Papilio polytes; assembly: GCF_000836215.1. NCBI lineage: Eukaryota > Metazoa > Arthropoda > Insecta > Lepidoptera > Papilionidae > Papilio > Papilio polytes. Next base: position 2,990,547 of record NW_013527693.1, read on the forward strand.
AGCTATCGTATTAAATCGAATGAACATTGAATAATTTCAAACATCAGTCATATTTATACGATATCTACGATATTTTGTATTCCATACACAATTATTTAAAGAATTTAAGCCTTTAAAACAAGTGTTATTAATAAAAATAAGTAAAATAACTTCCTGACGCAGTCTGTGGAATTCGGTGTAAGTTGTAGGTGCTTAGTTATCTCTAAGTTCAAAATTATGCGTATTTTAATTAGTGCTATCTATTGCAGTTCCTATTTCTTAACGTCCATATACTAATGTTATAAAGAAGATAGATTTGTTTTTTTCGATTTTTGTAGATATTTGATTCACGCAAAAACTACTAGGCCGATTTTAAAAATTCTTTCACAACTAGAAAGGTAGTTGATCTCTAAGTCTTACTTTTTAATTACACGCAGGCGGAGTCACGAGCAACAACTAGGCTATTATAACAAAAACATATAATAAAAAAATTATCAATGGTAGTACAGAATCGATAAGATGCGTAAGTTGTAGACGGGGGCCCGAGTGGTTGATTAACGACGCGGCATACGTCAACTGTCAGGGCTGTCACAACTGCGCTGCTTGTTAGATTCATCGCGAGCTCTCTCGAACGTGGCGGCCCTAAATGGACCACATTTTTTTCCGATGAGGGGACCAATGTTTTTTACGTAACAGCGTAACGACAATCAACTGTTAAGTAGGCAGACAGGGTAAATTTTTTATAAGATTTATATTTAAGTATTATTGATGATTTTAGTTCTAAAATATTCACGCATTCCATTGTTATAATGTAAACATGATAGTTTGTAGGTGCGTTTTTGGGTGGTCCGTCTTGAAATTGTATAAACAGGATTCACTTGCTACTGATGGCATACCAATGAATTTTTTCGGAAATTCGGTAGTGTCGCCTGTTTAATTCTGCCTGTTTTATTTCTATGCTAAGGTGAATGAGGCGTTATTTAAAATCATAGGAAAGACAACATTTTTGTATCTTATGATCTATTTGTTTATCGTTCTTGAATTATTTTTCAGAAAAACAGATCGTTAAAAAAAATCTTGAAAAAAAAAGTATTTTTTGTCAAATTTTAATTTACGAAAAATGTGATTTTAAAAAACGTTTAATTTTTAAAAGTATTACACTACGCTTGCTAAATGTTCTCGGGGTCTTCCCAATTTTTCGATTAAAGTTCCAATAAAAAACAGCTTTCTTCTTTTTATTCCTTCAACTTAGGATTGGGTTAAACACGTGCGAATATATTTTACATATTTGATTTTAAATCCGTACAAACCCACCCACATTATGTATGTATTCGTCAGTCACCGTCCTTGCGATACACGCTCAAAAGATTATGTTGACATATTTAAATGTATGCGTTACGAAGTTGGAAAAAAAATTGTAAACAAAATTACCACATTTATTTCGGTGCGATCCGTTAAAGAGGTGTTTTTTCACTGTCAAACGAAACGGATAACGATAAGTAGGTGAAATATTAGATGTTTCAGTTATATTATTAACTAGGGGAATATTTAATTAACTAAAACTTCCATAGCTTAACGGTTCACATTTAATTTTGATTACTGCCGTTAGCCACGTTTTGCGTTTCATCATTAGCAAACTTCAAGCTTTAGTATATTCTTAATCAATTCTTCGTAATTTAATCACAAGCTGCGATTAACTTTTTACCTTGCATTATACGTTTTTGTTAATGTCATCTAATTTTAGCGCATTATTATTACTGGTTTATATACGCTTATCGTTTGTTACGTCCGAATGCTAACAGTTTTGGATTGTACATTAACGCTCAAATACTGAAACGATTGTTAAACATTTCGCTTCATATACGCCGTTTACATTCTGTCAGACGTCAAGCTTTTAATGGGATTTGAGAGTTTAAGTTTAAGTTTTAATGTTTAAGAAACTGTTATATATTGAAATATCGTATTAGAATTCGGCAGAAACTCTTAAACTGATTGCTATAACTTTATTATAAGGCTTCTATAATTTTCGATCGGTGGATTTGTTTTTTTTTTAATTCCGGAAGATGGGTATTCTAAAATTGGAATGTAACCACTCTTAGTTGTTTATTGTGTTAAGCATTATAGTTTATTTTCGATGTATTGGGGCAGGGCACGTCCCACATGCGGGACCCTACCGCGGGGTGAAAGTATAAATAAACAAGGCTTGCTGATATCTGTCATCCGAAGAATTAGATTTATTTCTGTTCTGGCGGAAGTTGAAGGACCCCAGCCCCTCGTGAAATGATGCGGCCGACATACCACGCAACGCCAACTAATGCTTACAGAATTTCACGCTGCATTTACTTCCACTGACTTTGACAGCTTATTCCCATAGATGCGCCCAATAAACCTCGTTCAACGCATCGAACGATGAAATCTTTTTATTTACCAAATGTCAGAGCGGGGTCACACCTTAGACTAAACTATCGCACAACAGTTGTCCGATTGTCGATTGTTTCGCACCCAATTCAACTGTTTAGTTGCACAACTAAAAACACGTAGTGTGCTCATATCCATATAAACTCAAAACAATCAAAGAGAGACTAAGCAGTTGTGCGATAGTTTAGTCAAAGGTGTGTGCACGCTCTTAATATTGGCTTTATCAACAAGAGACAACTGAATTTAACCATAAACTACATAATCTATACTCGACTTATATGAAGATTAAAAAAAAAGGTTTTATTAAAGGTGGTTTTTAAAATACGCTTCTAGTTGATTTTGTAATATTAAATTGCAACATAACGTCATTCAACATTGTCTGTCGATCGAGATATAGCAGGGATAAAGGGTATTTTGTTGCGAGGGTGGATTTTTTTTGTTGAATTATGTTAATGTGAGAGAGACGCGGGTTGCAGCTGCCTGTGTTTGAATTTGCTCGTCGGTCACCATTTTTTCCTGTAACATCTGACCTTTGTCCATTAGGGGAGGATATCAGCTTGTCATCTGTTTGATGTCCTCGCGTAATATACTCCAAATACGTAGAAAAAATCTTATATCACGACACAATTGTAAATCGGACTCTGAAGCAGTTTTCACGATTTGAAATTCGAATTTCGAATTTCAAATAACATGAAACATACAGACGAATTGAGAAACTCTTTTGAAATATTGGTTTAAAAGGGTTATATTAATTAGGTACTGTCCCAAAAATTCTTATTATGATGAATTGGCACAAAGCATAGCGATATCCGATATAGAACTAATTTTGCAGTAACTAGAGATTCCCTATATGTAAGTTTGAGATACTTCCACGGTTTAAAGAAAATAACGTAATAGTATAATGTTTAAAACAAATCATAATATAAGCTTCTTTTATGTAATTCCTGCGACTGGCAGTGAAATACTTGTGGAATACGCTCCAATATTCTGTAATAATGGCACGCCGATGCTCCGCTGTGGAACGTACGAGAACATATAAACACATAATATAGACATACTCGTATTTAATTAAAACATTACATAGAGTCGGAAACAGCGGCAGTTTAAACAATGCTCTTTAGTACATTTCGAACTGATGTTTTGAATTAGTAGACTTTTGTCTTACATATCTATAATCTATTAACGACTAGCTGTTGCTCGTGACTTCGCCCTCGTGAAATTTAAAAATAAACCCTATGTTACTTACAGATAAATTACCTTTCTAACGGTGAAAGAAATTTTAAAATAGGCCCAGTAGTTTTGGAGTTATTTCGATAAATAAAAAATAAATTATGTCATCAAAAGTAACCTGATTTAAGGTTGCTTTAGGAATGTACGGTTAAATTTATAAAGATGGATGCCATGTCTGATGGTGTTCCTTTTATCATCAGTCACAACAATTTTTGCAATTCCCATTTGCATTTTTGCTCACATAATAATTAAAACTATTCAAACATTTATAAATCAGAATCCTTCACAGGCTGTGAATTATTGAAAACAATAACGTAAAACGTCATAACATACGACAGCTCGAATAGATACGATCGTAAAACGTGAATGCTGTCCATTCATTTATAGAGAACGCATTCGAGTCGGGTAGTATTGAACAGATGCGCGAGGAAACAGATGTATGCAGAGATTGTATGAATTACATTTAATGTCTTCTAACTTCGTTCAGAATAAACGACAAAAAGATTAAAAATAATCAATATTAAACCTTTAATAAACAACATTTAAAACCTTTGAATCATACGAGTACTAATATTATAAATGCGAAAGTTTAGATGGATGGATGTTTGTTAGAGTTTGTAGCCTTGTAGAATTTCGATGAAATTTGGCATAGTTGTAGAGGATATTCTGGAAGAACACATAGGCTATTCACTTTTTTTTTCAATTCCACGCGGACGGAGTCGTGGGCGAAAGCTAGTATACCATAAGGTCTCAATGTTAATTAAGTAAGATATAATTTAATTTTCTATATCAAAATTATGATACAGTTTAAGTAACCATTAAATAACTGTGAGTGCTGAAGAGTTTTTGTCTTGTTATCTCTTCATTAAAGCTACTGTTTCCTATTTACATTGGTCCATTTAATTATGTTTTCACAGTTTAAAGCTTGTCGTGCCTATTACGTTGAAATAAAACGTTCATTCCGAATTAACTTTAGTACCGAGATATAAGAACAGCACCCCTTATCCTATCTGCTCTTTTCGAATAAATATTAACGCCTGTAACACACAACCGCGAAAGCGAACCTATACAGAAACAAAGCGGAGACCCTTTACCCCATAGTGAGTCTATCTAAATAGCTACATTAAATTACTCATAGTTTCCGGTTCGCTTCCGCATTTGTGTGCTACAAGCGTAAATGTTGATGCGATACAGCGTTGCTGATTGAATCGACGATAAAACAAATGGATCTCTCGCTCAATTTAAATAGATTGAATAGGATTTATGTTTCATTTCGCGAGGCTGGGACGTGAATAGCCGAATCCTCGACGCTATTATTTCCCATAGACTGAATACAATGTATTGTCGATATTATCAAAGCAACTCGCTGATTCTTTAATTAGTTGGATTATGATGTTATTGTAGAGGAATTAGTATACACTTTACACGTTGGGTTAGAAACCCAACAAATACGATATGGAAATAGATATTTTTGATATAAACTCTCAATGATTCCATTACTAGAGGTTAGCCATCAGTTCAATGAACCTAGCGATCTCCTGTGCCAAGCAAAAAAAGTTGCAACGTTGGTAATAGCGGTCTACTTTCAGATGTTTCTTAACCATGACTGTCTTTAGTATGTTTAAATAATTACAATGCTTGTTTTCATAGTTAGATTTCATATATGATGATTCCAGTAATCACTCACCCTAATCATACTTAATACTAATAGTGAGAAAGTTTAGATGGATGTTTGTTAGAGTTTGTAGCCTAAGCGGTTGAACGGATTTCGTTGAAATTTGGTATAGATAGAGGATAGGCTATTCACTTTTTTTAATGCTACTCGGACGGAGTCTCGGGCGATAGCTAGTGAAGTAATAAATGACAGAAAATAATGAAGTAAATGCTAGACTAATCGGTACCTATTCTCTGTATAGCCGTGAGCATCATGCATTACAATGTATCATGTAACTAGTAATTTAATATGTCTTAGTCAGATGGCACTTACTTAAAATTATTTTAATATCATAAACTTCAAGTGTAGAACCCAACGATGTCTGAAATTCGTTATAATTTCATAGACTCGCCCGACGTTAGCGATAATAAAAGGCACTTGAAAACGCTGGAGGCCACTCAACGACCAGACCACTCGCTACCCCCTACCTACCTCCCACTCTTAATAATATCAGCGTATGGTATTGCATTCCATTTAAAAGATGCCCGTTATGTTGGAAGTTGAAAGCCTGACATCGGAAGGAATATTTACATACTTCTATACATGTCTAATACTATATAAAGAGGAAAGATTTGTATTTTTGTTTGTATTGAAATAACTCAAAAACTACTGGGCCGATTTCGAAAATTCTTTCACCATTAAAAAGCAACGTTATCATTGAATAACACATGCTAATGCATATATTAATAATGCATCATATTTAATTTTTTTTTTAATTTCCCGCGGGCAAAGTCGCGAGCAACAGCCAGTCTAATATACTACTATAATAGTTTATTAGATAGATGTTTGTGTAGATATTTATAAATATCACTCTGTAAAAACATAAATTACTTTAATAAGTAATTAGACATCATTAAGACCGCAATTGATAAATTATTCAACGACACATCAACAACGATCATCTTTGAGTTTAAAAATCTCTTTAATGTACCGCAAACATTAACCCAAATTAAATGTTACCTTCATGCATAAACATTTAATAAAATAAAATCAAGTATCAAAATTAATGCCCATCAACATCAAAGTGAATACCGAACATAGTCACCGCAAACTTGTGAAAACAATACTGAGGATATCGACTTTCGAAGCATTGTATAAACTCATATTCATATCCCTTATTTCCCTTTGAAAAAAAAACAGAGACAACAAATGTGTCAATACAAGTATTACGCCAGTGAGATTTCACGGTTACAAGAGAGTGTTGGATGTCGCTGTGATTGCGTCCTTGCGAACTGTTTTCATTTCCCGCCGTCACACGTCAACTTGACGCCTGTCGAAGCTTTGCCTTGATGAAGCTGCGAGGCTGCGGCGTTGAACAAGCTTTTCATAACCATTGTGACGAGAATGAGTGTAGCCATAGTCAATAGCTACTGTTCAGTACTACTCATATTAATTTAAGAATAAAATAGAACTGTTGGTATAAGTTAATATTAATAAAATGATTATTGTATGCTCTGATTTTAATTAAAAGTGAGTATGTTGTTGACGATAAAGGAATAAAAATTTAATTTACACAATAATTCTAACTTATCCTCTTTAACAAAAAGGACAGAATTCATAATGATTAAAAATAAAGTATCCAAAGCCGCTGTTTATGTAAAAGTCATGGTTACCAATGAGTACCAACTACTAGTCCGTTAACACGTTTACTACGGCGGCGAGGCTAAATGCGCCCCCAATGAAATATCACCAGCACTAGGATAGATTAAATTGCTATAACTTTGTGGAAACATAATTTATAAACCTGAGATAATCGTTCCGCACGAACGAGATCAACATAGTTTCCTTCGCCCGCACCAGTTTACGTACCGCGGCAGGCCGATATCGGCCTGTTACACAATCAGTGTGTTTATTTGAAACAAACTGTAGGATCGTATTATAATCCCTACTATAACATATATTAACAGACCTAGATACAAACTTCCATAGCGTATATTTGCCCAGCTTTACCCCGCTACTTCGAAAGTGTTTGCTTAAACTTTAAAGGTCCAATTGCAACTCAATCTCGGGCGGAAATGTTGAAGCCGCAGAGGCAATACAGCGGCAAGTCTAGACCCGACTCCCACAGGACGCGTCGACTAGAGCAATAATACCCAATTTATAGTGCACAGCCAACATTAATGTTAAAATGATACATGTATATGAAAGTTGTTTTGACGAGTAAAATTATGTTGCAACATCTGATAAGCAAGTTTTTTTACAATGAATAAAGTTTGTTATTTCCTACTCTATATAATTTCTAAAGTAGAAATCGTAACATTCTTCTAATACTCTTCATAATACTTGAAAGCTGATATATCGTTTATCCGAAAAAGGTTTGCATTTGAAGATCAGATAAATATATGTTGAGATTTTTTTGCTATCGAAGCAATACCTTCTAGACTGTATTTATGATTTATGCCGAACCCTTTTGCAACCACCTTGAAGGAAATTTACAGATAAAAATTAGTCTGTATTATGCCTTTTTCATTACAAACAAAAAAATGTAAACTTAGAATTTAAAGTCTTGGTGAGTAAACTATTTTTAATGCTTAAGTTTTCCTTAACTTTGTAATAAGAGTTCCAAAATAATGCAATTGGAGCTAGATTGTTCCTAATTTGTAATTGCAAATTGTCTTGTAAAGTCCCATTTAATAATCGTCTAGTAATTGTTAATAGTGATCCGAGCGGCGGGCTTCGCTACAATTAATCAAATTATTCAATTAAACTCTCAGTCCATGAAACACCTTATTTTAAAGCATTCAGTTCCTTGTAATTCGACGTTACGACTCCCAAATGCTATCTTCTTGCAAAATTAAATCATGTTAGCAAGATGGCGGTATGAAGTAGTTAAACCTACTTTGTCTGTAGTGTAAATTACGTTACTTTTTACGTATTCGAAATGAGTATGTATCGATATTGTCTTGAGGAAACAATCTCTCTTGTATAACATTCAATTCAACACAATAAATTAAAGAATGTTTAAATTCTTAACAAAATATATACCTCTAGTACATTTACTGTATTAATAAATACTCGGTTACATTCTAATTAACAATTAATTTTCACGTCACGTTTAAACGTTGACATTTCAGCTATTATTTACTTAAGCGAATAAAATACTGTTAATGTACTTTACAGCTTTCGCTGAACGAAAATTACGTTTACATAAATCTGCTTTAAATATACGTACAACGAAACAAATGAGTACAAACTCTACATAAAGGGAAACCATTTTAAACACAGAAACAAATCTACAACCCTAATACAGTGGAAAAGTTAGATGGAAAATGCAGAGCTTTTAAAAATTACAACTTTTAAAGCTTTTTTGCTGTATTGAAATATAATGTTTTAGATTGTTACTAATTCTATAATTAACGACTGAAAGACTATACAGTTTATTTAGTTAATTTAGAGTTTATTTACTAAGTTGTAATATAGATTTCCTTTTATCGCCTATCACTAGAACACAAACCTGATTAATAGTCCAGTGAACTTTAGTAGCAAAAAACAACCTACGTTATGTTGTTTATCAACTTACTACCTCGCGTATGTGTCGACGACATAGCGCTTACGGGCGTATGTTAATTAAGTATAACCGTGGATTTCCACTGACAAAACATCCTCACAATACTATGTTATCTCTGTTTTTCCTAAGCGAATGACAGAGACGAATATATGTTTTTGCATAACTCGTCAGTAGAAACCAATTTAAAATGACGCTATATGTTTACTACTCCTTAAAGGCACATATAAATTCTTCTCACACTTTACTCACACTATAGTAGTACGTAGTTTCCCGTATTTTCTATTACGCACTCGAATAGACTGGCACATTGATCGTTTACGACATTATTCGAATTCCTTTGCAGTCTCGACAGATATTGTTTGTAGTACATACGTAGTTCTTAATATACCGACTTCTACTCATTGAAGATATTAAATCTATAAATGTCAGACTCGATTGCGTCTGAGGAGTGAAAGTAAATAATGATGTTAATGTAACCTTTATTATCTTTGGTAGTCTAAGGAGTTTATTATAGACTATAAAAGTAGCCTATAGTATGCCCGTCTAAGTCAGTCACCCTTTCAGTGAAAGTTCCGTCTAAATCGGCCCAGCCGTTTCGGACATTACTAACGCGACTTGCGGGTAGACAGACCAAAAAAAATGCGATTTTCGTTATTAGCAACGCAAATACATCATCTTCCTGAAATCTGGAATTTTCGTTTTGATATTGCAGACACTCCAATTGTTTTATATGTAATAGATTTTAGAATTTAATAGACCTTATTAACATTAACATCGATTTCAAATACTAGTTTAATCAACAACACAGCGTTTGCTGTCTTTTTTAAACACTCAAGATTCAATTATTATTTACTCTGTGGTTCTTAAATCCGCATTCATGTTGTTTACCGGACGAAGGCCAATTCCCGATTCAACCTACGATGTACTCGTTAGTCGGAACTAACTGTCGGTCCATAAATGTGGGGCTAACCACGTGCTGGTCATACCGTTGCCCACAGCAGACTGCGATCAAAAAAGAAACACTTAAACTCCTTTTCCACTAAGCTACTAATCGTGTGCGGCTAGTCGCATTATTTATATAAACAAACTTTTGCGCATCAATGACTTTGATCTATTAATCCACATCAAAAACATATTCAGATTAAAATAAATTTGTATCATTTAAAAAAAACATGTTCTACTGAGCCTATTTTTCGTACAATACAGACAATATCGTCTGGTTTCAGGCATTCCTATTTGAAACGCATTGTGTTTCTGGGAAAAAGTGGTTCATTCGTACATTTTCTAACGATCGAGTTTGTTGATAGAAATGGTTCCGCCAGTCGTCGATAAAGGGCGCAGTCGCACACGACTATTAGTTTAGTGAAAAAGATGTCTTATAAGCAAGCCTGTACCGGGCGTGCTCTGAATCGGCATGCGCTCATTACCCGACCCTATTCATTACCGAGCTAAATAACTAATGGCGTAGCGTCTTACACGTCTCACCAGTTAGTTTCAATGAAGCCCGTTCCCGTGGACGGAAGCGCTTAACGCTGCTATAAATTGGACTCGTCGATACACTTGATCTGATTTTATAGATTTATGAAAAAAGTTAAAAGAACTAGTTGTTACGAGAAAAAAATCATTTTTTTATTTAATGTAGTTACTATTGTAACATACAGAAGTTGCGTTTCTTTGTTCACAAAATTTCACTACTTTATCGTGGATGGGGATACCGTAGTATCCGAGTTAGAAGAAAATGGACATTAGTCATGTCCTTAATAAGTTAAAGTACTTCGTAAACACTAAAGTTGTTTAAGAAATGATAATCGTTAAATAAATAAACCACAATGTGCAAGTCCCACTTGTTTTTTGCAGAACATCTCATTTCTCTCGACTGTCGGCCGAACGCCGAACAAAAAATATGAAAGACGTCCTTTTAATGTCTTTATTGCAGTGAAACTTAATGCCTGTTCACATTACTGATCTGGTTAATTTCACTCGTAAACAAGTCCGACAGACGAATAACATGAGTAAATCTATACGAGCCAGAGTAGTAAAAGAGAGAGACAGATTTGAAGTTGTAAAATTTTATTTATGTTTGATTTGTAATTTTTAGTTTTACAGTAAAAAACAAAACCCGTAACATTATCAAACAAATGCATTATCTACTACTAATATTATACAGAGGAAAGATTTGTATTTTTGTATGGATTGATATGCCTCATACACTATTGGGGCGATTAAAAATGTATTGCATCATTAGAAAGGTAATTTATCTGTGAGTACCATAGCTACCATATATGTTATAATTTTAGCTAAAATTAAAAAATAATTTGATGAAATTATGAAACATGTTTGGTCTATGTAAAAAGAGTGTAAAAATGTATCTATAAAATCCAGTTAACAGTAATCTACAATTTGTAATTTGTTGTTTTTCAGTACACGGGGGCAATGAGCGGTGGTTGCGGTGGCGGGGGTACGCGGGTGCCCACCGCGGCGTCGCCTGCCAACACGGCGTCGTCATCATCGTCCAACACGGGCTCTGCTGGCGGCACGCGGTCCACCAGCCTTAGCACGGGTCCGCCGCCCGCCAGCTCGGCGTCCACAGGCGCACCAGGCGACCAGCTTAGCCGCACCAACCTCTACATACGAGGCCTCGGCCAGAATACCACCGATAAGGACCTTGTCCAGATGTGCCAGATGTAAGTCAACTTATCCTTCTTTCTCTGTTAATAAAAGACTGCTGTACTGTTGCAATGACTTGTAGAACATTAAATATTGTGATTTATTTGCTGACGTCTAAATATTTTGTTCTTTTTTTTCAGGTACGGCAATATAATTTCAACAAAGGCAATATTGGATAAAAATACAAATAAATGTAAAGGTAAACAACATTCGTACGTACTCTATCCCTTACTAACACTATCATAGTTAATTTGTATATCCTGTATCTACATAATATATGTTACTTCTAGTTGAACCTACCTTATCAGTGCATAGATTCACGTATGTATGTAACGTATAATATATGATATCTAAAATGTTAATGTTTCAATATATTTTGCATTGAAAGATTTAATTCGTAACTAATGTTAATATTTTCTAGAATACCATATATCTTCATTAAAATAATCCATCTATGGTGAGAATTTTTTTCCAATATATGCACGATTCTAGATTCGATTTATTCATGTTTACCTTTCTTCATATAAAAATATATAAATCATGATATGTTGATTTTCACGTATTGTTTTCGTAGCGTCATCCACACTTTATGCACCAAAGCACAGATAAATTTCTAAATTTAACTTAACAAAGATGGCACGCTCGCATCTATCGATGTGTTCGATGCGAACCTTCCGCGTTCATACTATCTGTCATCCTGCTACTTTGTGTAGGCAAGTAGGTATGTTTGTGTCACTAGTTTATAATGTTTCATAGATATTTTATATGTTTTCAATTCTTAGATGTCCTCTATTATAAGCATGTGATTTTAAATTTGTCGAACGTAATGAGGTCATTTCATTATAAAATGTTTTAACTTTTATCTCCGCAGGGTATGGTTTTGTAGATTTCGAAACGATCGCGTCGGCGGAAGCGGCGGTAAAAGGATTACAAGCAAAAGGTGTTCAGGCCCAGATGGCTAAAGTGGGTATCTGGTTCCTGCGTAGACTGAACCGTGTACGTTGTGCATGCAAGTAATACTATTATGACTAACCGCCTCATCCTAACCCGCTCTCATCCAACTACATTGGTACCGACATTACAGAATCGATTCTTTTACATATACGCTGTCAGCAACTGTTTCAGAGGAAAATCAACTCAATGACGTATGTATTAAAAGTAAAAATACTACGACAAATTACATCTTTTAATAGCACTATATTTCGTGTTATATTGAAACAAGGATTCTCTAGCACGATACTACCTAAATAAACACTTTGGGTTTAAAATGGCAGTCAATTGTTATTTTTCAATACTTCTTACAATAGTAAAAAAAATTGTGGAAAACAATGATTTAGTGAAGTGAATCCCAATCCATTCCCATATTCCATCTACCATTACATATAGCTATAGTTTTAAAAAAATACTATTAATCATATGGCCGTAATATTTGAACTTTAAACAAACATAAACAATATATTCTATTTACTGCTAGAATCAACACAATGAACAAACAAATCTACTTGATAAATACTTTCCATTCATGATAAAATATAAAGATTTTTTATATTCTATAGCCTAGTGCAGGCTTATCTTGATTAGATTCCGTAGGTCCAGTTGTAACGCCAGTACACACGCATCAATTTCTATAATCGATACGTCAGTTTGTGTTTGGGGTACCGTGACAAGCGATAGTTTCGCGCGTTCGTACGTCCGTACGGCGAGAGACTAGTTCGTTGTAAGTATTAGCTATCCTGTCAGTGGTTCGCTCGGCGCCGACATAACGCTTACCTAACTTACTTGAGACATGTCCATCCTGTCGTCTGTATATCGTTTGCTTTAGCGTCATAACAATGTACTATCGCTACTGGGCTCTGGGTATTTCTATGCTTTCAATATTAAATAGTGTGTATGCGATTTAACCAGCTTCATAATCTCTATATGCTGATATATTCAAATGTCGTTAATAACATTACTAAATATAATACTTAATATATTATAGCGTATTAGATCCTAACCGCTGATTTACAAATTGTCCGAGTTGGCTTCAGTGTCTAGATTATCTATGCGGGCTTTGAGCTAATGTCAATATACGTATTCTGAGACAGCCTTTCATTCCTTTGTTAAAGCGTTAATTATGATTACTAAATAACTTAGCTTCTTTAATTCAAAGTTTACTTCTGTAACGTCCTTAAAATTTACAAAAAAAAAAACATTTCATACTTTCATACACAGATATTGATTCCATTTTAATGACACTTTTTTAATCACACTCAAATTTCAAATTCGAATTCCAAATTTAAATTCAAATATCATCAAAAGCATTGAACTATCCGAGCAAGTACTTGATCTGTGCGTTGTGATGCGTTCGCAGCAACAGGAGCAGGACCCGACCAACCTTTACATGGCCAACCTGCCGCCACACTTCAAGGAGAACGATGTGGACCAACTGCTCGCCAAGTTCGGGCAGGTGGTGTCGACGCGCATACTACGCGATACGCACGGCCATAGCAAGGGCGTTGGTTTTGCAAGAATGGAATCGCGCGAAAAATGCGAGCAGATCATTCAGGTAAACGAACACGTTTATTCAAAAATATCAGCGAATTTAACACCACAAGAAAAGTAATCTTATTTCGAACATCTACTTTCTAGCAGTATTCAGATACAGAACCTAATAATTATAAACTAACCTAACATCATGAACATGATCAGAAAGAGGGTAGTGGTAGCAGCTGAATCCATGATTATTTATGATTTACTAGCTTTCGTCCGCGTGAACTTAAAAAAAAAAACAAAAGTAAGTAACCTATGTGCCCTTCCAGACTACCCTCTAAATCTATGCCAAATTTTATAAAGATCAGGTTAGGCTACAAACTCTAACAAACAACCATCCATTTAAACTTTCGCATTTATAACATTAGTATGACGGGCTCTAGATAGTACGGTTTATATCTTTTGTTTGTGTTTAGTTACTTTTCAGATAAAAGCAGTAATTTTGTTTATATTTCAGATGTTTAATGGCAACTCGATACCGGGGGCCAAGGAGCCGCTGCTTGTGAAGTTCGCTGACGGCGGCAGCAAGAAGAAGTCACTCTACAAGCAGAACGACAACGGCGGCCGAATGTGGCGGGACAACAATGAATCCATTACTCAGGTACTACTATAATCAATTTACTATATAGAACATATAGAAAGAGCTTCGCTTACAAGTACTGGCTGTTTAATACTGATAGGCTTATCAATATGAGGCGGTTAATTTATTGAAACACTAGCTTTTGCCGGCGACTCTGTCCGCGTGGTATTGAAAAAACAAAAATAAGTAGCCTATGTGTTCTTCTGGACTATGTTCTACACCTAGACCGATTTCATCGAGATCCATACCGCAGTTTAGGCTACAAACTCTAACAAACATCTATCCATCCATCTGAGATTGGTAAGATTATAAATGTATGTTTGGACATTTGTTGTACATATTTTTTTGCATATAGAAGCGACTTAACAGTCTATAACAGCTTACAGTACAAAATATCCAATAGTTCATCCACTTAGTATTTAAGTGACAATGGTTCGATAAAAGAAGTAAAACGGATTGGGTTTATTAATAATTAGGAAATCCATTGCTCCATAAAAAGGTTAAGATTACATATATCTAGTATTATGTACTCTCATATATTTGTTCATTCATTCTGTGTTTTTATTTTTTTTTACATTTTAAAGTTGATTTTACGTATCTTGTACCACCTTGTTTTTCTTTTCAGTTTGTAATATATGTTTTTTTTTTATTTTAGGATTGAACCGAAGACCTAAGAATTTTATTTTGCAAGTTATTTGTACCATCCATTATTTCTATTCTTTCTTATTTATGTTTTGTTTTGTTGACTGTGCTGGTGCAAATTAAGAATTCTTGCATTGGCATGAGTCTTTCCTATCACTGATTTTGTTAAATATCATACAATGAGTGTCCTTGTACATACTATATACAGGGTGTAAGGATTGAAGTGTACAACGCAAGACTAAAACAGATTAAAACAGGAAGAGCGACATTACATCTTATATTCAATATTCAATGTTGCTAACTTTCAAGTGAGGTCAGCCATATTTTCATAATGTGGAATTGGTAGCCTTCCGTCGTCTGTACGTTCCGGTTGAAGAACACCCTGTATAAAGTGTGTGAACTTGGTGAAATCTGTGGTATTAGTAGTATGGTTGTCAGTGATGAAGGACGCGTGGAGACGTTGAGCAGACGGTGTGGTTCCAGGCGATGAGCGTGAGCGGCGTGTACGCGGGCGGCGTGGCGGCGGGCAACGCGGCGGAGTGCGGCGGCGTGTACCGCGGCGCCGGCGTCTACGGCCTCGCGTACCACCCGCAGCTGCACCACCCGCACCCCGCCGCCTGGCTGCCCTACGCCGCGCTGCTGCCACCCGCGCACCCCCATGCGCACCCCACACACGCGGCGCACCCCGCGCACGCCCCGCACGCCGCGCACCCCTCGCACCCCGCGCACGCTGCGCACCCCGCGCACCTGCCCATCGACTCCGTGCCCAGCCAATACGTGAGTACTTACAACAATTACTATTAAATAATATACAATATGTTTAGTACTTTATCTGCATTTTTACATTTAATTACCAATAATTAAATGGCAGGTTTAGTACCATGGTTATGAAGTTTGTAAATCTTATGACGTCATAACTTATTTTTATTAATTTAGTAGAAGAAATGACACCTATTCTATCGCCGCTCAGACTATAGAAAGGAGTCGCAGGCACAACCGGCTGGCGTCGATTACGACGGAGGAATATTCAGTCAAAATAAAAACATGAACAAAACGACTGAATTATTTTCCTTTTCCAGGTAAACTGGGACAGCCTAAGGCCGGAAAATGAATTATACGTGAGTGTTCATATTAAATTGCAAACACAAACGCTCTTCATTGTAATCGATAATATAGTCTTATTGCTTCGCCCATAATCACCGTTTAGATGTTCTTCGCTTTTGGGTTTCGTATTGAAAAAGGCGGAGAGTATATGTCAATTTTCGTTGTGTTTCAGTACTTCCCGTCGCCGCCGTACCAGTTCTTCGCGGGCCCGACGCCGCCCATCATCCAGATGCCGATGGAGAGCGAGCAGGCGTCGACCGCGGCGTCGCCGGACGAGGCGTACCAGCCCTACCCGGCCAAGTAGACGCCGCGCCTTGCAGCGCCCGCAGCGCCCGCAGCGCCCGCAGCGCCCCGCGGCGCCGCACGCCACTACCCATGCTGTACACGAGCCAAAAATCAAAGCAACTGTGACTTTTTACGATGTTAATTTGTTTTAGTTTTAATTTGCGGCCGTTGTAGACTTCATCGAAAGCTCCGCCCGGTCTCTCGTCGCCTGTTCACTATTTATTGTCTCGCCCGCACCGGCCCCGCGCCGACCCCGCGCCGGCCAGTACCAGCCCCGCGCCGGCCAGCAGCGACCCCGCACCGGCCGCGCATGCGCTGTGATGTTTTGATGAGGTCTTGTGACGGTTCGAGGAGAGGATTTGATGTATAGGTTATAGCTGCAATTTTAAATGTGTTTTGACATTTTAATTTTATTATTGTTTTATGGAAAAATTTTAAATATAAGATTTTAGGTGCAGGTTTTGAACACGTTGACAAGATTATTTAAGATAGTTAGGTATTTATTTTAGCATAGTATAATTTCTCGATTGATTTTTTTATTGAAACTTGTCCTCGAACGGGAATATACATTTTTATTTTTGATTCAGTGTCATATATTGTAGGATAACGGGGATTTTTAATCGCATAATGAATACATCACATCTTTATAATGAACAAACCGTGCAATCTTAATTTCTAATCTTGTAAAAAGGGATGAGTTTTATATGATCGAAGTATTGGAATGTAAAGTTTTATAAAGTTGTAGTTTCCTGGCATTTTGCAGGAATAGAATGAGCAATATCAGGAGCGGTGGGGATGGAAAGATTTTTGAAATGGTCATATCATGATAAAAAAAAGTTTATACCAATGAAATTGTAAAGGAAACGACTTATGTGTGTTATGGTTAGGAATGATAAAGATACCGATTAGAACTTGTGCGTAAAATTTATTAAGAAGATTTAGAATCTTCAGTTGAGATGTAAGTATTTTTAAAATACAAAAGAAAGTTGGTTTTATCGCGTTATAGTTAGAACGGCAGATTATAAACAAAATGAATTTGGTCGCGAAACGTGTTAGCGACGGTCGATATTTGAGCCACAACGTTGTTATGGATGGAACTGAATGTTTGTACGTCCAAAGAAGTTTGGCATGGTGCTTATTTGTTTGGAAAAGGTTCTATATCGAGGAACAGTATTACCTACGTTAAAAATTTTGGTCCCTTACGCAGTCTTCCAAGGATCGCGGGTACCTAATTTTAAAGCATTTCATTGTTCGTATTTATTATTTTGCGGGAGTTAAAAATTTCGGTTTTCAAGTGCCGAAAACCCTAGCCGCTTGAGTCTTAAGAATGAAAGAAAACTTTTTGCTATCTGCTCGACAATAAACACGCAAAGTTTTTACGCATTTTCACGATTTCACAACTCCGTTTTACGCGTAGCTTAGCCACGTCGCTACGTCGAGTTCAATATTAGAGGCTTCTTCAAGATTTATGTTCTATAAATATTTACTGAAGGATAATAGTGTATTTCCTAATCGATAACGTCGTTGCCAAACCCGTCAGACTGAATTGTATACCGTAAACTTCCAATAAGTTATTTCTTGATCCGTGTTTAAACGTTAAAAAATATAATCGACATTAATTGCAGCTCTTAAAGAGGCCGTAAAGGCGTCTCGCGAACAAAGGTCCCCACGCGGCTAGTGGCCAGTGGCCAACGGCAATAAGGTTAGAGGCCAGTGGCTAGTGGCCAGTGGCCAGCGACGCGGAACATGCGCTGACATCTAGCAATAAGCCTTTATTTAACTTCTATTTATACATTTTACGAGTCTATACAAATTTTTGTAACGAAACTCATGCTCGAAATACTTGAATAATGAGGTGATACTTTTTTGAGAATCATGTACTGAATCAAAACCGTAGTTGTTATGTTTAGGCGGTCGGCACATTCCACTAGAGAACTTCGAACAAAAAAAATTCCACGATTGATTTCCACATTATGAGTTGTGAGGGATTCGAAATCCGTACAGTGAACGCCAATTTTGGCAAAATCGAGCACATTTTGTACCATCACGTAGGTTTTGGGTACACTTTATGACTTTATATAAAATTTGATATTTTTATATTGAATATATATGTATAAATTATACATGGATATGTATACATGTATACACATTGTTGATGGGTACGAACGGGACCCGCTATATCGCAACTGTTTAATTCTATTTTGGCACGTCGAGAATTCATCAGAACCAAAGTATACAAATCATTAAAGTCGAGTAAGATGTAGGAAAATATTTATACAACTCAGGGACTGAAGACTAGGTAAATGTTTGATATATTAACTGTATTTTAACTGACTTTATTCAAAACCTGTGGACCGATTTAATAAAAATACAGGAACTGAGATTAGCTTATAGCAGGTTTTGAAAAACGTAGAATTTTGAACAATCTTGTAGATCTGTTTATGTTTGGTTTTACATCATAAATATGCTTAAAATTTACTGTATATGAATTTTACTTTTATACAGCGTAGCTTCTCACTTTTACAAAACAACATTCACTTTTAATATAAAAATGAATTTTATTTTAATGTAAAGGCGTCATTATTTAAAAAGGCAATTGCTAAAGTGTTTGTGGACAGGCGGTAACCGACTACTCTTGCGACTTACGTCCCCTATAATAATGAAAAGTGAGATTTTTTTTTTAGAGTTAATTCGAAGGAACACCTGTAGATCAGTTTTATATTCGTATAAATCTGGATCGAGCCAAATTTAGTATACTGTATAGAAAACCGCCTTTACATCTTGTGACAATTGTCTACTGCGTGTAGCATCGACGACCACGTTTGGTGCTTAGTTAGGTGACTTGATCATTTAGTGTTCAACGACACTGTGGCTTCCTGTCAAAGCAGTCTTCCGATAGATATTTCCGCTAATATTTTTGTTTATGATCGATGTCAAAATATTATAAATTCGAATTATAATTTTACAAATATACATAATATTATTATACAAAATGTGTAAATGTGCTCCTATTCTCTAACAATCGTTCGTAAACATCCATAGAATATACCAAACTATTTTGTCTTAAATTTATATTAGTGTAAACGAATTATTTTCATTCCAAAGTCGATACAATTTCCCCTAATTACCGAGTAACTGTGAAATGTATTGAAGGTGATTTATTTGAAGCAACTCGTAGCGTAGAAAGCGAGTCGCGCCCGTAGCGTAGCGTGTAAGTGATGTCACCGTCAAGGCGAGATGCGGCGATATATTATTTTTCTAATGCTTTCCTTCCATTATGAGCAATAAAATTGATTTGATCGTAGTGCCTTCGGCTTCGTTTGGTGACCGATGTCGGATACATACTGTATAGCCGCTGCGAGTGCTTTACACGATATTTTTACTGGTGATAGAGTAACTTACCGTGTTCGTAACAAAGTAGAATTAATTATAAAACTATTTTGTAGTAACAACTTAATGAGATAATGTGGCTGTCTAATCGTTGCATTTTTCACACATGATTTTAAAAATTAAATTGAAAATAAAGTTGCAGATGTTCCTAGTAAAACTCACTTCGACATTCTTGACATGTGCAATATAAACTCCTGTACGGAGGCCATCTGCCTTGCGAGACGCAAAATTAAATATCCGCAGATCGAGAGCACAAAATGCATATTGGGAAACCGATTCATTATAAAACCAAAATAATTCGAAATTAAAAATCATGTCGATGAGTTTAAGTGTTAAGTAAATGTTTAAATTAAGTCATATGTTATAAGTGAACGTGCAGGTCGTTTTGGAAATGAATTTTGGATTAATAGGAATGTTGACGAATCGATGGCTAGGTTAGGTCTTAGGGATAACATAGGTAGGTTAGAATACTAAAAAAAATGTTTCGACGCTAAGATAAATAGAATAGTGACGTAGAATAATATATTAGGCGGGTGGTCGGGGCGCGCGCGCCGCCGCCGGCTCTAGGGTAGTTTCCTTTGTTAGTTTATTAAATAATTTAATTTGAATGGACTGAAGCCGCGCCCCGCGAGCGCGCCCGCGCCGGCCTCGCCCTAGCTCCTAAGCAAGTCTAAGAGAATTAGTGTCAACACATTCTTGCGATAAGTTTCAGTTGGACGAGTTTGCTTTCACCTCTTTTGTTATGTAGTTGAATAAGTGTAAAGAAAGAAAATTAATTGAAAAAAACTGTCGGAAGTGTCGATACGATTGTATTTGTCCAATGTGTATTATTAAAGGGTGGCGTTCTACCCGGCAGACTAGTCTAGATCGTAGTTTAGAATAGGTAAAAATTTAGTTAGGTAGCCTAGGAATACGAAATGCAAAAACATAAAACTTCATAAAATGTAAAAAAAAATGAAATGAAATTGTTGGTAAGAAAGAATATTTTTAAGGGACATGTTGCTTCGTTGTGTTATGACGTGGGGTTTGGCATAACTATGATAATAGTGTAAAGCATTTCTCTCAGAGAAACACATAGAGGAAAGTTATGTATCTATTTTGTTACAAAGTGTTTGCAAGTTTCTATATAGTGCTATGAGCATTTTACGTGACCCGCATTATTTATAGTTATGCTGAATGGAAAAACTAAAGTAATATATAAATAAAAACAAAATGGTACTAAGAAGCATGTTTTATTGTGACGAGTCATGTTCCTTTGCATTGAACATATTTTGTAAGAGCAAATGATTGAAATAAAACAAGCAAAACCAAATGCTGTCTTTTCATTTAAAAACAACCTATTACCACTCGTACTATTAAAAAAAAAGATTTGTATTTTGTATGTACAATCAAAATTCTCTCATTAGGACAGAAGTAGGTTGATATGTAAGAATTACTTAAAAAAAAAAAAAAACCCCAAAATACACAAACTTTTACTTGAAAATCAGTAGAATATAATAAACAACACAGTTATGAAATATAAAAGATATAATTTAAAAAGCACACGTAGTAATTTAAAATGCAGAACATAACCTTACTTTATTTCAAGAATATTACAGATTCCGAAATAAAACTAAATTATAAACAATAAAATTGACACTTTTGCAACTACCCACATATCCAACACTTCACATAATCAATGTCCCGCACTTCACAATAACCCGACTGAAGCAACACTTGTGAAACATAAAGTCATCTCTCTCATTGTCATTGAATAAACAGAGACAACAATATCAATACAAGTGCTACATCAACATCACGGTTATAACACTTATCTATCATGCGGAAGCCGTTGCATGTTTTGCTTTGAATATTCTAACAGTATTATCACAGGAGCCACTGACGAGCAGCGCCGGGTTGGACCAATCACAGCACAGCACTTTGTCTTCATGACCTGTTAGGTCATACAGCGGTGTTCTTGGACTGAAAGAGAAATAATCTATCAATACCACCATACTCAGAAACATTAATCAGTTATTCAATTACTCAGTGTCAATAATTGATGGCACAATTTTAATTTATAGTTTAAAAACTAGGAGAGGAAGTGGATTTTTTTACTTAAACAATTTTCCTCTACACTAAGGAAGGTATGGGAAGAGTTAGATTTAGCGGAGAGGACCTATAAAAAGGGAGAATATCCTCTTTCTGGTTATCCCGTCCTCTGTCAATTAAAGATAGGCAAATTATATTCTTAGTATAGTATACTATATCTTGAGTAGCAGTCACTACGCTATTTTGGCGAAATGCTTTTATCCAACTTATAGTATAAAAGACACAGTTTCTTAGTATAAAATATGTAAATACTAACCTCCTGGTCTCCCAGAGTTTGACCTGTCCATCGTACCCTGCGGAGAGGAAGAGCGTGTCCCTGGTGGTGGACCAGCGCACAGACTGCACCCAGCCCGTGTGAGATGTGAATGTTGTTTTCACAATACTTTCTGTTACAAATTATACACAGATATAGAATTGTATGAAATAATTTTTATACTAAGTAGTATGTATTCCAAATAAAAGTAATTTAAGTAATCAGAATATTTACCCGTAGATCTTGGATCATATATCCTGACATGTCTGTCAGCGGAAGCTGTGACGATGCTATTATTTAACGGCGACCAATCAGCGTCAAAGAACGCTTTGTTACCTGAAAGCATATAAATTTAAAATGGTCTTGTTGAAATAACTCAAAAACTACAGGGCCAATTTCAAAAATTCTTTTACCATTAAGAGTTTTGCATTGTTTTTTTATTTCACGTCGGCGAAGTCGCGAGCAAGTATTAAATAAAAAAATGATATATATTTTAAATCATGGCAATTCAGATTATTAAACTTACCAGCAATCTCTTGTTTAATTCCTCCAAGTTCACAGTCCCACAGTTTGAGCAGATGGTCCCAGCTGCTCGACAGCAGTGTGTTGTAGTCCACCCACTTGACTGCAGACACTGCTTCCCTGTGACCCTTCAGTGTTGACTTCGGTGTCTAGATAAAATTCAGATTAATAAAATTTTAATATAAGTCCCTTTTTGTAATCTCATGTGTCAATTTATCCCATAGGAAAAGTAAAAGGCGCACACCTTTAACTAAATAATCGCACAACGATTGTCAACTGTTTAGTTGCACAACTAAAAATAGAGTAGTGTACCTTCATATAAGCTCATAGAAATCAAAGGGCGACTAAACAGTTGTGCGAAAGTTTAGTCGAAGTCATGTGCGCATTCTAACACTTCTTTAAAATCAGTTGTCGATGTTGGCTTTCAAACTAGAATTATTTTAAATTCCCAAATAAAAAAATTTAATTTAGACACCTGAAGACTAACATAGTGTAATTATAATTTGGAAAATTAGTAAAATTATTACAAGTTTCTAATGTACTCAAGATTTGACATTAAATAATTAATTTTATCAAAGTATACTGGATTTTCTTACTCTGGAATTTCCTTGCTCAGGCTTACTTCTCTTTTTGGCAGGCACATTATCTTCATCTGTCAAACCTAGAAGCAACAACTTATTTATAAACTTGTTTAAAAAATTACCCTTTGCAAATTCAATTAAAATATAGCATTAAATAAATTCTGCCTTACTAATATTATAAATGTGAAAGTTTAGATGAATGGATGTTTGTAGCCTAAATGGCTAAATGGATTTCAATGAAATTAGATATAGACTAGCTTTCGCCCGCGACTCTGTCCGCATGAAATTTAAAAAAAAAACAAAAGTAGCCTATGTGTTCTGCCAGACTATCCTCTACATCTATGCCAAATTTCATTGAGATCTGTTCAGTTGTTTAGGCTACAAGGTGTAACAAACATCCATCCATCCATCTAAACTTTCGCATTTATAATATTAGTAAGATATAGAGTCTATAGGCTACTTTTGTTTTTTTTTTTAATTCCCTACAGACATGGGCGAAAGCTAGTATAATATATCACTAAGACTTACTAGCACTCCATAAGCAGATATTATTATCCCAGCTGCCAGTAGCAAAGTGTTTTCCATCAACAGCGACTGCAATACATTCCAGTCCTTTATCATGTCCTCGACAAGTGACCACACAGTCAACGGAATTCCGTGGCACATTCCATACCCAGAGCATAGCTGACTGGTCATGTGAACAACTGAAAAATAAAAAATAAAAACTGTAAATTAAATAGAAAATAAACCAGTAATCATATTCAGGAAGTGTCAATAGCCAAATGCATATTAAATAATAGGATTTGTATTGTTAAATAATTAGAATTTGATTACCTTGCAAAACTAGCTTGGTCACCCTCAATGGAGATCCATGAAACACCCTTAACAGGTGAAGTGTGTCCTGGAATGGCCAGCTTATGTTGACCTTTTGTAGTCCAAATATGGATGCTATTGTCATAACAGCCTGAGAGAATCCTGAAATTAGTTAATATTTAAACATTATAAAATCACATGTTAAAATATTTGTTAATTAATAATGCAAAGATAGTACATTTCTATGAAAATAAAAAAAAGTTATTTAGATGTCTACAAATCTATTTTCTAATGAAAAAAATTACATACCAACTATCATGTGTGTGGACTGATGATACCCAATCATCATGCATTAAGCATTCTTGAGGTTTAGGGGCGGGAAATCTTTCAAGGTATTCTATTTCTAAAGTATCTTCGGTCGATATTCCTTTTTCTTGCAAATGTTCTGCTATAGATGAACACAGTAATTCGCCACATACCAGAAAATCAAATTCAACAGCTTTTTGAATCAAAGGTTTGGTCTCTTTTAAAACTGCATTTACCAATGTGTTTAGTTCTGCTGCCTGAACATTACTTTGTATTGCGTAAGGACTGTCCGGTACCGCATATCTGTAATTCAAAGAAAATATTATAAGAAAAGTAACGCACGTGTAATGTGAAAACAAACACGCCGGAATCATAGTTATACTTACTGTTCCTGTTTTGTAACAAACCGAACTTGCAACTGAACTTCACCTTGGTCTGTAGCCATTGTAATTATTGTTTTTAACCGTTTTTCTGTAAATTGTCCAAAAGCTACAACTTCTATTTGTTATATTTAAAAATTTTGCATGTATAACCACAACAAGCAAGGAGAGGAGACCGATGTAAATTGACAAGTGACATTAGTAATTTGACAATTTCAAATTGACATTTCTATCAGAGATTAAAAAACACCTAGATATGTTTTGATAGATTTTTTCACAAGCTATCCATATCTTTAAATCTAGTTTACGCTTGAAGCATTTTTTATTACAATTTTCGACTTAAAATGTAAAACGACGTATAATTTAATTTTCATATGTTTGAATTAAGAAAAACTGTTTGACATATAACGACCTAATCTTTGTCATTCACTGGAGACAAGTTTAGGTTATGTGTCAGTGTCACAATCATATTTTCAAATGTTTTTAAGTTTCAATGTGCTTATATTTTAAATATAATTCATAATGGGGGTGAAGCCTAATAATGAGGATAAACCAGATAGCAATTATGTATTCAGTAGAAAGGCTGGCAGAAGTATTATAGAGCGTCGGCCCGTGTTTTCACCAGATGGCGAGTATGTAAACATCAACAATTCTGAAATAATTCTCAAAAAGTTTTGTAGCCTTCTATAGAAGCTAATTTTAATTTACATTTTCAGGTCTGTATTGTTGATCGTAGAAAATATAGTAAGAGTTTACAATATACAAACAGGGGACTGTTCTCGTACACTAGAAACTGAAACCCCTGTCAAAGAGCTAGTGGCTGTACAATTCCCGGATAATGAAGAATACAATTTATATGGATGTTCTGAATCTGGCTGCGTTACGACTTGGACTTGGGAGAATGGTGCTGTGCTAAGGGAAATTGTAAGTTTACGTTTACTGCACCATTTTATTAATGAAATACAGGAATATTAAATAGGCATTAAAATATTTATTTTTTAATTTTGTCTTTGGTCCATGTTTTTGTCCTGACTAACAGGCAAGTCTAATATTTTTTTTTAACTAGAATTACATTTTTAAATAGCGATAAATTTTAATATTGTATATCTCTTGCAGAATCTTCAACTTCCAGATGAAATGAAAATTATGACATTTGATTTACTTGATAGTAATGAATGTTTTATCACAGCATTTAGACCATATAATAGGAATCTTTATCTTGCCACCTACTCGGTGAAGACTGGATGTATTGTTCATGAATACATGGAGACCAGTCCAATTTATTACAATATTGTAAGAGTCGCAGTCGGCTGGTGCTATGGTGATAGATTTGCAGCTATTATAAATGGTACAGCAAGGGTTTACATACAAAATTTATATCAACCACATGTTAAAACTGAGTAAGTCACATTTTTATTAATTTCAACGATTTCTAAAAATGTACTTGTTTATCTATATTAATGTAATAAAGCATATACACACACTACTTTGTGGCAAAATTGGAAAAGAAACCTTCATGTGGGAAAGGGACCATAAACTACCAGCTGCCAACATCAAGAAAATAAGGTGGCCATGGTTTGTCATCATGTCATGTCATTTTAACATTTGCAATTGATAATTTGACATGTAAACAATAAAATAAAACTTTCATAATATTTTGTGGAGGAAGTCGCACGGGAACAGCTAGTTTAAAAAATAAGATAATTGATCATTGACATTATTTTTTTCCAGAATTGTAAATCACAATAAATTTAGGATATTATCAGTAGCAGCGCACCACAGTGAAAATGCAATCGCAGTAACAGATGCATTTGGACGTGTTACTCTATTCAGAGGGAATTTATACGACTACAGGAATGTTGCTAGGGAAGTTTTGCATTGGCATTTCCTACCTCCACTTGCTGTGTGTTTTTCAGTTCAAGGTAAGTAAATTCTAAAGGTTTAAATATTATATTCCTGACTAGCTTTCGCCCGCGACCCTGTCCGCGTGGGATTAAAAAAAATTCATATTAAATTTCATCAAAATTGGTTCAGCCGTTTAGGCTACAAACTCTAACAAACATTGTTCCATCCATCTAAACTTTCACATTTATAATATTAGTAAGATTAGAATTTAAAGTTGTAGTTTCAATTTAAAATTCTTAAATGATAAAATATTGATAGGAATTTAACACATATTGAAGTCAAATAATGTTATTAAGAATGTACCAAAGTGTAAGTTGCTAAAAAAAAGGACAATTTTCCTTACAGTTATCACAAAAAATGTTTGAAAAGTGTTAACTATTGCTATGATTTTAAAGACTCGTATGGTAATAATTCTTTATTTTCTGCATGCCAGATACATCGCTACAATTTAAATTATTCATATGCAAGTTGATTTTATCTTTTAAGTTATGGAAATAAATAACAGGAGAATTCAGTAGTAAGACATTTTGTATGCTTCACACTACTAACTTTTGCCTGCAACATTATCCGCAAGGGATAAAAAAACTTAGAAGGTGGCATAAGTAATCTATGACTATGTTCAACATCTGTGCCTAATTTCATCAAGAGCTATTAAGCCTTTTTGGAGATACTTTCTAGCAATCCATCCATCTAAACTTTCGCATTTATAACATTAGTAAGTTTATTGTGTCTCTTCAGGAAATTACTTAATGTCTGGTGGTATGGAGAAGGTGTTAGTGAAATGGACATTGGGCCATTTGGCTAACAAAGCAAATGAGAAGATCTTCATACCTCGACTTCCAGGCATGATAAGATTTATCACAGCCAATAGCTCTCACATTGCACTCACTTTGACTAACAATTGTAAGTATAATTGAAATCATAAATTATTATGTATACTTAAGTTAGATCTTCCTTTCGAAGAGGAAAATATCCGATTATCTTTATCATCCCTTTGTCTATTGTTTAAATTAGGCATCTGCAATTGTTAATAGCTAAGTTTCGTATTCGCTATTTCGGCGAAATATGGTGATAGCTTGCTAATTTCCAACCTTATGATATAAATTAAACAAATTCTTCAAGGCTATTAAAGACAGAAGGCTTGGAGGTGTAGAATGTGCTATTCCGATCTGATAGTATATTACCTAATTATTACGTACTTACCTTGTTGTATTTGGTTGCAGCGGTTGTGATAGCGAGTGCTCAATTACGTGTGCTGTCCACTGTACTGGAGTGTGGAGGACTGTCTCCAGTGGCGCGCGCCATCAACACAGCGCTGGTGTATCACCGACCGTTAGACGCATTGCTGATGAGTGGCAGAACTGGACATTTGCAGTTGTACTCCACTGCATCTGATAAAGTGCTTTATAATGTAAGTATTTGTTGAATTGGATATTTTTCATATTACAAAATCTAATTATCAAAAAATTATTTTGAAGCTGTTTTTTCAAAATTTTACTTGAAAGTCTGTTTTTAATTTAATTGTATAAAATAAACCCTGAATCACATTTTCCATGTAATATTCTACCTATGAAATATTTATAAACAATACATTACGTAAACTCTCTCTCTCTCTCTCTCTCTCTCTCTCTCTCTTTCTTTCTCTCTCTCTCTGCAGTCATAGAACTTTTATGTCTAGATTTTATATCAATTTCATAAAATTAAATAGACATGGAGGTTACAAAGTGTTTAACTTTTCAACAGATTGATATAACGGAAATTAATAGTACACCATCCGAAAGAAAGAACCTCATTCCACTGGAGACGGAGATCACATGTGTAACCGTCAGTGGAAACGGCACTTGGCTCGTCACCTCCGAGTACAGGAACGATGGCATCACATACCCTGAGGAAAAGCTAAAATTCTGGTTGGCACAGAAAAAAAATCCATCACCGTTCAAACTCAACACATGCGTTAATCTATCACACGGTGGATGCAATGTTGTGTCTTTAGCTATCAACTTTAGAGGTCAGTTTTGCGTATCCGCGGGCAGCGATCAGAAGATAAGGATTTGGAAGAGGGAGACAACGATATTACCACATAAGAAAATAATAATTTGGAGTTGTGTGACCACTTGTTATTATTCATCGGGGACTGCACAATTTCTATCTCACAGTATGCTTAATAACTTCAAAATAGGAGAGAATGTTGAAAAAGGGCGTGTGGAGACTATGCCTTATTTGACTGAAGTTGGTCGAAAGGATGATATAATAGGGCGGATATTGAATATACACAAAGAGCACTCTACATTTAAAGGGGTAGATAGTGTTGAGGAAGATGATGAGTTTAGTATGGGTGGTGTTGCCATATCACAGGATGGGTCATTAATCGCAGCGTGGTTCGGCTGCAAGCTGACATTATGGGACTCACATTTGTGCAATTTACGGTCTACATTGACTCACCCCGCACTTCGGCCTAAAGGTGTACAAGTTCAGTTCGGAAGCAATGATGCTGCACATTATGTAAGTGTATAAATTAGACACTAAGGGAGACTTTAGTTTGAGAAATCTATACTATAAGTAACAAATATAATGTTACTAATATTATAAATGAGAAAGTTTAGACAAATAGATACTTGTTAGTTTGTAGCCTAAACTGCTTAACGGATCTCGATAAAATTTGCCATAGATGTAGAGAATAGTCTGGAATAACTCCTATTTTTAACTGCACGCGAACGGAGTTGCGGGCGAAAGCTAGTATTATGAAAACGAAAACTTTACTTAAATTTGATATAAATTTTTCAAACATATTTTTGTGCTGGACCTCTGTGTTCTTGAGTGCCTTGTATAAAAATTTAATGAAAATGTGAGCAATAGTTTAGGAAGACAGGACAAACATAGAGACAGTGCAGTTGTATTGCAGTTGGTGTGCACGACGAGCAGCTGCGTGGCGGTGTGGAGCTTGCTGTCGCTGACGATGAAGTGGTGCGTCCCGCTGCAGCCCACCTGCCTCGCTGCCGACCCCGCTTCCAACAGGATGGCGATCACCACTGCTAACAACGATGGTAACCTCTACTAACTATTTGAATACAATTTAACATTTATAAGGCTGTAATCATATGAACATTAATACTTTACATAATAAATCCGAAGACAGTAAATATTTTTTCGCCATTCCTTTTCAATGAACAGTGAATACAAAGCGACAGAGAAAACCTTATTGTTCCAATTTATACTTACACTATTTTTATAGCGAATAAAAGAAACAAACCGAAAAAATAGTAAAATACAAAGTCTGCTTTAGATTAGAGTAATCTTTTCCTTCAAGAAAGTTTGTCAATCAATAACATTTTCATATTTCAGTGTATATCTTCACGCCGCATAACTCCACCCCCCTGATGGTGCACAAAGGGCTGTTAGACCCTCGCTCCGGCGTCTTCAGGCAGTGCAGCTTCGCCGCCGCGCCCAAGGACCTGCTCAAGATATACCTCATGAGGAATAACTCCGTAAGATCAAGAAAACTTTATTTCCTTTTAAATATAAGTTAAGGAAAAATTTGTATTTTTGTACTTATTGCAATGACTCAAAAACTACTAGGCTGATTTGTAGCAAATTTAATGTTAATTTAGTATGTCTAGTGAAAAATAAAAAATTGGTCTGACGCGCTGATTTTTATGCCCTTCATGTACTAGAAAGTGCTTTCTCTCCCTCACTCTCCCCCTCTTACTTTCCATATATATATCTCTCATACTCTTTAGACATGTTCCTTCTCTTTCATGTAAAATTTAACAGTGGTAGAGCATGCTTTAAGATTTTCTCACAAATGGGGTGGCTCGCCCGGTGAAATACCACGACCACACAGAAAACAGGCGTGAAGTGGGAGCAATTCCGCGTTTCGTCTGATAAGTATGGTGCCGGAGGTCTAATTTTGGTCCCTTTCGCCCTTTTCTTAAGAGGGACGGATGGGAAGGAAAAGTAGA
The DNA here is from genome assembly GCF_000836215.1 of Papilio polytes. NCBI lineage: Eukaryota > Metazoa > Arthropoda > Insecta > Lepidoptera > Papilionidae > Papilio > Papilio polytes. Next base: position 3,021,406 of record NW_013527693.1, read on the forward strand.
TTTGACGGTAGAGGAGACACATAGGAAGAGGAAATATCCTCTTTACGTGCGTCTCCTTCCACCGTCGATTAAGGATAGGCAACGCATCTGCAATTGCGGATGTCTATGGGCAGCGGTCGCTACGCCATTTCGGCGGTTTTAAGTGGCCGGTTACTCGCGTTTGCCACCTCGTAATATTAAAAAAAAAGTGACCTTGAAGTTTAATATTCGTTTTCCCAGGAGATCTACTGCGTAGAGCCGGCGCAGAGCGAGGAGGGGCGGCTGGAGGCGCTGTCGCGGCGCAGCATGCCGGCGAGCATGTTCGGCGCGCTGCTCGCCGACCACCGCGTGTCGGAGGTGGCGGCGCGCAGCGCACCGCTGCACTCGGCCGACCTGCGCGCCCTCGGCAGGAATGTTATCTCACAGGTAAACTACGTTTGAAGGCCTGTCCCACAACTGGCTGATAGTGCCTCAGATAGCTTAAAAGTGACGTCACTGTTCGAACAAAAACCAATATTTCCATCACATATTTTACACGTTGGATTATTATCAAACACTTTATAATTTGGTGAAACAGGTCCTAAATGTTCCATTGCAAATCCATACTAATATTGTATAGAGGATTTGTATTTTTGTATGTATTGAAATAACTCAAAAACTACTGGGTCAGCTTTAAATACTCTTTCACTGTTATACAGGTAATTTATATGTAAATAACATAGGCTATATTTTACGGAGACGAAGCCACGAGCAATAGCTAGTTGACATTTCTCTTTCGTCTTTGAAATACCTTATAAATCGGCTTCTATACAATTTGACATTTACTACTACACACTTTTATTCATTTATGTAACAAAAAATAATTTTTTTTTTTTTTTAAATACACATCGTTAAATAGATTTATTATTTCTAGTTTCTGTATTAATTAACATATAAATGTTTCAGTTCCTGTCCGCCGCTCCCCACATGATGCCTCCGATGAGTCTACTCTGTACACCGATACTTGAACATATATCTGGTCAGAGAGAATCTGAAACTGTCGAAGAGGAAGAAATAGAGGAAATGGAGGTCGACGCTGTCTCCAGTGATGATGAAGAAGTCGATAAGAAATTAGAAATATCGCAATCGCCGAAAATAGCAGAATTATGGACTCCAAATTACGAAGAAGTCAAGGAGAAGAGATTACGGAAAATATTAAATGAACCTTTCCTGGATCTACACGATTCACAAACTATATTTGAATAAATTAATTCAAAATTATTTAAAGTTTTTTTTTTTGTTTTTCACAGTTCTTATATTTATTTTGCAGTTAAAAACTTAAAAATTAAATGCCACACGCAGTAATTTACTGAGATCGCCTTTTAGTTTAATTTGCACCTATTACGTATTGTAGATTCCTTAATAGATAATGATAGAGTTTTATTGTTTTTGACTTGATTAGATAATAAAAAAATATATAAATTAAGAGAATATGCATTATTAGTTAAAGATATCAGTAAACTAAATATTGATACACACGAGTGATATAAATAATATGGCCCTCCGTTAGATATCACTATTATAATATTTACCTTCGCATTTAGCTTTATATCAGGTGATATAGTATCAGTACTGAATATGAATTCACTCCGTGAAATACAAGAGAGAAGAACGATACTAAAATATGGAACTATTAAACCAAAGTGAAATAGAATCAATAGTTAAACATTATGGAACTTCGACTATTGTAAAATGGTACATAGAAGATTATTCTGACAAACTAGTAGGATATCTCGGAGAGCATCTTCGGTTGGTCATAACCTTAAATTCAAATGGAATTGAAAAAGATTTGAAACTGTTTGTAAAATGCATGCCAAGGAATAACAAATGGAAAGCTAAATATCTCAAAGAGTTGATGTTTTTTCAAAAGGAATATATTATGCTGAGCAAATTATTCATTAATTTCAAAGATGGAGAAGGTATTTTACCGTTATGCTTAATTATTTACTAGCATTGACCGCGACACCCTTCGCACGAAATTAAAAAATAAACTTGGTAAATAGCCTATGGTTTCTTCCAGATAATTCTACATCTGTGTTAAATTTCATCTAGCATTGTTGAGTTGTTTCGGAGATACCTTCTAACAAACAACCATGTAAACTTTTGAAATTATAATATTAATAAGATTACAATTCATTAAAATTTATTTCATTTTCTAGAATCGAGAAAATGGCGGCCGAAACTCTTATACATTAGGAACGATTTATTTGTATTTGAAGATGTAACTGAGTTCGGTTACCAAATGCCGTATCATCGCAGCACAATGGATTACAATGAACTGGTATCTGTTATAAACGCTATGGCGAAGTTCCACGCACAGTCGATAATATACGAAGAGAAAAACTCCAAAGAGTTGAATAGAACGTACAGAATTTGGGAGGAATACAGCGAATATCTTAGTGAACCTGAGAAAGGTCAATCTTGGAGGGACACTGGGGCAAGAGCGGTCGTTGATTTTTTAAAAACATACTCCAAATATCGAGCACAGACCGATTACATAAAATACGTGGAAGTGGTAATACCGATGTTATTCGATTGCGCTGCAAATTTAATGAAACCGAGAACTGAATGTCGTAATGTTGTAATACATCGCGATCTTTGGACGAATAATATTTTCTTAAAGAAACACGATAACGGTCAGATCCATTCCTTGATTGTAGATTATCAAACAGTTTTATATTCTTCTCCTATGCTTGATTTGTCTTCTGTTATTTACTTTAATACAACTAGAAGTTTTAGAGACCGAAACACAGATCAATTAATAGATTTATATTATTCTTTACTGACTGATGAATTACGTTTGGAAGGTATTGATGTTTTGAATGTAATTGATAAGAAAACTATTGTAAAATCGTATCAACAAAGTATTGTGTTTGGTATTACACAAGCGGCGTTGATTGTGCCTATCATAGCCATGAGCGATGAAATGAGGGAAAGGACATTTGAGGATCCGGAAACTTGTGAGAAAATGAACGTAGTGTCAAGAAGTGAAGAGTTCATATACTTAGCTAAACAAGACGAAGAATATCGTAACCGAGTTATAGAACTTTTCGATGAAATCTCTGATAGATACATTTTTTTATCTACTTGATGTTCATGAATTTTTGTTTTTAGATTTTAATCTTATTTGTATGTCTTTCTGTCGCATTCAGAGAGGTCACTTAACAAGTCCCTTTGTTCAAATTCTCAATGATAAATGTACGCTAAGCACATAAACTAATTTAAACAACCGAGTGCGGCAATTAAACGCAGAATTTAATGTGTAAGAATGTTTTAGTGTTTGGGATATTTACATTTCCAAGAATAATTAAAGAATTAGGTGTAAAAATGTGAATTACTAATTAAAACATAATTGATTTTACTGCTTTGTTTTGTTTATCTTTTACTACTGTGACAAATAATTAGATATAAAAAAAAATGTACACAAAAGTAGTACAAAACGCACACTAAATGAGTGTTTCTAAAATTTAATAAAAACTCTTTCTAGAACGATTACTAGATATAAGCAGATGCTTATACCTATTTGACAAATTTATCTAAAGTTTTTTTTTTAATGTTCTGTCTCGTTCAAATAGAAGTCGTCATGTCACATGTTTTTAGACAAATAATTGAAGGAAAGTAACGCTACTAGTTAACAATGCTGTTTACTTTTAGTGTTATCAAATACAATATTTGTTTTATGTAATAGGACATTATCTTTCAATGTAGTAGACAATGGAAATAATCTTGTTTAAATTAGTAATCATTTAATATATGACAGGTAAACAATACATAACGGCTCGTTGCTCGCTAGTTTCCCCGTAACACTATGACTGCTTCAATGCTCGCCGTGTACCATGTTACACTACACCGTGTAATGGAAGTCAGTCCCTTGACAAATATTATAAGAAATCGCATTATTATACCACAATATAGAAATAAAACAGTACAACATTGAACTACAAGACGTTTGTAATCGGGAATCAAATGTTGGAAATTAGCGACAGATGAACAACCAGTGAGCTACAACTACAAACTCCTGTATGCATATTTACATGCAGATAAAAATTTTAATCATACTTAGAATTATGCAAACATTATTAAAACTTGGTTTTGTGTTCACAACGGAAAGAACAAATGTATAGTGCGGACTGGAACAACTGCTCTACCGAAATTATTTTTAAAAATTCTGTTACTTTTAAGAAATAGTATAAAATGGATACATCGTGTACAATAAAAACTATAACAGAACAAGATGTTAAATTAATCGTAAAAAGTTGTTTATCAAATACAAATGCAATTATAGAAAATTACGTAATTCATAACGCCAGTGATAAAATGTTAGGATTTTTATCAGATTATTGGAAACTGAAAGTGCAACTACTTGTAAAGGAAAAGAGAAAATTACTTTCCTTCTTTATTAAAGCAATATCGACTACAAATGAAGCTAAGGCAAATATGGTGAAGGAGTTGAAATTATTCGATAAAGAATTATTTTTCTACAAAGTTATTAAACGACAAATCGAAATATCAGGTAAGCTTAATAATTTTATTTCTCTTGATACACTTAAAAGTTAAATCTCTGAATACTTAAATTTGTCACGTAAAGAAAATACTAACCTAGTATTTATGCAATTTAACCACCAGCAATGTCAAACATTTTACTATTTTTAGGTATGAAGTCTTGGAGTGCACCACTCATAACAGCTCTTCCCGAAGCAATGGTTTTTGATGATTTAAATGCAAAGGGATATCAGACTAGAAATAAATTCGAAAGATTCGACGAAGAACATACATTACAAGCTCTATACACACTGGCACGTTTTCACGCATCTTCCATTATTTACGAAGAAAGAAAAAGCAAATCATTAATGAGGAAATATCGAATTAACGAAGAATTTGAAAATTATCTAAATCGAGGAGGATACAAAATATCAGATGCATGGTACTATCAATGTATGACAGGAGCTTTGGAAGCGGTTAAAAGGTATTCTAAATATAACAAAGATATTCAAGTGATGGATAAATTAGATAAACGGTGGAGAGAAGTTTGGCAAGCAGCATTAAAACTTAGTGATTCTAGTAATCAGCGCTGTGTAATCTGCCATAGAGATTTGTGGAACAATAACATTCTATTCCACTACAAAGATGTGTCTAATTCAGAACCGGATGATTGCATTTTAGTTGATTTCCAAGCAGTCAGATATCAAGAACCTGCGGGAGATGTAATGCTTCTTCTTTATTGTAATTTAGATCCAATCTATCGTGAAAATAATATATATTTCTTTTTAAATCACTACTACGAAGAATTACAGCGAATACTTTTTGAAAAAGGTATAAAAATAAATGATGTGTTGAGTAAAGAAATGTTTTTAACATCAGCGAAGGAACAAAGATTATGGGGTTTAGTAGTAAGCGCCTGCCTTATTCCACAGTTTTGGCTTGATGATAATCTAATCACGAAAATATTTGGCAACACTGAAAATTTTAATGAAATACTTTCGAAAAATAAAGGCGCATTTATCATTAAAATGATGGAAACAAACCAAGATTATAAAAATAATGTTATAAGCGTTTTTGATGAAATAGTTAGGAGATATTGTGTTAATTAATTTTTATTTTTACAATACTTGTACTTTTATGTGTTTTATTGACAATTTGATAACGAAAACTTTGTACTTTGTGGCTTAAATTTGTAAGCAAGCATACTTAATTTACTCTTGAACTTAAAACCTACTGAAGACTGTGAAAATTTTACGACACATTTCAGCAAATAAACTAAAACCTTCTGTGAAATAACATTTCTCGTTTCTTTGTTATTCTGCTACTTTTCTTTCGATTGACAAGTTTGGGTTTAAAATTATTGTTATTAAAATGTTGTGCACCAAACCTTTTGTACCAAGGATCATCGTCCAACCTGCTGTAGATATCGCAAAATGGACGGATCAATAAAATATACAAAAGTTCTACGAAGCTTAGAATGCTCACTCCCAGGAACAAACCTCCAGTCCCTCCGGTTGATACTGTAAAAATAAAATTGCTTACATAATAATTTCCTAGTCATTTTACTTTTATTTGAAACGAAAATTGAATGTTATGTACACATATCGCAACCTATAAAGAACGTAGAGAAAAAATTGATTCCGTACCCACTAAGTCAAGGAATCCACGTACGACGTTTCTCCTATAGCGCTCGCTTGGTAACGCTGCCAATTCAATTTGCACAGACGCGTAGCTCTCGGTTGTAGTTGTTTTGAAATCCTTCACTATAGATATCTCGGCTTCAGTGCAAGATGGCAGACAATCGCAATCTAAACCGGGACGACTTGACCATTTTGCTTTCAGTGCCTGGTAAAACAAAACGTTGATTACTCTTGTAAATGTATTCCAACTACTGACTGTGTGTGTGATAATAAGTAACAAAGTTAATGATGAATATATTAGAAGAAGTTTGAAACTAGCACCACTGGTCGAGAAATTGAGAAGCCTAAGATTAGCGTGTTATGTTCATACCATACTTATACGACGACAGAATGGGGACATAAATCAGTAAGTGTTAAGTTTGAATGTGGATGGCTACAACGGTAGAGGAAGACCGAAGAAAGTGAGCATTGTGAAAGACGATATGCTTAAGAAAGGAGTGGATTCAGATATGACGGCTGATAGAACTGTATGGTTGATCAGCACATACTTTGCTGACACCTCGATGGTTATAAGTAAGTTGGATTATTATACTCACAGAAAGATCAGTAGCGTGATCATTAAGGCAAATAAGACCGTTAATGTCGCATTTCATTTCCTCCTTCACATTAAGCATGTAAAAACTAGTGCAGTTACATGTCTTGAGCTGTGCATTTTTCCTACACTGCACAGTACAAGCGGTGTACGAGTAATAAGGATAGACGTCCAGAAAGTTCTCGTCCACGTAACGACATTTTCTTTTCGCGGGCTCTATTACACGAGCGCCGGCGTCGTTTTCAATATTTCTTATGGAAATTATTCGTCTGAGAGGAAAAATGTTTATAAATTCTTAACTAAATGCGCTCTAATTACATTTAAAATTAGTGAAAGGTTGGCTGAAATTTACCGATTCTATTTTAACAGTACTAAGTAATACTAATTGAATTATAAAAATCTATTAAAACAAAAGCAACAATTTTAGAAATATAACCTGTATGATGTCTCAGGTTCTATTTGTATAGCATCCAAACCAATGATAGTGAGCGAAGGTACTTCTTCTTCATTTGTCACGTACAATTTTGCGGGCACTATCACATGTAAGTTAAGAACTCCTGGACCTGTAGTTTTATTACTAACCATATGAAACTTCGGTCGCTTTTGTCTAAAATATAAAAGTGAATTAAATTTAACGTTACTTAGGAATTCTAAATTTTATCGTATTCTGCTGACCTGACTTGTATTGAGTTAGCGATGTAGCAAACTCCGAATTCCGTGTTAATCAGGTTAAAAATCTTGCAACAAGGGAACTGGACATTATTCCAAGAACAATTCTTCAGCATTTCCTCACAAGGACTTCGGACCTAGAAGATATATAGGGTGTTTCAAACAAGATGAATATAACCACAGTATAAATCTGCATATATACTTTATTAAAAGGCGCAAGAAAAATATAGCTGTATTTTCTGCATCTTAGAATAAATAATTTTACTATCATACAATAACAGAATTAGGGTAAGATTCATTTCGACAGAAGTCGATTTTAATTGTAAAATACATACCACGTTTGCGTAATATGTGAGATTCCATTTGTCACAGTCTAGTAAAGGATTTTCTTCAGAACAGAATTCAGAGACAAAATACGTGAAACCTTTATAATAACTCAATTCTTTTATAACTTCTTCTATGTTAAAGTCGTGATCTTGTCCAAATAATCTGTAAAATTAAGTTGAAACATGATTTAAAACAAAACGCGATGATTTATAAGCGATTCTTAAATACCTAATACCTCCTAAGATACCTCTTAAGGTATCTTTGGAAAATAACATGCATAGAATTCAATTATTTAGTTTTCAATTACCTGTCAGAAACAGCTTCAATACGTCTCATGTTATCATTCTCGCATATCGCTATCGAAGGGAAATATGTATTCCAGTCTTTATACGTTGTTTCAACTACAAAAGATATGGGATAGTTCTGGTAAGCGTCGTACTGCGCCGCTATCAATAAAGACGAACCGAACCAACATAGAGCCACGAAAATTAGCCAGAAAATCCTGAAAAAAACACGTTATACCAAGAAAAAGATTAAAAATCGAACGAAAAAAAAACCGTAATGTGGTAAAGATTCATAATATAATTAACGTAATAATAAAACTATTTTTTAACTATAAATGCGAAAGTTTAGACGGATGGATGAATGTTACAATTTGTAGCTAAAACGGCTGAACGGATTTCGGTGAAATTTTGTATAGATGTAGAGGACAGTCTGGAAGAACACATAGGCCACTCACTTTCGTTTTTTTTTTAATTCCACGCGGACGGTGTCGCGTAGTACATATTTTAATTGAAAAAATATGTTCAACTGTTTTACCTTTCAGTCCAGTGTCTGTTATTGTCTCCTATAAATCTAAACCCATGTATTGAAGTAGTTTCAGGCAAACTTTTGATACCATTCCACCAAATCTCGAAATAACTTTTGCATGTTTCCCGATACATTTTAAACTACCCACGCTGATAAAGTAGAAATGAATAAAAACATAGATGGCTTTCTCTTATATTTCGTTTAATTCAAATCACTGACTGCATAGCAAATTACTTCTGAATAAAATATAAGCTAATTTTGTTAGTTCGGGTTTATCGAATAAAAATCATTTATTTTATGAGAACAAACATCTGTTTCTATTGTTGAGACTCTAAATATGTTTTTGTGTGGCAATTATTTGTTTTTGTTTGATTCTTATCAAAATGTTTAACGTGAAACATGTAATAAAAAAAATAGTTAAAAAAATAACTTAGGTAAAAAAATGTTATTAACCATTTGAATTGCAAAATAATTATCGTCGAATAAGATATATTTTTTATTGTAAATAACATAAGTTACATATCTTCTAATCTTCAAAAAAATACATCACTTCATACTAGGTTCAAAAATTAATTATTTTAACATGTTATTATCAAATTTCAATCTAGTCGGTCCAACCAACTCATTCCAGTACAAAGAATGATATCTCTTTATGGTCTCGTACGGAGGCGACGCCGGCGCCCCCGTATTCCCCGCCGTCTCTTCCTGCCCACGCCTCTTTATTTCCCGACATAATTTAACAGTGAAGAAATACACGAACTCCAACGCAGAGACAAAACTAAATCCGGTGACGAAACCACACGTTGATCCGATGTTACCTGGGCAGATAAGTATAAATTAAATTAATTTCATATTACTATACACTAGATTTAACGTTACTAAAACAGACACGAAAGCCACAATACAGACGCCATTCCCTTCCATGGACGTCGCCTTCCATTTTAACTTTTTCTATAGATTTCAATACAATTTTACTACTCAGATTGTAATTTATATTTAAAAACTACTTACTGATTAAGTCGAACCATTTCATAATAACATTTTGCCCGTAACAGTCGGCAACTTCCCTGCCGTACTTTACGTGCACAATGGAGGTTCCGGTGAAATTCGCGTCTCGACTGAAACAAACGTTGTTTAACTAACTCCATCAAACAGAACAAACAAGTTTCAACCCTATTCATTGGAACTTTAGTTGTTTAACTTCCAACGTTGTGTCTACAGTTCTATAGTTTGATTGTAGTACATACAAATCTATTGTAAAGAATGAGAACCCGTCCATAATAATATAGGGTCTTCAACTACGTCATTAAAGTTTATTTTTACCAACAGGGTATGAAGTGCCATCTGTCTTCTTTTTTATGAACTTAATTTTATTGATCTGTGTTCCCTAGTTACTGGTTGCTAAGGACTACTTTATTTTTTAAAGAAAATATAAAAGTTACGTCAAAAACAATTTGACTTTACAAAAATTTTATCGTTTACAAATATTTTAGCAAAATGTCCAATGATAGTGATAAACAGGGTTTAGTTTCAGTGGACTATGAAGTATTCGGGAAAGTCCAAGGTGTGTACTTTAGGAAACACACGCAAAGGAAAGCCGCAGGCTTAGGTCTTAAAGGTTGGGTGAAGAATACAGCTCAAGGGACAGTCGTTGGACAACTACAAGGTCCAAAAAATGCTGCTAGAGAAATGAAAACTTGGCTCCGTGAAGTGGGAAGCCCTAAATCAAAGATTGAAAAGGTCGCCTTCAAGAACGAATGCCCAATTGCCACCTACACTTTTAAGAATTTCGAGATACGTCGATAATTTTTTATAAACTAAATTTATTGATATGTGATTACAATTGTATTTGATTTACTTACCATTAAATAGACCCTTATTCATTAAAATAATTAGAAGTTATTCACCGTTAATAATTTATATATCTTAACAAAGTTTACTTACAGCCAGTCAACTCTGTCGGTATCAGGGACACTGTTCAAATAGTCCGGGTAAATTCTAACATTGGTGAAGTCATAATTGTATGCAGTTTTGGAACAAGTTGGATAACACATTGGACAGTTGATACCCCCGTCTACAATATTCATCTCAAGTTCAAATGGTATTTGATCGACATTCGGACGGACTGTGATTGATTGCGCTGAAATAAAATTAAACTTTATTAAAATTCAAATAACAGCTTATAAAATTTTGAAAGTAATTAAACCTAAGATTATAATAACTACCTCCTAAAAGCATACACCTGAAACTAAAGTATCACACAACTGCTTAGTCTCGCTTTGATTCCTATGAGCTTATAGGAAGGTGCGCACACGATTTTTAAATAAGCAACTTAATAGTTGAATTAGCTCCGAAACAATCGACAATCGCACAACAGTTGTCCGTTACTTTAGTCAAAGGTGTGCGCCCGCTATAAGAGTTAACTTTCGATAAAGAAAACCATTAATGTATATTTATTATAAGATATACTAAGCTATTTAAGTGATCATTAACTCACAGTGCGGTTATTAAATTCTCAATTATCTTACCATTGTAAATTCGCAGACAGGGCACGTCTCTCATATCACAAGTCCTCGTATTCGGCATCTTAGGCATGTTGAATGGTGTGCAATTACAGTTAGCTAGTAAAAAGGACATCCGACATTTAAGCATGCAGTCGCTGTGCGTGTAGAAGGGTAGGTACTGGGACTCGTCGTAGAAGAGGCATTGACGTAACTTCACTGGGACGTGTTGTATGTCACGTGAGGCTTCGGTAAAGCTTGCTGTTACTAGGACGGTCATCTATACAAACCAATTAAAAAAAATGTTAACAACCTATTTTTTTGCTAATCAATATGTACAGGCGCTACGATAGTACAAATTCTCGGTTATTCCTAAATAAAAATAACAACAGTTTACCTGCACATTTGGACTGATAATTTGCATAGAAAAACTTCCACTAGGAGCATCTGGGAAGTCGTATGCGTCAGAGAACTGCAACTGAGACATAAAACAAATGTACACACTTTTCTGCAGTAAATATTCACGGTTATTGTAAATACATACTTGAGCTCCTTGTAAAGGACGATTGTAGTAAAAATCATCACTATCATTGAGACGCATCAATATTTTCAATCCTTGATCGAAATCAAAACTCGATTTGTTGCCGTATTTGTACATATCAATGCTGCGACTTATTTCGTTTGAGCTACAAATATATACAGCTTTAGCACTTTCTGGCAGGCGAAATAATTATACAAAAGGATTTTAACATTTCAATCATTCCTTTTAAAAAAAGATATACCAATGTTTTTGTTCGCATGTTTCAGTAGTAAAAACTCATACTTATGTTATATTTATTATTATACGTTATCTTTCTTATAAGTTAAAAGATACTTACTCTTTAAACATACCATCAGATCGTCTCAAATAATTAAAAGTACAACAGTACCCATTCATTGTTAGTCGAAAGTCGAACAGTTTGGAGCAATTTTTAGGTTCGTCATTCCACGCACATCGTAGTAGAAGATCCTCACATCGTGGTGTTAACTGGTAAAAGGTAGAATCACTAATGTGATACTTTATTATATTTCTTCCAATAAAATACTCGTTTTAATATTCCGTGATGCAGTTTTTCGATAGAAATGCGTTATCATCATGGAATAAGACTACTGGAAGTCGATTTTATTTTTTAAATTGGTAAACAAATTAGTAAATACAACTTGAGCCTTAGTATTCAATAAATTAAACGTCTCAAAGAGCTACATAAAAGTCATATCATAAATATTTAGTTACAAATTAATCATTGCATTTCCAAAGTGCGAGCGTTTAATAATTATTAACATTTAAACGATCTGAATATATCGTTTTCGAAATGACCATGTTTTTGTAATGTTACATTTTATTATCTACATAACAATCTTGATACCGGATCAGTACGGCTCGGGAAAAATTCCACTTCTGTTTATGTAACATTAAGTTCACAACAATCTGAATAACTCGGTCAAAGTTTGTTGGCCACATTATAAAGTTGCAAATGGTCACATGCTAGATGATTCTTACATCACACGAAACAAGAAAACCTTGAAATACATTTCCTATTTATTAAGTACAATTTGATTCCAATTTAAACAAAATCGTCGTTTTGAAATATTTAGTAACGTACTCATTTTCTATGACTATGTATATGTTAATATCTGCATGTTTTCAGATTAATTTGTTTGTATCAATGAGTGGTAGTGGTAGAACCAACGATTTCTCTGATCCAAAGAGACAATTATTGCTATTTAAAAGTAAAAGGGGCAGCTTTTTGAGATGAAATGTATTTATTTTTCTTATGACTGGTATTAAGAAAGGTGTGCTTTGGTTGTTTGAACACATTCAAAAGATGAATGAAAGTCAATGTTGTAAAAGTGAGAGGGGAATTGCGGAAATAAGTAAGTAAAAGTAAAAAGTTAAAAGACAATCGAAAACGGGAGATAATTAACAATAATTTTTTTTTTGTCATTATCTTTGATTCACAAATGTACACATAACTACCTAAAATAACCGTAGACTTCTATGCAGAAAACTCGTACAAAATCTTATCATCTTCATAACTTTATAAAAAACTGAGATAACAATATTTATTGTACTCGTGCAGCAATGGAAGTCCACCGTAACACGTCATCAGTACAACTAGGACCACTTATGTAATTACCGGAGTCAGTGAATGTGGAACTTTACTTACGTTCCTCATAAGTTCATTGACATCGTAGACGCCGAGCGCACGGTGCAGTTGCATCGGCTTCACAACCTCGTCGTCCACCGGGTCTATGTTATATAACAAGCCAAGACCCACTAGAAGGGACAGCATTCCCTCTTCATCGTACATCTTATTGCGCTCCTCTTTAACCCTTAAAAAAAATTGAATTGAATTTATATTGCATATATTACTTTATTTATTTAAATTGCTAATATTTAAATAACCAATTAATTCTTGAATTAAATAACACTCTGAATTAAATTTATATGTATGTAAAGCATCTTTTGTTTTATTTTACATTCGAATCAATCACAACAAAATTTTATTGACACGTAAAATCTTTTCCCTGTAAGTATTCCCTGATTATTTTTAAATCTAATTCTACTCTAATTAAATTTTGTTCTCTTAACATTTAGCTTACAGTTTTCGCGCGAGTTCGGTGATAGCTCGCTTACTGATCCTGTTATTAGAACAGATACCGACTGCTGGGAATATGATCTTGCTGACGGACACGCCGGCCGGCATCTGCGTGGTCACCAGCGGCGCGCTGTAGTACTTCCTGAACGTCAACCATACCAGCGACACGGAGCAGATGAGCGCACTTATCATTATTATTATCCATATTATTCTGTTGTAAACGAGAAAACAAGTGAGAAACACATATTTTACACTAATACAACTCTACCCTAAAGCCCAATAAAGTTTAAGCAACTGTCAATTAGAATTGAGCCACTTTTATGGGCTCTATTCACTAGACTTCTCAACGATCAGCTTCACGATATTTTTCGTTGTCTATTTTTAAATATAAGTCTAATAAAATAATTTAGTAAGTGATTAAGCTATAAATAAATTTATGACAAAATACTCTATGTCAAAACATCTGAAATCTATTATGTGATCATTTTTGATGGTGTAATGTAACCCTAATACGCAACGCAAACTGGACTTGGACTAAGATTGCGATTAATAAAACGATTTCAAACAAGCACATACCTTTCCAAGAACGATGTATTATCATTAACCAAATGTTTCAAACCACTGATAGACGACTCCGCGCAATAATCTTTGCCTACCGTCTTAACGCTCTCTTTCAAAATTTCAAGATCGGTCTGTTTCGCAAGCCTTCTCTGGTATCGGCGGTAAGTCGATGCGAACGAGGGATCTGAATTCGATTGCATTTTACTATCGATATTCATCCATGTATGAACTAATTGCAACTAAAATAGTGTTGGGTTTAGTTTACATTTCGAAACTAGAGGTGTACTTAAACGATTGTTGTTAAATATTCCATTACTCGATAAGATCGACACTCGATTAGAAGTTAATTATTGTGATTGATGTCTTTTGAGAGTATTGATTCTAAATAAAAGCTTATTTCTAGACACAACAATATGTTATCCATACGTTTCCTACACCAATGTTTACTGTAAACTGTTGGTACTTAAAAATGACTCAGTACTTACGATCGTTTTTTATTGCATAATTATCACTTTCGACTTAAACATGTAACAGTTTTGGCCTCTAATTGAATCATGGCCATACGATATTTAGTTATTTAAATGGTAACTGTAAATAAAAAAAATTAAAAGTACGAAATAAAACTTTAAAAAGGGTCTAGACTTGACCCCCAAAAATACTATTCTAAGTTGGACATAAAACCACTGAACTACCTCATTGCAACATTTTATTTAAAGTAAACAATAAAACATAAATAATTTATAATTGTCGTGCGAAAACCATGTCGTCATAAGTTACGTATTATTTAATGCTTTGAAATTCCATCTAAAACAGTCAAAGTGCTTGATGCAATATTGCATTAATGCATTCTTGTACAGACCAAATTATCTAGTATGTTTTGTACATATGTGTATATTCGTGGTCAGGCATATTACTAGCTTCCTTTCTCTGCCGTCTCAAGAGCGCCATCACGTGGTTTTACGCAAACTAATCTGCATTACAAGACAATAAACTATGGCATTTTGTGTTGCGACCGTGTCACATGATTCTTGCAGAAATTATGCATTTATAATAGACCTTACGAAGCATATGTGTTAGGATGTTTTAGTATTTTTGAATTTTAAAGATTGTTTTCATCACTGCTTCATCATAAAGTTTTATTCCGTATGATCTGTGTAAAATAAAAAAGTCGTTTATAGTTAATCATACTTCGAAAATCATTAACCTATCAGTAGTAGCTTTGTTCGGAAATTATTAAATCATCAGTTTTCAACCTTCGATTTTGACCTATTCCACACCATTAATGTGGAGTTTATCAGTAATCTAGGTCTAATTACGTTTGAAAAACTATCACAGACACTAAGCAAATGGCCGTTAATTACTACTAAACGTTGAACAAACTGTTTCACACAAAGTGCTTGTAATTAAATTGTCTACAAACATTTTTAATTATAATTTTAACAACAGATAGTTAAGGATATTGGCTTTATAATCAGATCAAATGCCTTTTTAGAGTACAAGCACACTTTTGACTAAACTGTCGCACAACTGTGTAGTCTCGCTTTTATTCCTATATACTTATAAAGAGGTGCGCGCACTAGTCGATTTTTAGTTGAGCAAATAGTTTAATTGGCTGCGAAACAATTGACAATCGTTACGTTCAAAACTTTAGTCAGAGATTTGCACCCGCTCTTACTGTACTTTCTGTTTCCTGACCATAAACTACCAGCTTGAAATTGCAAGAGCTCGAAAACTTAAAGGTGTATATTTATATGTTTATGTAAATGATAATTATGTAACAAATGCGTTGTCTATTATAAAAAATGTAAGAATTTTGCTGCGATAAAGTTTTTATAAAGTAAAGCTTTGCAGGTTCAGGATTGCAACAGGTAGCAGTGGTGGAGGCACGGTCTCTCGTCGCTTTCCTTCACACACAAGCCATCCGCGCTCACAACCAACACACTGATTAAGTTCAGCTTAATTATATAACTTAAACAAGTTTATGTGCTAAGTGAAGTGTTGTGTTATCGATATTATAAAGTAAGTGCTCTACATTAGTTTAAAAAAGTTTCATTTTATTAAGGGTTTTTATATTTTTTTAATCAAGTAAATCATGTGTTTGAGATATTTTGAATTCATTAATCACGTTTGATAATTACTTAAAAAAATAAAGGACAATAAGTAAAGTAAGAAGTACAAGACTGTCATGTAATTTAAGACATAAATATAGTACCGGTTAAAATCATTTTTGAGATCGCCAAGATCCATTTTTGTATATATGTTACATATGTACCATTTTGTTTAAATACATTTGTTTTAACAAATGCTTTTTATATTAACTGTAAATTAAAATACGTTTAATTAATATTTTAGAATCTCTTACAACCTTTCCTTTTACTTTCTTGAAAGTTGTCTAACAGTTAACAAAAGTTGTTAGCTTCCTGCAATGTCGTTACCGGTGGATCTGGCTTGATAATAAACCAGAATAGTAATACATAGTAACAGGGCAAGTACAGTACACATGTTTATTTAAACATTAAGGGTGGGTTGCATCATATCGCCGGTTATCGTTAAAGTTAAAATTATTTGTAAAATAATATTAATAACATATAAAACCTCTGCAAAAGTGTGTTTTTGCACTTGTCACCCTATTAACTATAACTACATATAACTATAACTATTACGAAACTATAACTGTTAAAAAAAAATATCGGATAAAAACATATCACTAGCTTTCGCCCGCGACTTCATCCGCAAGGAATTAAAAAATAACAAAAGTGAGTAGCCTGTATGTTCTTCCAGACTATCCTCTACATATATCTATCTATCTATACCTTCATCGAGATCCGTTTAGCAGTTTAGGCTACAAATTCTAACAAACATCCATCCATTATGCTTATACTCGTAATATCATTGTAAACTTCCATTCGCAGTCATTAGTTTCGTAAACAAAACCGACACAAATATCTCATCTCGACATCTGTGAGAACATTGTCGAAGGTGAATTTTTGATAGTAAATTTGAAAGCAAAATTTACTCGGACATCGCGACCTTGGCCATTATATTGAGATATCGGTGAACGTACGCATTTATTTTTGGTCCGTCATCGTTTATGTTAAGGTCTTTTGTGTTTATATAGATAACAGTCATAAGTAAATTATTTTTAAAAAATTCAAGGTTTTTGCACTTTATGTACTACGCACTAATTAACTTGTCGGACAGACGAACCTCGACTTTGGCTTATACTTTAACGAATTAACATAAATGCAGTTACTTAGTTACAAAAATTATCCAACAGTCTCGTTACAATTTTTTTCTATCGATATAGAAGAAAGTGAAAAGATATAAGGTTGAATCTGTAAACAGTTTTATACGGTTATACTTATATTATTTTCGTTCATCTCACTGATGCAACTGCAGTATACAAACGAGCTACCAAATTCTAGCTTCGGCCGGCTGATCGTAATGATACCAATTTACGTTGTCGCGTGCGGCCTTTGAGATAGTATCGAAATGTCCAACGAATATGAACATATCCGCCGCGGTCGCGAAACTGGGTCAATAGGTGTTTAGAGGCTATTCTTCTTACTTAATTTGACGCATCAAACGCAACCGGTTTTACTATTTCAAACATCTGTGATATGTTTACAGTATACAGTAGTATTATTTATGTAAACAAACTAGTAGCTTAGCGGTTAAAGTTGTCGGTTGCGGTTAAGTTGCACCATTAACCATGCATACGATTCTCAACCGTTTATATGCCTATTTATTTATACCACATAAGGTCGATTGGATTATAAATTTTCTTTTAGTTGACTATATGTAATAATCTCTACTATAATTTCACTAAAAACAAATGAACCTAGGCGTAGTTTCTAGTCATATGTACCTATTGGTATTTCGGGTGGAAACCTTAGATCACGTATAATTCTTTCTAACATCAACAATACTTTTAAAACAAGTAAAAATCCATCTCCTCAGAATTCAAAATGAAGATCGCAATAGCAGTTATGCTAAGCTGCACGTACCTGGCCAGCTGCCTCCCTCCCCCGCACCCCGCAGTGGTCCAAGTCCGACTGGAGGAGGAACTGCTGCCAGAGGACTTACGGAGTCCAGCCCTGCGCAATCCACACCTTCAGGAGATATTACCGCTGACCAGCGTTCTACATGAAGGGGAAAAACCAGTAAGATCCTTAAAAACATGTTAATTTAGGCTTACAAAGAATATTAAACTTATGAAGCTTTAACTAATTTTGAATTCTGTAATACTATTTTAGACATATACAATTTTCTAAATTATTTAAGTGGCCATAAGAAAAGGGTTAAAAGTTTAATTAGCACAGTTTTTGGTAAATTATAATATAACAATCGTAAAATCCAAAATATACATACCGACATCAAAAATGTTTTTAAAATGACAATATTATCTTCATCATTTCTCAACACGTGCACAGTTCAAGGGCAATAGCAAATAATTTGGCGTTGTTATCGCAATATAATTAAACAAAATCAAGATGTGGATGTTTGATATTTCGACAGCACTGGAAGGTCTTACTAATTGTTGCATTGTGTAATGTTCTGCAACGGTTACCATGACGGTCATATTATATAGGCGTTCTTCTTGTGACTGACGTGAGAAAATTGGAGGTATTGTGATTTGTATTACACTCGTATGTTATCACCCTCATTTCCGGTGTACTAAAAATGGATGGGTATTGGCGAAAAACCAATGGATACAGTTGTTGTATTGACATGAATTATAAAAGACCATGTTAGCTTTGTGACATTATAATTATTGTCCAGTATTGTGAGCACATTATAGTCAAAGTATTTGCCGTAGTATCAGCGATAGATTACATATATGTGTACACTTTACACAGAGACTTTCCAGCAGTCTGGAAAAAGGTCTGGAATTTTAAATGTCATGTCTAACCTTATGTAGGTAATGAGAAAGAAAACCATTTTATTTATTTTTTATTATTTTATCATTTATTTATTTTAATTTGTAAATTTTCTTGCCGTTTGTATTTATATTATTCTTTGTAGGTATTTCAACGTGAAGCAGACACAGTATCACGTAGGGAGATTTACAATATTCTGACGCACGCCGGCTTTATCCCGCGCCAGCCCGGCCTGCCGCCACCGACATACCACCGCCCTCGCAGCCACAAGACATCGCCACAGCAAAGCACCAGTCCTCAACATTACGATATACCATATCTATCTCATACAGATTTATTGCAGTATCTATAAATTAATTTAAGTATTGTTATAACCAAATATTCATAATTTAGATTGTAATCTATACTTATTGTATATAGTTGAGACAAGATTTGATTGTTTTAGTTCAGGCAGTCAAAAACTGTTAATGTTTAACGCTTCTTGAATTTCGTTCATGTGTAAATACTGTATTAGTTGTAAATTGCATACTTACAACAGAAAAAAACAAAACACAATGTAAAAAAATCATACATATCTTTTAAAAGTATTGTTAAAATATTAGTTATAGATATTTTGTACAAATAGTATTAAAATAAAAAAACACTTGCCGTGATAAAGCATAATTTCGTATATTATTTTATCATCCATCTAACCTTGTTTGAGTGGTCACGACATTACACAATATTTTCAATTCAATGCACCTAATAAAATATTTATACTTGCACAACAACTAAATGCTACAGAATGCATTAAATATGACATTTTACCTTCGGTATTCGAGTAACTTAAGTCGATATGACGAAAACTTCATGCAAATCCCTCGTAAAAGATTACTGTTCATGTTGCACATTTGCAGGCGTCCATTTTATTGCTGATAGCACGAGGCATTGGTCTGAGAGGTAAGAAAATAAAATTATCATATAACTTTGCTACTTCAGATCTCAAACCACATGTCAGAATTAAAAAAAATAACAGGTTCCTATGGGTGATACTGGTGATCCTTTCATGGTATGGATCAGCGTTATTGATATTAGCAGCGTGGGATGCATTCGTCACGAATCCGATCAGTTTCGGTGTGGAGACAACGTACACAGACTGGGACACCAAGCTGCCAGCAGTCGCCATTTGTGAAGCGAATAACAAACTTATGATCTACAACGTTTCAGACACGTTAGTAAAGTTCATATCTAATTTACACTGAAAAATCGTATGAAGAATAAAATTGCCTAAATCTTAAGACAAAACAACAAACAATGCGGCTATTCAGCCTTACGGTTTCTCTGTCTTTTAATATTGAATTGAGAGATCAAAATAAACTACTTTTATATATCAAATTCAGATACAATTTTAATATTTTAGGATTTGGACGCCAAAGCATCTTTTAGATCTTGAGGATGCACTCAAAGATGTCGCATATTTCCGAGGTTCATGCTACAGACTAATAGACGTATGTTACAAAAATAATAATCCGGATCCCTTCTGTCAAACTTCAAACTACAGTTACTATGCCAAACTGGTGAGAAGTGGCTGTCGACAGACATTGACCAACTGTTCCTACAATGACCAGGACTTTGATTGCTGTCAGTACTTTCAAGCAATAGATACGGATATGGGGACCTGCTATATTATCAATTCTATACAGACTAAGTACGACTTTTTTGCTCACTGTATCTGCAGATTACGAATGATATAGTATAGAGTGGGTACTAGATAAATATTATTAATTTCAGGAAACCTAATCCGTATAAAATGGTCGTGAACATGAAACAAAAACGCGGAGTGCTTAAGTTTGATGCTTTATTGCCTTCCATGGTAAGAAAACGTTTATATCGGAAAATGTTACTTAAGCATGATTTATTGGATGATCCCATAGATTAATTAAAACAATATTTTTAAGATATACACTCTGGGAGAAGATGAAGTACCCACCATCACATCGTCTAAGTATTCGACTTTGAAAATCAAACTTGGACATAGTTATCGGTAAATAATTAAAACTCGACGCTTATTTACTAGTTTTCTTTTGTTGTTTTTCTGGTCCTATTTCGAACATCTATGTCCGCTTGACGTTGAATTTTGAGATATGTTTTTATTCTTAGACAGAAATAGAAGGTCTTTTTGCCACCTTGAGTGAGTTTTATCACTGGTCCTTTGCTGCATTTGAAATAATACAAAAGCGTGTGACTTTAATTAATAGACTCAAAGAAATTCCGAACTATCTAGACGTCAACTGATAGTAAGAAACATCGAGAACGACCCGCTGGTGGTAGAGACGAACCCGGAGCAGCGCGCGTGCCGCTTCCACACCGAGAACGACGGCCTCTACCCGCACTATTCATACAGCGCCTGCACGGTTCTGTGCCGCAAGCACGCGCAGCAACGCATCTGTCAATGCAATGACCACTTCATGTTTGATACCAGTAACTATTACTACTTTGGTTTATAAATTCTCAGTATAAAGAGCGTGATTAACTAAGAGATCCGGGTGCATCATCATTTCTTTAATCTTATCATGAATTTTTCAGGTGCATCTGAGCATTGTAATATAACAGGCATGTTGTGCCTTCACACACACGAGGGTGATCTAACAGCGCTCAAGCCGCAGTGGGCGCTGCGCCGGCGCGGCATGACCTGCCACTGCCTGCCCTCTTGCGACGAAACTGAAATAACTATCATCAAAGATGTTGTTAGCTCGTAAGTAACAACATAACACATTGGTCTAGCTAATCGAGTGAAACTCTTGTTTTGCACAAACGTAAGCTTGCTCTTCAAAACAAAGAATTAAATTATTGTACTATAATAGAAAAATTCTAAGCCCAAAAGGTTTTTCGAAGTTTAACAAAGGCATATTGGAGTCGTTTTGCTTAGAAATTGGTATGGTTAGTACCATAAGTCATTTCGAAGCTTCAAATAGCATCGTGTGGTTGCTAAAAATAATATTAAAACAAAAGATATTGTTCTTGAACCTAAGTAAACACATTTTGTTTTGTCGCTTCGCTCTAAAGCGTTTAAATTGTTTACTTGCTCTGAGAGAAGCGTAAAGTTAAATGGAAAATGGTAGAGTTTGTAAGCAAAGTTTGCATACGACATGCTCTTGTATTATACGAGTTTATTTTTATAGTCACACTATATAAAATACGTTGTTTATCTTTTTTAATGTAAAGCTTGCAAATGCACCTCAGTTTACGTGCATAAAAAATTTGAGCACTACAGAAAAACTAATTAAAATTGTCAAACAAAATTATGTTTATGTACTCCTTTGAAAGTTTTTTCTTGAATTTGTTTTGTTTTGTGTTTGTATTTATGTTTTTCAGTTCCAAAACTAAAGAGAAAAAGTCCACTATTGAGATAGTAGTTGCATATTTACCGACTGAAAGATTTAAGAGAAACGTGGTAAGAAGCCGATTGGATTTAGTGGGTAAGGAAATTAATGTTATTTGTAAAAAAACTTAGTTATATTGAGAAAATATGTGATTTTATATTTTCTAGTGTCAGTCGGAGGAACAACGGGACTATTTGTTTGTGCAAGCCTACTTAGCTTTGTTGAATTAATTTTTTACTTTACTGTACGCTTTGCTGGCAACTTTTGGATTGTTAAAAAGAAAAATAAAAATGAAAATGAACAAAAGACTGCGAGTACTAGGCAAAGTCTTGAGGCGGCACAAACTGGCAGGCGAGCGATAAGGTTTGAAAAAACATTTTTTCAACAGACCAGATCGCAGAATTTAATTTAAACATTTGAAAACACTGTTGTTTAAAAAGTAATTTAAAAAGTAGTAAAAGTATTGTTTTATCCTTAATTGTGATAGTATTTGTCGCTTACTTTAAATTTTATTTAATTTCAGTACATTTTTAATGTTTTAAACAATTAATCAGTAATTATTCGCTTTATGACACTTAAAAGTATATTTGCACAATTTGTAAGCAATTTTAAAGATATAAGGATTTTTATTAATATAACATTTGTTAATACCACATATTATTTTTGGCATTAAACGTTATCTTTTGTACAAAACATGTAGTTTCTCAGAGTTTATTACAACTGAAGTACATATTTCCTGATAACGTCATAATACGGTTACTTGATAGCCATCCCGGAAAAAATCTGGCCGGATAATGTAGCTTCACATTTACATCTGTAATACTAGTACCTTTTTAACAAACTACGATTAGTGTCATTTGTCCGTTGGATTACAATCTGACGAACGGTAAATTGAAATCTGAGCAACTCTTTCGTAGGATATATTCTACGATATTGTGAATTGTTTCATAGAATGATTTTTACTATTGCTACATTATTTTTCAAACATAAGTTTATTTTTGTAACAAATTATTACAAATATCCCATTCTTTTACTCTATAAAGGAAAATAAAAAAAAACAGATAATGTTTTCAAAATTCATATGTTTATTTCATTTTTTTTAAATTTAACATTGTACTTGTAATAGTACATAACTAATATTACAATATGAATAAGTACGTATTTAAATATTAGAGACGTAATAACACATTACAATTATTTCATTTATCTTTTAACTAAAGTATTACAAATAATTAGACTAAACACTATAATAACAAACGCACATATGTTTTAATCAAATGGTGACGTCAAACCATGAGAGGTCTAAATACAGTTCAGTAACAATATGAAAAAGATGAAATTACTGTTACACTATTATGCAATTTTATAATGATTTTAATGTAGTAAATCTTTAATATTTTAATATCACAATAACATACAATAGAAGTATAATCCAAAGACCATCAATACCTAGCTAACATTCGCCATCGACGCACGTGAGGTTGCCTTTGTCAGTGCCTCCTCATGATCCACCAGCGGCTGCAAGGGCTGTGCAGCTCGAAGCGACGGTACCTCAAGCAGTGCCACTGCGGCACCTGCTTTATACGTCGCAGCGCTTCCAGCTAGAAAACAAACACCCCATTACTAACATGGAGTAACCCTACTAATTAGTAGACTGTCTAGAAGTGACTGTATGTCATGAATTCACATTTCCAATGAAATAAATATACCTCTATGTCCCTCTTAAAGATTTTCGGAAGCAAACCAACCAAAAGATAAACAAAATGTTTTCCTTTTTTATAATTGAACTTGGTTACATTGCTTAGATTCAGAGTTGCAGGCTATTAGTTCGATTTTCTTTTAACGTTAATTATTTTTAAATCACGTATAATTAGTTTAAATTCCATATAACCGGGATCCTATATCTCTAATTCAATTCTCTGATATCGTTAACATCTTCTTGAAATACCCAGAAGTCATCGTCATAACGCAATCTTGCATAAAAAATAATTTGCATTAATAAAATGAATAGTGAATTACTTATAAATAGCGTTCATGCATGGGCTTTTAATTATTTAAGGTATGAAAAACCTATTTAAAATAACAAACAAAAAATGTTTAAACTCAATTTAAAAAATTATAATACTCACATAATCAATGCTCTCACTCGGTGCTGGATGGGTATAAGTAAAAGAAACTAAACAAAGAAGCACGATAAATATTAAACATAAATTATTGAACTTCATTTTAACGAATCACAAGCTATTTACGTTATCACTTATTTTCCCGCGAACTTTTCAACGCTCTTTCAACGTGTACTCTATGCAAAGTGATTCCGTCAAATGTCTGGATTCACTGACGCTCCCGCTGTTTATAAAGGACCCACCCACACGCTTTCTTCTACTAGGGCTTTTATTCTAACAAGTAAATACTTAAAAGGTGGTTTTACCTACTACTAATTAGATTACAGAGCGGAAAACCCTCTTAACATTCGTAATTAAACAATTTAACGCAGTTTAAGATAGTTAAGGAATAGTAACCACCCAAAAAATATAATTTGAATACGCGAACAAGAAGATCTGAAGTTCCATTTCTATTTCATCTTATTCACTTATTAACTAGCTTTCGCCCGAGACACCGTCCGCGTGGGATTAAAAGAAAAGTGAGTAGCCTATGTATTCTTCCAGATTATCCTTTACCACTATACTAATTTTCATGGAAATCGGTTCAGCCGTTTAGGCTACAAACTCTAACAAACATCCATCCATCCATCCATATAAACTTTCGCATTTATAATATTGGTAAGATTTAAATATTCCACCAAATCTCAAATTAGAAGAGTTAAAGATTTTAACATAAATGAGTAAAATAACTTAAGCATATTATTTTGCCGATGGTACATGTCTTAACTCTCATATGTAATCTTTGTCCACTTTAAAAAATGGTGATAACAATGATTCGAAAATACCGCTTACTGTATTTAGGTGTCTGTAATTTCTTTATTCACAACAATAGTGTTTTCAGATAGAGACAGTTGAAGACAGCGTCTTTTGTTATCGTAGCGTCTATCCAAGTAATACAGCGATAATAAAATATTACAACAGTTTTCAAAACACCATTTTTAATAGAAATGTGTAGGTGTTATCTAGAATGTATATAAAAGAATACGAATAAAAGGGTCTCTTATTCTTTCTGTCGCAGAAATATCATAGTTCAACTAAAACATAAAACAGACGTATATTCAAAAGTTTTGTATAATTAAGAAACACACAATGGACTGCTCTTATCAGTAAACGAGAGTACAGCATAATATTATGAACATATTACATGATAACCTATGACTCTATTATTCTCCTTGCATTCGGAACATATAAACAAACATCAATTTATCTTTTCCGTTTGACACTGTCCAAGGATTTTCTCGACTACGATAATATTATTTTGACTGACTTCAAACTTTAGATGCGGAAATCTTATGTTCAAAATGAATGTTTTATTTTCACTATATTTGCGCGCACATATTATTTACTATGGCAGAAAGTTACGGTAGCTTACTAAGAGAATGTACTTACTAATACAGACGCCCCAAGTTTTTACTTTTTCAATACAAATACTAACTAGCAAACACTATCGATTATCGTCGCGCTGCTTAGATTGAAAATCCTAAAATATGTCAAAGTAACTTTCGCCCTCGACTCCACCCGCGTGGAATTAAAAAAACCAACAGTGAATAGCTTATGTGTTCTTGCAGACTATCATCTACATCTGTGCCAAATTTCATCGAGATCCGTTCAGCCGTTTAGGGTACAAACTCTAACCAACATCCATCCATCTAAACTTTCGCATTTATAATGTTAGTAAGATTAGTAAGAAGTAAGATGATTAGGATAATATAATATGACGTCATTAAACGAATGGTTTTTGAACTACGAGTATGTTCCAGTTTGTAGTGACGATAGTTAATCAGAACAGAGTACGGTTGAAACTTGATAGGAGTCGTCGGAGCAATCTTTCCGCGAACTGCTGCTTGGACATTGAGTCACAATGATAATTGGATTAGTCGTACTGTTTTGTATGAACCATTACGTGTTCACGCATTAATTCTCTTACCCTACGCATACTTCTGGAAACATCTCGAATTTGTGACGAATTACTTTAAGAAAAATTTTGATAACCTACACAAGGAAAACTACGCCTTTCAAAACTGTGTATTTTTAATTATTTTTATATGTAACATTTCATAAATAATTTTGCTTGGTGCGCCTATTATACTGGTATCACATATCCTTTTAAAATTATCAGCCATTATGTTTTATACATGAATGATAAATTACCAACTAAAAATGTTCGTTTTAATAACCATTAAGGTATTTGAAATCAATAGCATTATCGGAAATATTAATAAAAGTTAAAAAAATTGCCTAAAAAGGATTCTATTCTACGAAGTTAGTAGGGCCTAGAAATATTATTATTACTAGAATTGTAAAAAGTAACATAACTATAAGCACACCATATGAAATTACATAGAAACGATTGTGCTGAGACATGCAAGGTGATGACGATCAATGTCGCTTTAACTCCGAAGCCATAGTAAATTGAAGAACGGTGACCATACTGTCGAGACTTTCCAATTTTCATTTTATTATCGACTTTAATCGTATTTTTAATGTAGAAACATTAAACATAAGTTTCCGTTTTGAAATCAACAAAATTAGTTAAATAAAGGAATACTTTTAATAAGATTGAAATTAATTTATTTAATACCTACATTTCAGTTGATTTTCTTTGATTCGGTGTCTCATGAACACATCTTATAAATACCGACTAAACAATTTTTAAAAACAAAACAAATCTTTCATACCTTCTTTAAAATTGGAGGCACCATAGCGGCTATCCGTATCGATTTTGCTGAAAATAAGAGAGAAACAGCAATATAGTTCTGTCCTTCTCGAGTTTGTCGCATAAACATTGAAAATCGACCTTATTCACCGGCGGGCGCAGTAGAACCAAATTTTTCTTATTATCCAGTGAATTTCTATCATAAATTCAAAAGAAAACTAAAAAATGGACGGAAAATAATAAAAAGGGCAGTGAATTGTATTAGTGGAAGTGAGTGTAGTGTATTATAGTGTAAAATTATGGTGAGTTTCGGAACATGCTAATGAAATAATATTAATTACAGAATAATCCATTTGTACGTTTTTAAAGCAAAGTAAATGTACCCTTTAACTTGAAATATTTCGTTCACGTCCAAAACTATTGCTATTTATATTTCAATTCCAATATGATGATTGATGGCCGCCGAAAAAGAAAAACAAAACATAGGTGTTTTCAGTTTAAATTCTTGTAATCCAATTTACCCTTGGTCATCATTAACGGACAATAGGATTTAGCCACTCTTTACTTGGAGCATCGCCCGTGCTACCTCATCCTTCATAATTTGCCATTGTTCTGCTAATATCATTTAAAACGTTGTTATATAGGTGTGAAGCAGCATGAGTGAGCCACGAGAGAAGCGGTCTGGTATTAGCAGGGTGCTGAGCGCGCTGGGTGGCAGCGAAGCTTGTGGCGCACGATGGACGCTGGCTGCATTGTTGTTGGCACCACTAACCGCTGCCAATGCAAGCTATTGCGCGGTACCAGCTGTTATGTTACTGGCAGCATTTGCTACCTTCGCTAGTACGTATCTATACACCTTTAACTACAACCCTAAATGTAAGCAGAGCAAGTTTATTCTTAGACGTTGGACATAAGCTTTTCCCAAAATCTTCTATGGTATGTAAATAATTTACAATTAAATCTGTTTGATCTGATTAATCTATCGTGACTTCAGAGTCGTTAGATAATTCTAACATATCTATCCAGACATTTTTACAATTTACTAAAATCTAATTCCAGCATTAACGTGCAAGGATTTACGGAAGCTAGCCGAAATCCTTCCACCATTGAAAACAGCACGAGGTCGTCGTGAGAGGAACATGCGTTCGTTCGCCGACTTCATGGCAATGTGGATGTGCTTCCTGTCGCACCTGGTGGCGGTGGCGGTATGCGCGAGGATCCTCAGCGCGACTGCCGACCACGTGACAGGCGGCCGGACGAGGCGATGGTTATTCGGCTACGAAACGAGAGCCTTGGGGGAGCCCTGGCCAGATGTTATAGGAGTCACTGTTGTTATGGTTGTCTGCGCGATGTTCATGTGTGGCCTTGAGGTACGTACTACTGCAACTTCAGCCTAATAATTGGTCCTTTGCTATCCTCATTCAGCAAATTCAGGAATTTTACTTCAAAACTATTGTACGTTTTTAAACTTTTAAACGAGTCTTAATTTCTATAAGTTAACAGATTTCAATTTTTTTTTCAGGAGAGTATGATGTTTACATTCATGTTACTTATGCTGCTGTATTTATTCAGTCAGTGTTTCGCGATCTTTGGTCTAATAAATTTGGATATCGCAAGTATCAAAATACCAATTCCAATTACTATATATGAGGTAATTTAGTCAATTTAAAAATATTTATCAATAGAACTTGAGTAGCGAAAGATTTTTATCATTAAAAAATATTATTGCACGTTTCAGTTGTTCGCTGCCGGCGCACCGATATCGTATGCCTTTAGCGTTGGTCTTCCACCAATGCAGAACAACGCTCTCAAGAAAAACTTGTTCCTTCTCATTGGTCTACCTACAATAATACTTTCCAGTCTTTGCTTTTTATATACGAATATGCTAAAAGGGTAAGTGAGGAAGGTGATTTAACTTTTTTAATAATTAATTAACCGCTTTTTTAACACGTTAAATTAACCTACTGAAAGTACAAATTTTATTTCATGTTTAAAGTAAAAGCAACAGCCAATACTCATGAAATAATCGATAACTTACTGTACTAACTGTGTTCTGCGTCATTCAGAAAAAAAAGCAGTGACGTGCTACAAAATATCTGTTCAAAAATATTCACTGTAAAATATTGTTTCAGAAACAGCATAGATGCGGCATTACCAGTAACAACTCTTCTAGAGGCGAAGTCCGCGGGCTGGGTGTGCCCCGTGCTGGCCGGCATCACGGTCGCCGGCGTCTGCCTTGCTCTCACCGAGCTCTGCCCTCTGCTCTTCTCACTGCTTGTACTGCTCGCCTCTCCCGAGTGGAAGGTCCTCACCAGATCAATGACCTATGAGAGCACTACGACTGGAAGTCCCGTCCTAGCTGTGTTTACTGCAGGTAACTCGTATTCGTATTCGGTTAGTGCATTAATCACCTCATTCTGATAACTTGTTCATATAACTTAACAAGCTGTTGCTGGCGACCTCGTAAGTGTGAAATAAAAAAAAATAGGCTATGTTATTCACAAATAAATTATCTTACTAATGGAGAAAGAATTTCTGAAATCGGCCCAGTAGTTTTTAAGTTATATCAATACATGCATAAATCTAAAAACATTTTCACTAATTTTGATAAAATTATTTCAGGAAGTTTAGCTGCAATATTAGCATTCGCGTGCCCTTTATCACACATGATAACTCTGATGAATGCCAGTCACTTATTCGGGATCACGATACAAGCGTTCCACTTCATGATAATGAGATGTGTGCCCACGAAGGAACAAATGGAAGCAGGAAGTAAGTTTTACGAATGCTAAACAAAAAAATCCTTTCTGACTTTCACTAGTTTCCAATAGAGTTTGCTTTCAATCAAAAGTAGAAACCATCTATTGTGGAGTGTATAAATTTTTTATTTTTGCGGTCGATATATTTTTGATTTCCCAAAAGAAGGAGGAACTCAATTCGTCTGTATGTTTTTTTCAGATATAGAATACAAACGGCTCGGAACAGAAGGTTCGTCGCGAGTCGTCAAATCGGCCTCGGTAAAATCAAAACGTGGCCTATGGTTCATTCCTTCTGCCATTCGTCATACAAAGACATTAGAGAGTATCAAATCCAAAGTTACAAAAGGTACAGTTATTATGACTAACAAATAAAAAATGAATCATTTAAAATTACCCATGAAAGTCAACAATGGTAACAATTTGTTTGATATGTTTATAGAGACTGAAGAACGTGAGTGCCTTCTTCTGGATGAATACGCAGGTTGTCCAACTGAGGATTTAGAGCAAACTTCCAGTAACAACGTTAGAATACCAATGGCCGTCGAAGAGGATATAGACTGTCCATCTGATATTGATGCCAGTGAACATGATATATCCTCCGGTGATGATTCCACGGATATAGATGCCGTTGTTAAAGAATACAAGGATACCATACAGGTTAATTCACTACTATACACAAATTTATTTTTCAGAATGTCTTGTCTGAAAATTATTGCATATCTTTGACGATCGCTGAATTTTATGAGTCCGTTTAACTTTCAATATTCCAATAACTTTTAAGACTCGAGCAGATAAAGTGAAAGTTGATGAAGACTTCAAGTAAAAGACGTAAAACTTTTTAGGTGGTAACAGCGATCCCAGAAGCGAGCACTCCACCGCCACCTTGCGTGCGCGGCGCGCGCTGGGCGGCGGCGGGCGCGGCGGTGCAGGTCTTCGCCAACGCGATCCTAGCCGTGGCATTCTGTAACGAGGACCTAAGGATGCCTATGTTCCTCGCTGGAATACCAAGTAACTCCTCTTCATTACATTAATTTATTATATGCATTTGTTAACTATATTCAGTTTCATCTTACACCGACCCAAACTATAAAACGGTTTATATTTGATAGATTATATTGATATTATATAGATTATTTTTATATTGATGATTGTATAATTAATTTTTAGTGTGGTTGTGCGGAACATTAATTTGTATATGGCAGCCATCACACAAACTGGGCACTAAGAAGATCCAAGGCGTCGAAGGTCCAATAACAATGACCATGGCGTTGTTATTCCTTACGCCACTACTGCTCGACTCCTGGCCAGCCATTATTCTGTTTGCTGGAGCAGGTATGTTTCGACATATGTACATAATTACCATATTGCGATGTGACCGTTATATATGTCGTAAAGTGTTGAAGACTATAGGACTATAGTAGACCCTTGACTGAATTGAGTGGCAAACAAATTTAAAAATTGGCTAAGATAATCTCGCCTTATACTCTTAATCATCTTTAAGACTCATAGTTGCTGTCTAGATAAAGGCTACGATTTAGTATGATACTATAGAATAATGTAGTGTTAATCTTAACAGGCGTAGTAATATACGCACGTTGCGAGCGCTGGTGCGGCGACCTAGCAGTACGTCAAGCACGCAGTCATCTTGAGCGACACAAGCGCCCCCTCACCGGTACTCTCGCACACATCGATACTGTGTACATCGCCAGGTAACATCACTAGTTACGCTATTCTGTCCTGCAAATATCTTAGAAATTCTTGTACTGAGGTTTTCTTAAGATATTGGTTGGACGATATGCCATTGTAGTATCGTAAAAAATAACTCGTTACTGTCGCCAGTTGTGTGTAGTTAAATTGTTTTCGTACTACCCACACATACCAGTTAAATAAATTAAAATTAGTTTAAGTATAGCTAGAACTTCGTCATTTCCATACAGATGTTAATCATTGAGTTATTATATGCGATATCTGCTGTTAATATTTTATCAAAAGAGGATATTATAGAAATGCATTAAGGAGCTACTTATTTTCTAAGTAGGACGTTTTTTTTCAAAATACGTTTTCAAATACATTATGAACTTCGAAATTAAAAAGATCTAACAAACATCTATCAATCCATCGTAAGTTTCCCATTTATTATTATAAAACTTATATTTAAGTTTGGATAGATGGACATTTGTTAGAGGTTGTACCCTAAACTGTTGACACCGATGTAGAACGTAGTCTGGAAGAACACATAGGCTACTCACTTTTGTTTTTTTTTTTAATCCCGGACGCGGACGGAGTCGCGAGCGAAAGCTAGTGTAAAATAATTTCGAATTAACATTGCAGATGACAAGACGAGGACTCGGACTCGAGTCTAGATAATCTGATAGAAGCTGGTGAAGACGAGCTGGACCCTGACGCCGAATGCCAGGAGCCGGCTATCGTGATCATCACGCCTTGTGATGGTAGACAAGCATCGACCAGTATGCAATGAATGTGACGAAAAGTACCCTATGTCATAATGTAATAAGGTCGTAATCGTAAATAATTGTGAACGTAGCACTTCGTCTCTAGCACACTGACTCGAAAGCGTATTTGAACCCAAAATATCTGCTTTCGGATTTCAGTGTGTACTTGTGAAATATAAATATTTACAGTAGAAGAAACTGTTATCAAAATGTATGTTAAATATATGTTTTGAGAGTGTACAAGAAAAAGTAGCGAATATTGAGGAAAAATACATAATAGCATATTCAGCGCTTGAATTGGCACATCAGGCAGAACAGTACTCTTGTTCCCCGTGTGCCAATACAAACGGCGAGCACTGTAGGTTGTATGGCATGCTGCCATATCCATAATACAGCTTACGCTTTATAATCAATGATTTTGGTAGTATTCGTACATTTGCGTAAGCCCAGTTAAAATTACAATAATGAAAAAGGTCTTTTGTATTCAGTACAAAAGTAATGCAAATTATTCCGTTCCGCATATAAAAGGTAAATACATAATTCTATAGTGTTAACTTTTAACTTCAATTATTTTTATCTCATAAGAACTGAGAGTACGATTTATAAATTCTAAAGCAGCTTTAAAAGCATACATTTAATGTAAATACTGAAATCGCTTGCCATAGCTATAAGCATTAAGGTAAAGGATGAAAAAATAATATTCCCTAACATAGTGAAGAAATTTCATTTCTGTTTAAAGACCGTATCGTGTCGATTTTTAAAGCAGTTTCGCTTTCAGACTTGAAGTCGTTAAAGTATTGAATGTTACTGTTTTAGGTTATTTGCAAATTTTTATCCGTCCTTTTCTTATGTGAGCTTGCTGTAATTATTTATTTCATTGACACAAATGCATTTATTCATAAATTTTCGTTTTGTTTAGTCGATAAATTATTTTAAGAAGCTCTACAGATTTCTAACACGTTATTTACTTAGGATAAAAGTTATCTTCATTCATAAATGTCCAATATTTTATATAGTTTTAATCACCTATTGGGGATAAACGTGGTTTAATCCATAACTTTTTTTTTTATTTTAACCAGTAAAATGGCTGCCTTCAGTTTTGTACTGTTAAAATAATACTTGTAGCATTTATGAATAGCAAATCAATTATGTGATATTAACCTTTAGGTTTTTAGGTGTGCAATGTAGGAGTTTTCACTCGAAACATCCATACAAAAACATTGCTGTCTCATTTTTTTGGGAAAGAAGAGAGATGGCAATACAGTGAAAACCCACTGTATACAGTTGGTAAGCTATGAATGTTTCTTATTGTGAAACTGCAAGCGTTTAGCTTATAGGAAGACGAGCGTCAATTAGACTTGAATTAGGCATTTGATCGGGATGTAGCGTATTGTTACAGCATTTATAATCAACTAACATTGTGCGTCACTAGTTATTCCTTGAATTGCAATTACAAAAATAAATGCTTTTTCTCTGTTTTCAAAGATATCATAGAAGGATTTTCTCAATTTGTGTTTCGACAGTGGAAACTGACTTTAAAGAAGTAAATGTTAATTTTTAAGTTCGGCCTAATATTAAAGCAATCGTAAAATAGTATTCTGTAAGTCATTAAATGTCTGTTTGCAATAAAAAATACTGCTGAATAAATTATTGTTTTATTTCACTAAATTCAACGTTTACAAAGTTTTAATACATTTCATGATTTTATTTCTCTAGGAGATACATTTTATATAATTTTTCAGTTTTCTCATCATCGAAATTAGGATTGAATTTAACTTCAATTACCTCTTTGAAGCCTTCCTTAGTTGTTGGTTCTTGGTATTTATTTCTAAAAAATATAAGGCAATTTTAATAAATGTCGGTATTTTTTAAATTTCAGATTAAAACAGAAATTTTATTTGCTATTAGCTGTTCCCGTGCGGCTTCATCCGCGTGGAATTATAAATACATTATTTTATTGTTTACATTTGTCACATTCTTAATTGCAAATGTCAAAATACCAATTGCCTTACTATGGCAATCTTGCTTCCTTGATGTTGGCAGCAACTTATGGTCTCTTTCCCACATTATGGCATTTATCCAAAATATTTAGCCCATAAATTTAATGGCGTGAAAACTTGTAGTCTAAAGCGTGACGAAGTGTAGGGCTTTTTATTAAAAAAGAATTATTTAAAAATATGCTGTAATTGCTGACATCTTAGGCAACAAAGAAGTGTTTGTTTACGCTATATTATAATAGTATATATATTCCAAATGTATGTGTTTCCTACAACGATGATTTCGTAAATAAAAAAAATGTTAATAACAGACTCTTAAAAATTTCTTTACTTTAAATATGAAATTCATGCAGTTAGTGTGCACTTACTTGTATGTATTAAAGACAATATCATTAACAGGCATATGATTAGTCTTCATAAGCTCTCTGAACTTATTGTTGTGTTGTGCATGCGCTTTGGTTGTGGCCATCCTCACACAGCGGCACACCACTCTCATATCTTTGGCAAGAGATGTCCAGCGGGAACGAGATTCTATATCAGGATTTGTGCTGTCTACTATAACACTTTTGCCTTGCTGTAATGAAAATTACATTTATTTGTTATTAGCTCACTATATGTCCTGAGGGACTCGGGTGGATGTAGCTAGGGGGAGGAATTTTAGGGAAAAAATAACAAATACTTAAGTAAAATACCATTAAAGACTATTAAAGAAAAATTGTAACAAATTGGTTTTCTTCCGCAATTCTGTCCTTGTATCATATATATGTATGAATGTGGCAACACCCAAATAATACCATTGAGCCCTTCAGGCCTTAAACACTATGGTTTTATTACATACATTTTAATGCAACAATAATAAACTAAATTTACTAAAATAATTGTATGCAAAAATTTCATAAAATTTTGTGATTGCTCAAACAATTTTGATATAATTCTAACTACATTTTGCCCGAAACTCCTGCCGCTCGGATTTTTTAAAAAAAAGCTAATAGCCTATGTTTTCTTCCCGACTATGTTCTACATCTGTACCACATTCCATCGAAATACATTGAGCCGTTCCAGAGTTACTTTCTAAGAAATTCCATCCATCTTAACTTGCGCATTTATAATAATAGTAATATAGACTTATACTTAGGTATGTTTGGTTCTGCTTGTATTAAATTAGTAAAAAATTAATATACCTGCAACAACCTGCTTGCTTCAGCAGCACATTTCTGCCAAGATCCCAGCACATCTCTGCATACCGCTGCATATTGATTTGATGACTTCTTTTCTATTTGCTTTGCAAGGAAAGATTTTCCACTCCCGGGATATCCTACTAATACAAGAATCTGTAAACAAAACAATGAAATTATATTGTGTAAAATTAATTTCACATTACCTTTTAATAGATAATTGTTTCTTTGCTAACCATAGACTTTTTAAATTTAAATTATGCAACTCTCTACATGTATTGTCAGAACAAAACATTATTCTATTAAAATTAATTTTAAAAATGATACATTTCAAATTATAGCGAAGAACTTAAAAGCTATAAAAAGTATTTTTAACACATCCAATATGACTGGCACAAACAAAAGTTTGTTTTAAACAAAGAATAGGTAATGGCCCTGAAAGTTACACAAAAACTCACCTCTTTATCATCACTAATAAGGTTATCATTAAAGGGTTCTGTAACAACTTCATTGGGTATAAACTCTGGCTTGGCCATCTGTACATTAGCTACTGAATGTCCGAGGAAGAATTGTTCCGGAGTATAAAATTTGAGTCCAAGATTTTCCGCTAACAACTTATCTGCCATAGAGTGATCTTTCTTTTTACCCGGCGCCCAATTCGCCACTCTTCCTGCTGCATCCCCACAATAGAAACAGGAGTCCATATCTACTGATAAGCCATCATTTTTCTGTAATACAAGATATTTGAAGATTTTTATATGAGAAAAATGACAATATTCCTAATCTATATTATAAAGTGGGAAGATTTGTATTTTTGAATTTTGGTATGCATTTGATTCACTTTAAAAACTTCTGGGCCAATTTAAAAAATTCTTTCACCGTTAGAAAGGTAGTTTATCTATGAGTAACATAGACTATATTTTTTAATATTCTTAATTTCACGCAGAAAAGGTTGCGACCAAAAAAAAACTTCACACTTCAAATAAAATTTAGACAAACCTTTTCAATGAGTGTTTGCCACATTCCTGGTGTTGGTTTCCGATAAAATCCTCTACCAGTCGCAATAAATACTTGTATAGGAATGTTTATTTTAATGACTAAGTTTTCAATTTTTTTCTTAAAATCCTCAATCTTTACTCTGCCTTTTCCTATTGGAGCTTGATTGCTTAGAATTACAACTTTGTAACCAATGTCTAGTTTTTCTTTTAGTTTTGTTGGAACAATAGGAAATGCTAGCTGCCAGTCATTTGTATCAACAGGATGTACTTTCCCTGATTTAGTTTTAATCAAAGTGCCATCCATATCAAATGCAGCTATTTTCTTACTGGATTTTACACCTTTTGCTGTATAAATGTACAATTCACCTTCATCAACAGACTCCCATGTATCCTCCATGGCTTCTTTTATGCTTAAAACACTCTCTTTATCAGGTGTTTTACTACATTTTTTCTTTTTTACAGTAATCTCCTCATCCTCTATTTTTCTCTTATTTCTTTTAATTGGACTAAAATTATCAGGTGGCGGTTGGAATTCTATTAAATGAATATGATTGTTTAATAAAATTTCAATTCTACTTTCATGGCCAACTTTGTACAAGCAATTTTGTTTTAAAGAAAAACCATCTAAGCCAGATGGGTTTATTCCGATTTGCTTAACCTCAACGATGCAGTCATCACAATTAGCTTTGAGGCTTACTGGAAAATAAAGGAGTATTTAGTTATTTTTTTATGTAATCATTCTATCTAGATAAAGGAAAGTTGAACTTACGTTGGTGACGTGAACAAGATTGGTCTTTAATTTTTGTGAGTTTACTACGCCCTACAAGTATTTCAACGTTATGCGGTAAATTAATAGGAGCATGCGAATCAAGTAAACATCTAAGAAAACACAAACGAGTCATTCTAACATGTTCAAAATTTTAGATGTTGAGACCGAAAATCTAGAGATGAACTGAGAAAAAGTAGTATGAAGTTAAAATATTTAGGTTTTTAAGTTATTAGTAGTATCACAGTTTTATAAAATTGCCGAAATATTAAGGAAACCACACCATAATATCAGAATTTTTAAATTGTCAAAAAGATAAAATCAATCAGTCAAAGTGACATTTTAAAGTTGTTCCAATTCATAATTTTTACTTGGCTAACATGATGATTTAATTCATAATTTCACGGTTAAATAACTTTAAAAAGGCTACAGTAATTATTGCTTTAGTGAAATAAGATTTAAATGTATTTTCAATAAATGTTAACAGCCAAAATCTCATCATAACCGATTTAAAAGAGTAATATCAAGTAAAAGTCAATATGGAAAATGTAGAAACGTTGAATTCTGACATTGACATCTGCCAATTTGTTTCTGTCGTCGTGTGCTGTGCTGTGGTTTTTGCGCAACTATTAAATAAGAATTTAATATATTTTATGAACAAAATTTAAACATATAAATGAGGAATGTCGTGCGAAAAACATAATTAACTTTTTATGCCTAAAGACATTAATTTTCTTTGAAGAAGTTGACTCATAAAAAGTGAAAATTAAGGTGCCGAGGAAAACTAATGTTATACAGCAAATAATTTACTGACGTGTATTATTTGGGTTGGCGTGGAGACTTTAAAATATTTTAAAAATATTTACAGGCACTGTACACCTTCATAATGTCAGTAACAAAACGCAAACGTTCAGTTGAAAAGGAAGAATTAATTGAGAACGGCGACGTACATTTCAGCGGGGGACATAGTAATATAAAAGGAGATGAAATTAATATAGCTGTTTTATTATTTCTTTACACCCTCCAAGGAATACCCTTGGGATTAGCTGGTGCTATTCCTATGTTACTTCAAAATAGAGGAATCACTTACACACAACAAGTAAATAATTAACTAAAAGTAATTTGAAGTTTTAACAATAATTTATTTAATAAATGTATTTTATTTTTCAGGCGGAATTCAGCTTTGTTAATTGGCCATTTAGTGTAAAGTTACTCTGGGCTCCAATAGTAGATGCATTATTTTGGCCTGAATTTGGTAGACGTAAGACATGGCTAGTGCCAGTACAATATCTAATTGGCATTGTCATGATTATCATGTCGAGCAGTATCACCGATTGGTTGGGGTCTGAAGACCAAGCTCCCTCTATGATGATATTAACTATATCTTTCTTGTTTCTAAACTTCTTAGCTGCAACACAGGATATTGCTGTAGATGGCTGGGCACTCACTATGTTGAAAAGGTACTAAATTCTTACATTAAAATAAATTATACAATAACAAATCAGACTATAAATTTTGCAGTATCACTGTAAATGTTTTTTAATTGGTGTCTTTTATGTACATCTTCTGATACGAGCAAAATAACAAGTAATAAATATAATTTGCTCTAACTCTTGGACAACAGAAAATGTAAAAAGTAATTTAAGTTGATATTTTTAATAATTTATTTTCAGATGCAATGTTGGACATGCATCAACATGTAATACCGTTGGTCAAACAGCTGGCTTCTTTCTCGGTTATGTTTTATTCTTAGCTCTTGAATCTCCATACTTTTGTAATAAATATCTAAGAACTATCCCAGAAGATACTGGTCTTGTTACATTATCTAGTTTCCTTTTATTTTGGGGCTGGGTATTTATTATCACTACAACTATTGTGGCTCTATTTAAACATGAAACAAACGACACAATAAATAACCCACAAGAGAGTCAAGTAAAGGGAATAAAGGACATTGTGAATGCATACAAGCAGTTAATAACTATTGTAAAACTGCCAGCAGTTAGGACACTTGCTTTAGTTCTATTTACAGCGAAGGTGAGATAATTTCTTGATTTATTAATATTTAAATTCCCATGTTTAAATGTCTATTGGCTGGCCACTGAAACAAGTAATATGTAAAAGCATCTTAATTGATAAGGCCGCATTTAAACTCCGAAGTACATTAAAACTTTAAAATCTATCAGATTGTAAGTGTTGTTTATGAAGTGAAGTGTTTTTGTCATTTTAATATTGTGTTGCTATTCTACTACTAAAGTGAGTTTTCAACAAATCTATTTGATAGTCTGTACTGTACATATACAGTGGACAAAACACACGAAGTGGTCTCACTTCAATTATTGGATTTAATTTTCAGTTAGGTTTCTGTGCGAGTGACGCGGTGTCGGGGCTGAAACTGGTGGAGGCGGGCGTGCCGCGCGAAGACCTCGCACTGCTCGCCGTGCCTCTAGTCCCCGTGCAGATTATTATGCCTGTGGTCAGTATTAAACTGTGTTTATAGAATTTAAACAATAGTGAGTGACCTATGTATTCTTCCAGACTATGTTCTACATGTGTCAAAGTTCATTGAGTCCATTAAGCTGTACCCAAGATACCTTTGTAAT
Source organism: Papilio polytes (assembly GCF_000836215.1). Classification (NCBI taxonomy): domain Eukaryota; kingdom Metazoa; phylum Arthropoda; class Insecta; order Lepidoptera; family Papilionidae; genus Papilio; species Papilio polytes. Next base: position 3,061,453 of record NW_013527693.1, read on the forward strand.
AAAAGAAGATAAGACCTTCCGAATAAAATCTCAGAGACATGGAATGTGTTAAAAAATAAAATTAGACATACATAAGTAGCATATATTGTTTGATTGCAGATTCTATCAAAATACACAACAGGACCTGCGCCACTGTCTTTGTGGTTGCGGGCGTTCCCACTGCGGTTGCTGGTGGGTCCGCTGGCCGCGGCGCTGGTGGCCGTCACGCCCAGCTTGTTGGGCAACGCCGGGCCTTCTTACTTATATCTATTCATACTATTGAGTCTTTATATATTCCACCAGGTGAGTACACTTGTACACTTTTGCACTGTTACACTTGAACACTGGTACACCTGGACAATTGTACTTTAGTACCCAGGTACATTTGTAAACTAGTACATTTGTACATGGGTATTTTTGTAAATCAGTACATTTTTACATGGGTATATTTGAAAACTAGTACATTTACACATGTGTACACCGCATTTGTACCCCGGTACACTTGTAAACTCTTACACTTATATGCGGATACACTTGTACAAAATAATGTCACTTTAGATACTGTCAAAGAGATATTTAACATGTTTTTCTTTGTTTCCAGACGTGCCTGTACTGTATGTTTGTAGCAGTAATGGCGTTTTTCGCTAAAGTATCGGACCCCGCTGTGGGCGGCACATACATGACACTACTGAACACGGTGTCCAACCTGGGCACCAACTGGCCCAATACTCTCGCGCTGTGGGCCATCGACCATTTGACGTTCAAGACATGCTCGCCTGCACTCGCTGATAATACATGCTCGTCCGCTTTAGAAGTAGATGTAAGTGGATTTAATTAACTGTTACATTTGACTATGATTATGTAATTATTAGCTGGCCCCGGAACTTCTGTAACGAATTAAAAAGTAAGATAAGGTAGGGGAGATGATGATAGTAACAAACATGCATCCATACATTTAACCTATCGCATTTATAATTGTTGTTAATTATGTTGCTTAGGATGAACTTTGGATTAAATTGGTAGAAGGGGGACGTATACGTATTAAGACGTTTCGGATTTAATGCGGAGGGCCGTCCGCAATTTTTGCTTCTTTTTTTTGATGTTTGTCGCTGTGCGAGTGTCGCCCGGAAGCGTGGTGTTGCCACAGCCGGCACACAATTGTATTTTTTCTGTTTTCTACTATTGTTGGTAGCTTTGGTATTTTGGTAGTTTATTTATTTATTATTATTTACTTATCTAAATTGTGTAAAACATTTTAAATACCTAAGTATTTAAAATGTTTTACACATTTTAAACAATAATATTAATAAGAAAGTTTTAATGTGTTTATAATTTTATATTTCGTATTTGCTCATATGTTTAAAAAATAATATTTTTTTTAGATTTAAAAATCTGTAAAAAAATATATAATTTTAAATGAAGAAAACACTCTTGGGAATTATGGCTGTATATTCTTGTTTGTAGGAATGTAAAGCCAGCGGCGGCTCCTGTGTTGTGAGTATCGACGGGTTTTACATAGAGACGGTGTTGTGCGTGGCGGCGGGCTTCCTCTGGCTGCAGTGGGGGCGCGCCACCATCTGCCGGCTGCAGCGCCTGCCCGCCGCCGCCTGGCAGATCGCCCGCCTCAGGTAGGACTGACACCACCCCCTGCTTCTAAACCTCCCACTTCACACCGACCTAAGTCAGGGGTGACGAACCATTGCCACAGGACACGATACTTTGGGCACATCGTTGATATGAAAACACTACGAAAAAAATTTAAAATCAATCCATCAGGGCCGGAGTTACCTCGTAACACATAAAAAATATATACAGACGCATTGATCTACTTCTAGAAGTCGGTCAAAAAGTATAAAATAGGTGCTCCATGGAATTGATGAAAATGATTCGATATGTCTAAGACCGCATTAAACATTTCTTTAAAAATGACACTGATGCATAAAGGTTCGCTACCCCTGCCCTGAGTAGTATCGCGTCCACAAACGAAGAATAATAAGTGACATTAATCTGTCTAATAGATAATAAACTCTTGATATACAAGAAAAAAATCAAATTTTAATATTATTAAAGAGACCTAACCTAACAAGGGGTCGGTGACCCCCAGGTTGACAACCACTGCAATGTACAATAGTTTGAATTCTATTCGCTGTTATGACACAATCTCACTGCAAAACATACAACACTAGATAATAAAACTGTCTAAAGGCCAGTTACTGAAACAAATTTAAAAAGAAAGTGCCGCTTGCAATCCGACAGACATCAATGTTAACGCAATTGGAGTTCAAATATGGTTTTATCATTTGAGACCCTGTTACATATTTTATTACGTTTCAGTATTCGGTCATTACCATAACGTATTCAATTTAAATAATACATATTTGAGTGATTATGAGATTGACATATTGAGTGAAAAGTAAATTTAACTAGTTTCAAGGTTTACCAGCGCTTTAGCACAATTATTTAAATATAGTCAAACAAGGATATCTAATCCGGTGAGAGTAGCTATCGCGGTGAGTTCTGTCAGAAAATATGTAAAATCTACATAAAAAATAATAAAAGAGTAATGAGTAGACCTGTAAAGAGGAACATAGAACTTGTAAAACTTTTAATACATTGTCCGTTTGTACTTTTGAACCTTTAATTTATAAAAGCATATTGCAATCCTTTATGTATCTTGCCATGTGGTATTTAATATTAATCTTGTACTGTACATTTTTCAATTATCTTCAACCTTAAATTTGGCAAAATCAACGAAATGGTGTCAATTAATAATTGTAAAAAAAACATACAGACAACTTGAGTACCCCCTTCTTTTAGGAAGTCGGTCAAAAGGAGTGGCGTGAGCTGTCATATTTTAGTTTCCTTAATGCCCACGGGGTTATATATCCTTGACATTTTATAGACTAGTATGACTATGACTTTTAGTTATTTAGTATAATTTAAATCGTTTGATTGTGATATGTATATAGAGTACAGTCATAAAATGATGTTTCCTTTGACGTGTTTATGTACTCTTAATTACAAATAGTACAAAATCCTTTACTTCCGTTGGTGTTTATTTATTGAATATCTTTAAGGAATTGAATTAAATAATGCTTTGGGTTTTTATTTATATTTGCTTATATACACATCAACATTTAAATATACACTAGATTTAATATAAGCTTGACCAGAAATATAAAAACCTTCGGCATTTGCGGTAACAATGGAGCTAATTTTTTATATTAAAAGTAATGTAATAAATCCGATTGAAGCTCTCCCCTGCCGGGGTTTTTATATTCCCAGTTAGACTATGTTTATAGGTATTTTCGTTTTTAAGTTATTTTAGACATTCCGCGTCAAATATTTAATATGTATAGAATATTTGAAAACGCTCAATTATATTTATTGGAGAAAATTGATAACATTTTTAAAACAACAGGGAATTAAGATATTACTTAATGCAAAAAGTAAATAATGCATGTACATTAAGGTGAGTTTTCACTGCTCAAAAATCTGTAAAACCGTTGTATTGCAGTGAAAATTCACTGTTATTAAACAATAGTTTCCTATGTTTTATTATATTTTTATGTGAATTTGTGTTGTGTTGATAAATACCAAAAGTAAATAAATCAGTATTTCTCATTACAATAGTTATTTGATTTAATTAAGTATTCAAGGCCTTGTGAAGGTTTTGTTTAGAATTTCATATTGTCTGTGACAAAAAATACTTAGATGCTATAGAAAAATGTAAGTTATGGAATTAAACTAATAAAGGTGATTAAAATTAACGATTGTTTTTTTACACCATAATTGAAGCAATATTTTTCTCATAACCTAATAAAAATCTTTTTTATATAAATAACATCAATAATTGTCACGGAAAAATTTATGAGTTTTTATATGTCATACTTATATAAACGTGAGTTTCTACTTTCCTCGCTGGTATTGGTATCTCACTTTGTTGAAAGAGTATAAGCGAGATAAAATACGTCGTACCAACTTAACACGACTACATCGATAATTGTTATATTACAAGTATATGCATATCTAAAACAATAATTCTACTAAAGCTTCAAAAAGCTATACTAATTAGTATATACATTTATGTGAATTTTGGTTACATCTTTTCTTAAATACACAAAAGCACAATTATAAGGTACAATAGCAATGTGGCAAAACACAGAGAACATAGCACGAATATCTGCGAGAAATTTCGATTTATCGATGGACTATGTTCCTGATATGGACGCTGTACATATCTAAATACAATATTTGTCGACGATGTTACAATATTTTCTCCCAAATTTTCGTGCTAGCCCTACTTCGAATTGTTCACTCAGTGCGCCATCTACCGAGTAAGTTTGGACTATTACTTTACTGCAAAAAGCTTAAAACTAGTAAAAGCTATAACACCAACAATAATAATTTGTGCTGGTAAATATTTGTGCATTTAACAACTATATTTTTATTCTTATTTGAACACATTTCTATTTTGAAAATAATAGAGTACATTGGCTAGAAATACTATAAAAAAATGAAAAAAAAATATTTGGCAGATAATATCCTTTAGAACCTTAGTAGAGTTTAGATAGGAATTGTAACTAAAGGGATTTATAAATGAAATCTTTTGTAATACTATTGGCAGTAAATTTGAAAGATTCTTAATAATATATGTGTTACATTTAACATATAAAATTAATACACCTATTAAATATAGAAATTTCATAAACATTTTTAAACAATTAACATCAATAAATGTGTCAGAAATAAATTATAACTTCATAACAAATAGTATCTTCATCAAACATGCAATAAATAATTGTTAATTTACATAAACCGTTGACCGTTAGCTTATTTTGTGCGCCCGAGAGGTGGCAGCGGCAAACTGTACGTAAGACTCAATAAATAGTTCTTCTTTCAAATGAAAACCTAAATATTGTAAACAATGTTTCCCAAAAGCAGGGATTTTACCTGATAATTCCACAAAATTATATTACTAATATAAGCATGAAATTGTTTAGTGACTGACCAGTATATATGTAATTTGACGTTAGCATGTTTACAAGATTTAGGCGCTCATCTCGAATTGATTTAGTGATAATTTGTCACATATAACTCCTGCACACAGACACCGTATATGTATAACTGGTGCAAAATTGACCGTATCACGGCGATGTAATTTAAAATCACGGATCCCGTCTGGCGAGTTCGTCGTCGCAAATGATGGGCTTACGGTCGTCGCCTTTGGAGCCGCGCGCGAGACGGCCGACGCGGCGCGCGATGGCACTGGTCTTGTCGACTGCGCCCCAGCCGCGCGCGCCGCCCCCGCTCCCGCTGCCAGACCGCGACAGCAGCCCCACGCCCTCGCCCAGCTTGCTGTGGTGGATGCCGTACAGGAAGTACAGGAGAAGACCTGCAACACACGTATTTACTCTATTAAACGCCCGAGAACAATTTAGAAAGTAATAAATAGCATTTGACAATTGCTCTCTTATTTTATACGTAAAAAGTTGCAAATACAAATAAAAAAACAAATTCACAAACAGCTTACCGAAAGTCATCCAAATAGCGAATCTAGCCCAGGTTAGGCCCTTTAGGTTAACCATGAGCTCGACGTTGAGCAGCACGCTGGCGGCTGGCAGCAGAGGCACCCAGGGCACGCGGAACGGCAGCCGCGCCGGGCTCTGCTGGTGCGCCCAGATCACCACCAGACCTGTAATTATTAATAATATGAATGATATTTCGCTTATTAAAACTTCTAATATCATGCAACGAATTATTATTGTTTCCGTACGTACAGGCAATAATAATGCAGATAAGTACAGCATCAGGTAGTATCGCCCACAGTCCTGCGGGTTCGGCCAGGAAGTGATTGTGGACGCAGAGCGCGGCGGCAGCAATCGTGAAGACATAGACGCAGGCGGTGACCGCGCTGCCCGGCGCGCGCCCGCCGGCCAGCGGCTCCAGCCACGCGTACTGCGCACGCAGCCGCCCCACCGTCAGCGCCTCGAACATCTAAACACATACAACTAATTAGAAAAACAAAAGCCCATTACATAAACTTTGTCATACACCGAGGAAGAATTCGAATTGAACGAAACGCACATCAATATCCGTTAAGACCTACGGTACAAACAAAATGTAATAAATAAAAATAATAATTTTAAAGAATTAAAATATACACAATTACCTCAGAAGAAGAAGATCCATTATCAGTTCCAGGAGTGCCAGTAGCAGAACTGTCCTCACGATCGCATGGAGAGTCTAATTGCGGCGTGCAAAAACTTTTATCCTCTATCGTCGGAGTTGGACGGTATCGGAGTATAATGACTGCAGCACTTACGATAGTGTACGCTAATAAAGTGCCTATCGACATAAACTCGACCAATTTCTCCAAATCGAACAACAAAGCTATTAGCGCTGAAGAAAATCCAGATATAATGAGATTACATATCGGAATTTGAGACTTATTGTTACTCATATCGCTGAGGAAACCAAACAACAATCCGTCAACAGACATGGCGTACAAACAACGAGGCAAAGAAAACAACGATCCTAGCAATGTAGTCGTCATCCCACACACGGCTCCAACTGCCACCGCATACTTAGCCCACTCGGCGTGAACAGCCCCTAGCGCGGCCGGAAGAGCGGCGTCAGGGTTTATAGTTTGATAAGGAACCATAAGAGTCAAAGCTATGGCAACAAGAATATATCCCACCGCAACCAAACCCATCGACATAATGGTAGCAATCGGAATCGATCGAGATGGATCCTTTGCTTCTTCACTGGAAGCAGATATACTATCGAAACCGACGAATGCATAAAAGCAAGTTGCAGCACCAGCTAATACACCACTGAAGCCGTACGGCATAAAACCACCATTTTTCTCAGACCAATTAGTGATGTCGGCATAGTAAAAACCGAGGAATATGACCAGTGTTATCACAAGAAGATTCAAGATCGTAAGACCATTGTTTATATAAGCTGAAGTTTTAACACCAACTGCTAATATAAGTGATGCAACTATACAGATCACGAAAGCTAAAACATCAGGGTATCGACTGAGAAGGGTTTCATGCAATTCTCCTGTCACTGAAATTGTGGCGTTGCTTATAGCTCCGCCTACCATTTCATCCAAATATCCTGACCATGCTCTGGCTACCGAAGCAGCACCTAGAACAAAATAATTGGTAATTAACATTCGCAAAAAAATTGTGCCGAATCTTTGAGTACTTAGAATGAAAATAAAGGAATGAAAGGGTGAGTAAATTCACTGCTTAACTGACGAAATTTATGTGATAAGGTAGAGGAGATATTAAGAAAATCTTACCTATCATATATTCCAGGACAATGTTCCATCCTATTATAAATGCCCAAAACTCTCCAATGCTGACGTAAGTGTATGCGTAAGCACTTCCAGCGCGGGGTATTCTGGTGCCGAATTCAGCGTAGCACAGAGCCGCGAGTGTCGACGTGATGCCAGCGAATAAGAAACTCAGGGCTGTCGCTGGACCCGCCATGTGCCGTGCCACTGTTCCCGTTAACACATAAATACCAGCACCGACCATGTGTCCCACCCCTGAAATTAGATTTCATTTGTTTTATAATCATATTCCTTTACTATAACGTTTGAAAGAAGTTTAGTTTCTTACCTAATAAAGTAATATCGACAGTAGTGAGACAACGATTCAACGGTGTGTCCAATGAATCTCCATGAAGTGATTTACGTCGATTCATTTTATGACAAAATCCTGATAGCACGTGCCCCAATATTTTGTGCCTTGCCCCCGGCATTTTGCTTGCACTTTATTGTAGAGGGCAAAATTGTAACCTGCAAAGAGACTTTTGTGAAAATATATGTTTTAAAAATACAAGATATTTAGTATGCAAATAATACAATACTGAGTGAATGATTGTTAACTATATACCGAATTTTTTTTTTAAATAAAAGGAGTACGTGAAAATTCAAGAAATGTATTCTGTAAGATCGTACCGCAATAGCTCGAAAATGTTGGAAGGTTTTTTATTTTTTAGAAGATTTTAATTCTATACTATTACCAGTTTCAATGAGGAGTGTATAATAGAGACAATATACTTGAACATATGTACGAATGAATATAATCGTTACATTGTGTGGGCTGCTGGGAAATACATTGTCATCTGATTAACCGATTCATGTACACTTTTATTAATAGCTCACGAAGCTAAAACAAAAGCTTATACCAAATAAAATTGTAGGGTCACTTAGTCTTAAAAACGTAAAAGGTCAAAGGGTATTTCAATAGAGTTGTTTCCAAAGGTCTAAAATACAAATTCGTGAGTTTAAAACTTTATAATTCATTACATGTAACCTTTAATTACGTATCGTTTTGTAGTATTAATTAGAAAATATTAAAACTACCACGTACCTTTTTATTTCAACCAGCTGACGATGTTTTCAGTTGTTCAGTTTCAAGTCTTTGAGTGGGCATAGATATGGACTGATCTGCGCGCGCAATGTATCGATTATTTATACGGGCGTATTATATTATTTGGTTTGTAGGAAATGCATAATGGAGATAAAATTAAATGTTTCTGGAACTCAATAAAGGACGTTAAGACACAATATACCTACGAGTTAATCAGGACTAAAAATTTGAAAAAGGAACTAGTTTTTTAGATTTCGTCCTTCGTTTCAAACTTCTTAACTTTGTATTAATAACTATAATAAATATAATCGATGAATATTTATGATTCAATATAAATATTTTAGATAAATGATTTCTGTACGCATTTCAAATATGAAAGCAATTCCAACCTGTTGCTTGCGCGATAACAGGTACAGCCATTGGCTGTGTACTGACCTAAAACTGGTGAACTAATTTCCGCTACGGCTGACCTATTTTATTAAAAAAATGTATAGCGGAATATCATATCTTTGTCTTCAATACGTTTGATACGAAGTACTAAATTGAAACAGGACAATAAATTATTTTTAGTTTATGATTTGAATACTCTCACATCTTGAAACGGTAGTGAGATAAATGGAATAGCAGTCATTATAACCATTTCATTCCTGTTATTTTGACCCAAATTCAACGGACCTATTTACTAGAAAAACCATACGTTATCGTATAGTTAGGTACTATTATATTATCACAACTTAGAACCACAGTTTCACTGATATCTCTATAACCTCATGATAACGGAAATATGTAAACTGGCTGTAATATTTGAACTGTCAGATTGGAGTGCACTATTAGCTTCTTGTCGAACATTATTACTTGCCTTTCCACACGTTTCGAATCGAGACACACGAGGCAGATCACGACCCATGAAAGTAATCCACACCTCAGGGGTCTCATGTTTTTCGAAGGACGGTCCACCCATGTGACATTTTTTAAAATCGTCGTATGCTTGACTTTCATTTGGAAATGAACAGAAATCAAACAAAGCAGCTTTATCAGTAACAATACGATAAATTATGTAGGGTAGGCAAAAAATTTATAATAAGGAGAGAAGGGAATAAGAAGATATCATTGTGATTTGGGATATGGAAGTTGTAAAAAAAAAGTATTAATTGGATTTCAATAACTTTATTGCAATCCTACTTGATCATTGCATGTTGACAGTGTACATATCAAATTTCCCAATTTTACAATAACATAAATTAAAAGCATAACATAAAATTGCCCACAAAATACTCGAATAATATTTATAACTATAAATTTAACCTAACGAAAAGTAGATTTATAAATTAGGAATTATTTAGTTATTAAAATCAATATTGAGACTGCAAAAGACATAAAAAGATTACAAAAATATACATGAAGATTAAAGCTTTACATAAACTTAAAAATGATAAAATGTATTCTCACGCACATGAAAAAAGAAATTTGAGACCTTCCTTAAGAAATAAATAAAAATCAATACTGAATGTAAGGTTTTGTCCTGTCTACAATATTCTTAGGCCTTCTGCCATATTGTGATAATGAAACATCTTAAAATTTACTACATCTCTACTCCGTAATGTGTATGTACATGTTATTTTTAATTACAAAGATAAAAACCATTCATACATAAATTAGTATACACGAAACAAATAGCTGCCAATTTTATTCTACATTAATTAATATTCCAAATGATTTTATTTGTCTATTAAAACATTTGTGAAAAAATGCACATTAAAAATATCTCTTTGAACAAAACTTATGGCACGATACATATTTTCCAAACAGTTTTTGTACACAACTTGATAATGAGACGAATAATTGGTAAAGAAATATTTCAGTTGAAATATTATTTAAAAAACGTACGCATTAGAATGCTACAATGAGTGAAGAGTATATGTCATTCGTCATCACAGCCAACAAAGGTTGCGACCACAACATAAGTATTTGCTTTCATCATAATTGAAATACGGAACGAGATAAGATACCGATAATTGAAATGTTTAGAACAAATGAATGAACTAGAAACAAACGCATTTGATAAATATCTTACATCAATTTACTTAATTACTGAGATAACGGACCCTGTAATGATTCAGAAATACCAGTATTAAAAACGAAACGCGAAAACCGCAAATTTATTATATTGAAATAAATAGATAGATTGATATAAAAATAGATGTTAATTATATTAAAACTTGTAAGCTTTAATGACAAGAAAATACTCAAATGATATGTTTTATTAGGCGTCAGTCTTCATTAAATGTAGCGTTTTGGTATTTTTGTATTATAATTAGAGATAAATAGAATTATTAATTGTATTACTTTATAGCAACGAAATGTATTCAATTTCTGGCAAATTTAAGTATAATAAAAATAATTATTCTTAAAGAAAATAAAAGAATTATTTACATGTACAAACTACAGTGGTTACTAAGATTACTTACGTATGCATATTGTGGAGTTACAATTAGTTAATTTTTTAATCTGTATATACCTCATTATTTTAGAGATATATCATGTTGTAAACGACTTATTTATAAGGTTAACTGTAGTCATATCTAAGTTACAATGGATAAATGTTTACAAAAGTTCAACAAATAGTTCTAGCCAGACATATGTGAAGTTGGCCTTTTCAATTATCAGCTATCTTTAAGGTCATCGCTCATTAGATTAATCTGGCACTCGTTGCGTCGACCATGCGACGACGATGGAGTTGGAGACAAGGAGTAAAGCGTGGCCCTACTGTGGCTGTGCCAGTCAGTATTAATGAGCGATGACAATCATAACATCATATAAGTGGGGGTCCATATACACCAGTCATGTCACCGTCGATCAGCTACGTCAATGTAGCGTGACGTGAATAGATCAACCGTTACAAAATATAGATGAAAAATTATTAGGTTTTTTAAGAACCATGAGTTTAAGAGCACCCGGTGCGTATTTAGTGAATGAATCTTTTGACGTGACGTGTCTGATCGCCATGTATCTGAATGATAACAGTTAAGCGCTTACGATTGAAATGGTCCCTGTATAATAAATCTCTTGCTTACATGGCATCCGTCGAAACTTTGACTAGAACATTGAAATTACAGACATAGTCAACTAATAAGTACTTAAGCGAGCGTTATGTTAGATACAAAAGTTATTGAGCGTCAATTATTAACAAGTTAAATTAAAACATGCATACAAATTGAATCAGTTTTTAAGTCAGAGATTGAAAAATACTTATAAACCTTAATAGTGCATCACAGATAAATATTTGCGTAAAAATTAACCAGTAAAAAAGCAGTATATTGTAGTATTAGTAAATATTATAAACATCAATTTGAAAAACGATTAAACATTTTGTGCAAATATTTAAAATTACAGTACCATTTATTTTTTCTATTTAATAAAAAAATCTTCCTAAATCATTTATATAGCAACTTTATCCCAAGTACATTTTTATATACATATCTAAATTTCTTATAACAAAGTTAATTTGTTTTTATAGGTTTTATATTTCTGCGGTTTTAATACATTTTTAAGTAACACATATAAACTATAGGATAATATGAAATATATATCCTTAAAAATGTAATTATCATCTCATAACTAAAAGGAATGATAATAGTTTAAAAATGTTAAAAAAATAAAAATTTATTTGAAGTTGACACTTCAATGTTGTATTGTAATAACAAAGAATTCATTATTACATTATAATACTATTTTATTTCTTAGTCTCATTTGCATTCAATGCATTGTATTAACACAATAGTAATATAATTTAAATACATATGAAGGTTAATGATATAAATTTTCTAAGCGAGCTCACATAGTCGAAAACAATCACATAACATTGTTCCTATCCCTCTTTCCGTTTCAGAAAAACTTGAGATCAGTAAATGTTTTGTATAAATGTTTCGGCAATGTGAACTCACGTATAGATCAATTTAAATGTAAATGGCTGTTTCGTAATGATCTCATATAAATAATTATAGCACACAAACGAGGAACTTGAAGACAAAGCCAGAATAAAAAAAATACAAAATACATTGTTATTTCAGACTTCCATAGATTTTGTCTATAATAATTGAATACAAAAACATGCTAAGAGCAGCAGAAAAAAGATTAAGAACTAGTACACAGGGTGCTTACAATTTTTGTCGTACATGGACAGTCGCCTTCGCTTGCGGTTTATTAGTTACAAAACATTTGCATCACACTTAACAACGAACTTTAAATAATAAAAATTAGAGTGTTATTTATCTTTTAAAACATCCAATATTGTTCAAACAATAATTAACCTTTTTTTATAAAAATAAATTTGAAGTGTACTATTCGGAAGTTTCCATTTGGCACAGTCCTGTCAGTCCCTTCTATTCCTCATGCATTTAAATGAAATTGATGTACAGTCGCGGAAATCCGTTGTGTATGACTTCAGTACCTTGTTCCTTGCACAGTAATAGACTGGTGTCTTTACTTTTAACTACTACTTAATAGATTATTTATAAAAGGACCAGTTTTTCAAGACCTCTTAGCAGTTAATGTAGAACACCGTAAATTTCCTAGATTGTACAATGAAGACAAAAAATCTACATGCCTCTGTTACATAAAAAAATCAAGTTTAAATTCGGTTTGAAAATATAAATATTATAAAATTAATTATAAATTACATCGCTTTTGTTAAAATTTGTTTCTATAAAGTTAACATGTAGTTCCATCCAGATAACTGTTAGTTTTATTATCTTGGCATACAACTAAGGTTTATAGATTTTACTATAAGTGAATTATTATGTATGTTAACATACTAATTTTACGTCTATGTAATCTAATAGAGAGCTACACAAATTGTACAATTTAAACCAGTAACCACAATCTGACAAAATTACATTAAAATAATTTATTTATTAATTCATTAATTTGCCAATTATTTTTAAGGGATGTACGCAGGGAGCCCAAACAGTGCATTTTTTCTTATAGTACTTAACATTTGATTGAATCAACTAGCTAAAGTGTGTATTTGTTTTTCAATTTAATAATAATTTGGTAAAAACATTAACTATAACTACATTTTCAATCATATAATGTTTTGCTACTCATTTTTTAACATTAATCTTTTATACTTATCACATATCTATACATTTTTACATAATATTTTCAGATTATTGTTAGTAATTAGAATTTTAACATACAAGAAACTACTTGTGAACATCAATATGAAACAACATAGTTGTTACATTTGTACTATAACAGTACCTACTAAACAATTTAAAATATAATCCTTTTTATTTCTTTGTTAACCATTCTCAAAAAGGTATCCTTTATAAAAATGTTCCTGCATAATCCTCTTCTTAGCACCTTAAATATAGATTATTTAAACATTACATAATACATATCACATTTAAATTGCACATCCAGAAAATAGTTACAGTTATAAATATATAAAAAAAGAACTATTTCATAGATAAATAAATAGTTAGTGATGATAGTAGTTTAATTCACACAGACAATATTTACACAAACATTGTTCACACATACAGTGTCTGCAGTTCTCTGCAAAATGCAAACACTATCCACCCGTTCCGTTAAAGTACTGAGCATGTTTGGTGTAAGGCGCCGCAATGTGATATGGAGGAGGTTTTCCCCTCATATACATACTCTCCGTTACTCCGCTTGGACTATGACGATGGCTTACCACATTAGGAGAATGAGTAGCTGGTCCTGCATCATACAAATCATATGCATTCTGGCTCGTTGGAGATTGGACATGACTGAAGCTACCATCATCCGTTACTAAGGGAGTGTTTGTCATTCTGTATGGATTTGTTGCATTTGTGTGACCAGTAGGTGAATATAATTCGGGCGATTGAGATGGAATGTAAGTAGGACTTGATGTCATACCATAAACATTAGCATTTGGAGTTGTAGATTGATGTAACGGTCCAGAGAAATGATGACTTTCAGCTGTTGGTTGCACATACACATTGTTATAGTTACTCAAATTTGGCATTGTTGTTGAACTGACTACTTGACTTACTGTATGTACTCTGGGGCCAGGAGGCAAGTCATGGCCTGCATGGCTATGATAACCATAAGCATTATAGTTTCGTTGACCGTATATCTTTTCCTTGTTACAGGAATAAGTGTCTTGTTCATAGACATTGTCATGATAATTACTTGCTGGTATATTGTGGCACATAACATGTTCTTGTCTATGATATGAGGGATCAAAATTAGGAACATTCTCAGCTCTTGAGTTATAAGGACTTTCATTGTAATGAGCTGGCATAATAGTTTCTTCATTTGAATGTCGGTCTTGTGAACTGAGACTAAGCCTTTGAAAATGATTCTGAGTTTCATCTATGTTGCTTCTATAACTTAAATCACTTGCTTGATGGTAACTTTTTAGTTCTAAGTGTTCTGCATATGAATTAGATTGCTTACAATTATTTGATTTTTCTATTTCTTGATGTTGATATTTATCATGTTTGGCAGTGTAATGTCTTTGTGTGTATGGTTCTCCATTTTCAGCTTCATATTCTATATTTGCACCACCATTGTTTTCAACATATAATGCATGATCTACACTTTTGTATGTTTTATCTTGTTCATAAGTAAGATCTAATGGTCTGTCATAAGCATTTTCCGGGGGTAGATTATCATATATTGAGGCTGTTTTAAATGTTTCTTTAATGTTTCCACCATTTTCTATGCTTGTAGTATTATTGCTCTCCTTTTTGTTGTCTGATGCAAATCTTTGCTGTAAAGTTGGAGTGATCTTTGCTGCTTTTATGTGAACAGCATTTTGCATAGGTGGTGTTACATCTTGAGTTCCATCTTTATGAATATTTCTTGCATGTTTAGCCATAGCTCGCAATTCTTTAGGGTAAGGAGTAGGTGCCCTTCGCAGCTGTCCAGGTTTCTCTGGGACTTTTGCAGTAGCCTTCATATCAACAAAACTAATGTGTCTTACAGTTGATTGTGTCTCTGTGTTTTCAGGTTTTTCATTATCATTCTTTAATTCAATAGGTGTTAAAGGCACTTGTGGGAACAGAAAACAAGTTAGGACTTGTTCATAAGTATGAGGATCAACTTCAGAATGCATAGGCACTAAAGGTTTGCTTTGATTTTCAGAGAGCCAAAGAGCCACCAAATTATCACAATTTAATAAGGACTGGGGAAGACAACTTAGAGAATTTCTCACTAAATTCAATACTCTTAGAGAGGACAAATGCCCAATTTCTGGAGGGATTTTTGACAATTTATTTGCTCGTAGAGATAACACAGATAACTTTGTACAACTCCCAATTTCTGGAGGGATTGATTTCAACATATTATCATCAACATTTAAATATTGCAGTTTTCTTAAAAGTCCAATAGATGATGGTATTTTATCTAAATAATTACACATGAGCATTAATTCCTCTAGGTTCTTCAACTGACCTATACTATCTGGTAAACAGTACAACCTATTGTTGTCTAGCTTCAAAGAAGTCAGGTTACTTAGCTGCCCAATGCTGTCAGGCAACTGTGTCAAGCTGTTGATAGATAAACTTAAGTCTAACAACTGTGTACAATTTCCAATTTCTGGTGCAAGTTCTTCAATCATATTATTGCTAGCTTCTAGGTGAATCAAATTTTCTAATGGCTTAATTATAGATGGTATTGTTGTAAAGCTGTTACTATCAATCCACAGCTCTTTTAACTTAAGAAATCTTCCAATAACTTCAGGGAATTGCTGAAACTCATTTTGTCCTATATCCAATCGCAAGAGTTCAGTGGAACGAGACAGAGATTTGGGTAAAATCATAAGGTAATTGTCTCTCAACTCTAATATGTTTAGGTTAGCTAGTCTTCCAAAATTTCCAGGAAGATATTCGAGATATGTATCATTAAGATATAGTTCTTTTAGTGCTATGAGATTTGTTATGGCATCTGGTAGTTTCTCCAGAGGGTTAACACTGAGGTCAAGGAACATGAGATATTTCAGTGCTTTCATGTTGTCAGGTATCGACGCCAATGTGTTTCTACTGATGTTTAAATGCTGTAAATTTACCAAAGAGGATATTGCTGTGGGAATCGCTTGTAACTCATTATCACTAAGATCTAAATATTTCAAACCATGGCACATAAAAAGCTGGCGCGGTAACTCTGTGATACGATTACTTTGGCAGAGCAGTGTTTCTAGTGTCCTCTCATACACAAACACATCGGTGGGAACATCTGTTAAGGATTGATGAGAGTAATCCAACTCCACGACGTCTTCAACTCCGGGCCTCACACAACAAAAAAAATTGAATGGCATTTTTTAATAACACTTCCACTTGCACACGAAAACTATGTTCTTAAAAAAACTACTCATGACCGTTTCCTAAATGGCGAATAACAAACTTTATTGAAAACATTTTATCATAGAAATTTTCACTTAACATTTAGAAAACCAAAAATAAATACGTTTTTACAAATACTATTTGCTATTAAATGATTCACATAAAATCAACCAAACTGATTCACTCCTTCCCTTTCCCTTCCCCTGTCCCCTTTGGCCCCACGCTTCAGATTTCAGATAATACAAAGAAAACGTTTTTTTTATCTACATGCAACATAAGGGACATTTATAAAAAATATTTTATTACAAAAATCTATCTTGATATCAGCAACTAATTCTAGGCGATATTGATAGGTTTTAAAATCTACATTAAGCAGAATTCTAATCCAATAGAGACTTTAATCTTTAAACAGGTGAACCAAAGTGAACTCTCAACAATCTGTTTGTAAAACTGACCTGTAAGAAGGCAACACTGCTTTCTGCCGCAATGTTGCTTTGATTTTTGGTTGGCGATATGGCGATTGTCTATGTCTATCTGTCAATTTGAATTTTGAAATAGGTGTCAAAATAAATAAAAATACGAAAACCCTGTTTTTCTGTTATTCCTTAATATTTTAATATTTTCCAGCGGTTAACAGAATAGTGTTAAAACAAGGAGATGGTTTGTAAGAACTTCTATAAAGGCAAATACTATATAACATATAAACGTGGATTTGAAGATTGTAAAAAAGATGTTATTATTACTATTGACAAGTTGTTTGAGAACGATAGTTTGGTAAGTTTTTATTGAATTTGTTTGATTACCAAATCTTTCAAATTAAACTATCAGGATCATGCTTGTCTTTGTTTCAGATTTTGACCTTATCAGATGACGAAGATCCATGTTTCTTATTTAAAATTTGTATAACTAGATGCGATTATGAAGATTTGAAAAAACAGCAAGGACTTCTGATAGACTTCGATAATTTTCCGTCTCAAATAGTCAGGTTATTGCAACAATGTGCTTCCAATAACATGTAAGTAATTAAAAATTACTCAATTAAATAGTCTTCTCTTTACATGAACTTTTATTCTGTTTTCTTTTTCTAGGTTTTTAATTATTCACCAATTAAATCCTATCAAATACAACTTTGAAATTGTTGAGCATAATGAATTCAAAAGATTGGTTCATTTATCATTAAGTACTGGGCCGGCAACTGATTCTGACATAAAACAACATATGTCTGAAACTATCTCCAATTTAAAGGTATGAAATAAATTACTTTATACTTGAATCTTATACACATATTAAATTAAATAAACAACAATGACTTGTAGGGTTAAATTAATAATATATAATTGGTGTACACGCAGAAAAAAAAATTAGGTACATCCTTCTTTTTGACATTAGTTAAAAAAGTTATACATCCATTGTAACTACAATTAAAGCTTTGTTTTTCATTAGAAAAATTTAGCGGCAGTTAAAAGTTCATCAACTGGTACTGAGGCAATGTTAAATGACAAAATACTTAAAATGGAAGGAAAGATTCAAGACTTAACACTCACAGTGTCAAAGATGGAAGAAGATAAATTACGACGAGAGACAGAGTTTTATGAATCTCTGAAAATAGAGAAAGATAGATTAGCTCAGGTAAATATATTATGGCAATATTTGAATTTGCAGCTTTTTTGTGTTAAATTTATCCAAACCACTGAAATGCAATGAACTGTAATGATACTTTAGGCCAGTGTTATGACAAAACTCGTGAAGGTTTTTACCCAAAATATTGGAAATTAAAATCTTTTTAATTTTTATTAAAATGTTGATATACTCATATTGTATATTAGGTTTTATCATTATTTCGTATAACCTATTTGCATTATATGCATTCAGGTACTAGCCAGATATTTAGGGATTTTTTTAATTTTCTTTATTCCTTTTAGGAAAAGGTTCAATGGCAAAAAACATCTGATCTCAATACAAAAACCCTATTGGCAAATTCTCAAGAAAATTTAAGCAAGAAAGATAAGCAAATTGATGATTTAAATGTACTATGTAAACAACTTCGCGATAATATAAATCAACTAGAGAACCAGTTGGGGTGAGTTTATATACTCTTTATTATTGAAATATTTGTTAAGATATAATGGTAAAAACAACTACTCAGTTTTAGAGTGTGCACACACTTGAAACTAAACTATCACACAATTGTATAGTCTTGCTCAGAATCTGACGAGCTTATATGGAGTTTGACAGTGGTAGTGCCCGCTTTAACATCTAAGCACGAATGGGCCGGCACGCCCGGTGTAATACCACGACCACACAGAAGACAGGCGTGAAATGGAAGCAATTGCGTGTTTCGTCTAATGAGTGTGGTGCCGGAGGCCTAATTTAAGTCCCTTTCTCTTTACCACCCTTTTCTTATAAGGAGAGGTTGGGAAGAGGAAGTGGATTTAACGGTGGAGAAGATGCATAGGAAGTGGGAATATCCTCTTTATGTGCGTCTCCTCCTCCGTCGTATAAGGGTAGGCAACGCATCTGCAATTGCGGATGTCTATGGGCAGCGGTCGCTTCGCCATTTTGGCGGTTTCAGGTGGCCACTTGCTCGTTTGCCACCTTATGTTATAAAAAAAAAAAAAAATGGAGGTGCTCACACTACCCGATCTTTAGTACTGCAACTAAACAGTTGAGTTGGCTGTGAAACAATCGACAATCGTACAACAGTTGTGCCATATTTTAATCATAAGTGTTCTTAGTGGTAAAAGTACAGTTTTTTCAACAATTGTCAAATCTTATTTCTTCTTTCCATTTTAGTGATAGAAATCAGCGAATTAATTTCATAGAAAATGAAGTGCAAAAAACTCACATTGAAGTTGCAACTTTACGAGCGAAAAATGTTACATTGGAGCGAGAAATTATTGAAAAAGATAAACAAATAAATCAATTGCAATCACGGTGTACCTATTTAGAAAAGGTATGTGGTATATAACCATTTAATATACAAGTGTATACTTATTTAATTCAAGCTATGGAAATAAATCAAGAGAATCCAGCCTGTGTCGTTTCTGCCACTTATAATATTGACTAAGTATTTTTGAACAATTAAAAAAAAAGAAGGGGTTCTAAATTCATTTTTTTTTATGTGCATTGATTATTTAGTAGTTTATCATCCGATTCACGCTATTTTTTTTTATTTGATTTGAAATAGCTAACGGTTGGATTTAGCTTTTCATTAAAAACTATGTAGTATTTTTTAGTTTTTCATAAAAAATTGTACCTAATTTTTTTTTTGTCTTTAAGTTGGATTTTGTTTTACTTGTACTTTTATATATGTAATTGATTTTCAGGTCAACAAAGAGAATAGTGACAACATAAAGGAGTTGCATGAAGCTGTTGGAATAGCAAAAAGGGAAAAGGTAATTGATAGAACTAATACTTTATATTAATATCTATTAAAAATATATTTGAACAAGGGTTGCATGACAGATTAAAATATTTATTAATATTTAATTGTAACAACTTTTTTACAATACACTCTATAAGCCGTTTAACTATTTTTACAGGAAAACTTAGAAAAGAGATTATCATTAAGTGAATCTCTGGCAAATAAAAATAATGATGCTGCCCATTCAACAGCAGAGCAACTTTTAAAAGCAAATCAAATTATATCAAAACAAACTAATGAGCTAATTGAAGTAAAAGAAAAGGTAATAAACTTAAAACATCCTAGTATATATTTTTGATATGGTAATACAGGCAATTAATGTTTGTATTGCCATATAAAAATATAAAATGTAATAACTATTTTTTTATTTTGTTATAGCTCTTATGCAGGACAGCAATAGCTTTAGAACAAGAGAAAGTTATCGAGAGTTACACAAAAGAAATACAAGACTTAAACTCAGAAATTGAATGTACAAAAGATGGGATGACCGCTATGAAAAATGAATTAGAAAATCTTAAAGAGAAATGTGAAAGTACTGCACAAGCATTAAAAGATAGAGACGAAACTATTAAAAATAACAATATGGGTATGTGCATAATTGTAAAATATATATCATACAATTTTTATTATAGGTTGTTTTAAATTTTTAATAGAACTGAACACAAACATTTTAAGTGTTGACTATGTTTGAAATTATTTTTTTCAGTTATACAATGGCTGCATAAGAAGATAGAAGATCAACAACCAAATTCTGACAGGCAAAACTTTGGAGTACAATCAAGTAGTTCAACTCCATACTTTGTACAAAGAAATAATCAAGAAAATAATACTTTACAAGAATCAGATGATACAATCAATTTTTATGCAACTTCAAGAACGTGAGTTCAAACTTTAACATAAACAAACATAGCAAAATGTTTATTTGATAGTTTTTATGTTTCACACGTTTTTATAAATTTTTAGATCGAGTCTGAACGACAGTCCTCAAGTCGAAAGTCCACAAATAAGATCTAGAAAATCGGGCTTAGATCCCAAATACTTGCAACCTGTTACAAAGGATGAACAGACACAAAAACCGAAAAGTAAATCTTTTTTTTAACATTTTGATTGCCATCAAAAGTTAGATATATGTGTAATATCTTGTTTTATTTGCTCAGGTACATTAAGATCTGACACAGCTTCATCAAGAAGTCAGAAAGGGAAGGAGAATAAAAATGTAGATCTGCCAAAAGTGGTTTATAAAGAAAAGAAATCTTCAAGGGCGACTTACAGGGCAACACCAGTTTCCGCATATTTCCCATAAAATTTCTTTTTTAAATGTGAAGATTTACGTTTTTTTAGTATTAGTGTAAATAAATAGTGAGTAATTAAATTTTTGTTTTAACTTGTTCCCATGATTCCCATTTGTATAATTTAAGATGTTATTATGAATTTGGTTCTAGTTGTGCGGTCTTGCCAGATTTTCTCTTCACAGTTAATGCGTGCTTTGAGCTTTGCGTTCCCACTTTGTGTCACGATCTAAAAGATGAGCGCAATTTATTTTGAATCATATTAGAATCTGGACATCTTTATAAATCGTCAATAACAAATAATTATTGTCTGGAAAAAAAAAACGGTTTTATCAAAAAATCAAAAACGGTTCTATTCATTTTAAGCAAACTTCATTTTGATAATTCTATAATCTTTGACAATGCTTCCCGCGAAATTTGACATTTCAATATTTTGATTTTAATGGTTGTTGTTGGAACGATTTGCAACCGACTTGTTAAAACTTGTAAGTTTTCTAATATACCTAACTTATCAGCGTTATAAGTTAAAACACATAAAGTATTAAAGACTGACGGTATTTCTTTAGTTTTTCAGGTTGCCAAAAGTGTTCGCAATATTGGTTAACTTTTCCCATTGGTTTGCTAATAAGAAAATATGTGGAACGGTAACTATAATTACTTTTGACATCATTGATAGTCGTTAATATATATTGCTTATTAAGTTACAGACATGAAAAATACTGTCTAGGGGGTCGTTATATGGTTATAAACCATTTTTTTTGTTTATGGGACACATGGGTCTTACTTGATAGGGTACCTTATTCTTACGGGAGACATCCGTTTCATAACTTTGCAAATCCAGATTCTATAATCTCATATCTACATTTTATTCAAGCTCAGAACCTATTTGATATAATTATCTTTTCAGATCAATCTGTTGTGGGTGGTGGATTTTTTAATTCTACCAATCAATTTGGAAATGCGAATACACCTAACCAACCACAAAAAACAGTATGTACAATTAGATAATTCTTAAATTGCATTAATAGTCATAATTAACCTTACCTTATCCCACTTTAATAGAGTTGGCGCACAAGGGTTTATAAACCATAAGGTTTTGTCTCAATTTTTACCCCTTTTAATTTATTTAATAATTATTACAATGACTTTGTAATGTCTTACATGCAATGAATAAGTAATGATTGTAATTATTAGAGTCGAAGAACATCAAGAACCGCACCAATAGTTATAAGGCAAGCATTGCATTCCGGTGATGGTGATATCACAATATGGGGTACAGAAATTATGATAGTATCTATTGTTGCTCGAGTAAGGAACATTAGGATGCAAAGTACAAAAATAACATATACAATACAAGATATAACAGGAAGAATGAGAGCTGTGTTTTGGCTGGACCAAGAAGCTATGGAGGAAGACGTAAGTATATAAATGTTTTCAACTATTAGTATCTAAGAGGCCTTTTAACAGATTTGGCACCAATATATTACTGAATAATAATTTTCATTTAAACAAGTGGCATTAAATATATCAAAGCAAGACAAAGATAACAAGTGTTGTTGTGAAAAGTCATCTGTAATTTAAGCTACTTTCTTGTTATATGTTTACAGGATAAATCAACCCCAAAAGTGCAAGTAAATGATTATGTTCAGATATATGGAAATGTTAAAACAAATAAAGGAAAGAAAGTTTTGATGGCATTTAAAATAATGCCTATTACAGATGTCAATGCTATTACATTTCATTATTTGCAGTGTATTAATAATAGGCTTAAGATGGAAGCAGATTCTAAGAAGGTATTCTTAGTATTTTTTTATTTTATTCTTTTACATTACTAATAGAGATAGGAAATGTTTTTTTACTGTGCATCCCCCTTTTCTGGATTGTAGGTTGACAACATATCTGTAATTTGCAGATATCTATGGATCTCAGTTATTTTGATAATTCAGCAAGTCCTGTCGGACACCTAGCTACCCTACAATATATTAAAAAAATTTACTGCCATGTAAAACATAGCTTTTTCGTGTTGATATTTCTATTCATGATCTCTTATTGGCTGTATAAATATTTATTACCATTTTACTTACTTTGTAATAAATAGTTGTCGGTCTCTCTTTAAATACATAATAATTTTTAGACTAAAGTAAATGGTAATACAACAAGTTCAGCAGCACTGCCAGCTAATTCTATGGTTGGAATGGCCGACAGCGGTTCAGTGAACGGCTTGAATCCAAGACAGATGATGGTATTTAATTTGATCCGAGCATCCTCTCTGGAGCAGGGTATAAGCAAGCAAGATATGTATGTCACACTGAAAGATCGCATGTCACAGATGGAGTTTCAGTAAGTATTTCCATTATAAAAAAATTATCTTTCTGCCGAAATAATCTCGAGTAACATAAATTTTCACTTTAAAATGAAATGGAATTATTTTTTTAAAATTAAGCCATTTTTAGCTAAATTATTTTTTACATGTTTATGCTCATTTAACTTTGTTTTTCCATAGGAATATTCTAGAATGGTTGTGTGGTGAGGGTCACATTTATTCTACAATTGATGAAGAACATTTCCGTGCCACCGATGCCATTTAACACCAGCTTCATGATTATTTACCCTATGGTTAAAGATTACAAAATTGATTTTGAATAAAAACTATATTTGCTGTATTCTTTATTTATCTTTTATTCAGATGAAAATGTGGTATAAAAGCAATACAAAAGTAAAATATTGTAGATTTATATTAGGAAGGATATAAATTGTGTACAAATATCCCATGATCATTGAACTTGAACTTATGAAATAACTTAATACATAAACCTGATTGATGATTATAATTTATAATTAGGTTCTTAAGTTAACATCAATAAATTAACAGATCTCAAAGTCAAAATTAGACATCATAAAAAAATATACACATTATAATTATCTAAAAGCCCTTTCCCATTAAAATTGACTTATTAAAAAACCTTACAAATTAAAAAAATGTATGATTTAAATGCAATGTGAAGATAAGTTTACAATTACTTATGCATATAAAGGTTATCACACGGACACCTTTTAAACTAGACTGATATTTTAAAGTTATACAGTTTTTATCAATTATATATTAAACCAGTTTTAAAACTTGTTTAATATGCAAAATACATAAATGACATGTGACTTAGTATATAAGTTCTAAGAAGTATAAGGGTGTGTCCCACCACTGGCTGATAGAGGCTCAGATAGCTTAAATATGATGTTACTGTCAAATAAGGGAACAAAACCCGTTATTTACATCACATATTTTACATGTTGGATTGTTATCAGACAATTTACAATTTGATGGGACAGGCCTTAAGATTAATAATAAGACACTTTGTCTCCATTATGAATATTACAATTCATCTCTTACAGCTTTATTTCTCACATCGGGATTTTTCCCAGGATATGTCTGACTTTCCAATTGGACTTCTTTGAGTTCATCTTGCTCTAAAAGGTATTCTTTTGCAGTCCACGCCTGTGACCCATCTTTGAACATAAATATAGCTCTGTCATCATCAATAAGATATCTGCAACAAAAAATCATATGAAAGGAATTTTAACATTTTTACAAAATATTTAAGCAGTTGTTTCAATTAACTGACATATCAACCCTGATAGGGAGATATATTATAGGTATTTATTGAAAGAAACTAACCTTTCAGCTTGAATATGATTGCTCCAAAGACTTGTTTGCCAGATTTTCGTAAGTTCTTCTGTTCTTGCTTTTGAAGGTTTATTAGCAACTGAAACAAACATCATTACAGTCTGCCCTTTCTTTGTTGCTTGAAGGACCGATTCAGGATTACTCATATCCATTTTAGTAAGATCAATCGAAGGCGGTTTGCGGAGATGTTCAGGTAACTCGTCTTCTGGAAGCGGTTCTTCATCTTCTTCCCACTGGTCGAAAAGACTGAAAGATGAGTTGAACGAGATACAGTTCAATGAAATTAAGTAACCATACCAACAAACCTGTTATCCTCTTACCGTTCCATGTCTGCGTCATTGAAATCTCGAATATCTTTTTTTGCCCATGATGGTTTATCGTCATCTTGAAATTTTTTCGCTAAGTTACCAGATAAGCTTATCAAAATAAGACAACAAAGTAACTTAGCCATTTTTAGTTGAAATTTAAGAAAAAACTTTCTTTGATTGTAATATAGTGATTCCGGTTCTAATTTTATTCAAAGAAACAATATTATGATAGAAAATCCAAATTATTGAAATAGGACACAACACCGCGATTATTTGACAGAAAAAGTCTGGTGAGTATGCTTTCAAAATCAATGACAAAATGACAGTTTTGATTAGAAGTTGAAAAAAAAAATCTTGAGATTGTAATTATTAACACAAGCTATTTTAAAACTAGTGAAAATTATTATTATATATTTGATAACCAATTAACTAAAACAAAATTGTAAGACTAAAATTAATTTTCGATGCAACTGATCCTTGACATTTCAATTTGTCAGCATGACAGTTTGATAACATTGACAGTGAGCGTGAGCTGAGTTGTCACTTGTCATTTCGCCGTGAGTTTTTGGTGAAATAACGTATTGCAGGAATATGAGCCCGCTTATAAAGTCGTGAAGAACGAAACGTCTTTCCTGTTATTTTAGTTTTGTGATGTATTTATTTTTAATTAATTTACGCTGTGTCAATTTATATACAGTTTTTGAGCATTGTTAAATTATAAAAGAGTTCCATAATATTTCGGACTTGAAACGTCATTAGGACCACTTGAAAATTGTTGGTTTAAAGTGCTGACACCATGGACCAGAGTGGTATAACCCCAAATACATCAAATCAACAGTTAGTTAATGGCAGTGATAATGATTCTGCGACAGCGTTGCTACAGGAGAAGCAAGCACGAAGAAGAGAAAATCTAGGAGATGTATCATTCAGAGAATACATGACTGTCGGAATACTATGTTTCGTTAATCTCATCAATTATATGGATAGATTTACAATAGCAGGTGAGTATTTTTATAGTTATGCACATAAACCTTGATTTCCCTTCAACCTTAAATTATCAAAAATGGAACATGTCATATATGTAATTCATATATTAATATATTAGGCTTTCACAAAATTTAATATAGGTAAAGATATAAGAGATAATTGTTTTGTACCTATGTTCCATAGGAATTTACAGTAGATAATATTATAATACTCTTATAAGAATTGTAACACTTCATCATTTAATCAAGATTTCTAAGGACATATTTGACATAGATAACATAATATGAATAGGTTATGCCTTTAGCGATTTTTACCTTCTTTAAAAGTACTTTAATACCTTACCTTAATAGTAACTCTTTTTATGTGCTTTTGTAGTGAAAACATGTAGCAATAGATAGTCAATATTAAATCATGACTTTATAGTCATAAGTCAAAAATAGCCAATTTTAACCTGTACTTTTAAAGACTGCTACCTCATGAAATTTTAATCAAATTAATGTTCAAAAAAAGAATTAAATACCTTATGTATACAACCCATGTTGAAATGTACCATAATGTTTTTTGGTAATTCATCTTGAACTTTAAAATAAATACTTAATGTTATCCATGCATATTGACTGACTTGACTGTTGTATTGTTTTTTAATGAAGGACAACCACAATGAATATTATAAATTTCTTTTACTAAATTTGCTTCAAGGCAATTAAGACAGTTTGCACATCTGTTCTATGAGTCCAGTTTAATTAGCATCAATTCTATATAAAAATCCGTTTTTTTTCAATGTGCACATTAATTATCCATCTCTGAGTTTTCAAAAATGATTAACGATATTCTGTATTTTAAAAAAATATTTTATATTTAAGGGTGTTCAATCTATGCTAAAAACATGAATTGGAAAATAATTTATAAATATGTTAATTTACTATTTTATTGCACGCGAAAGTAATACGCGTTACTGCGTAAATGAAGCGTACACTAATACATGAAATTAGAATATTTGAAAATAGCTATTTCACTTTTACAAGGCTAACTTAGTAATGTACAAAAGTGTAACATAATTTTAACGTCATTCACTTATCAAAATTTGTGATTACGCAACAGTCGCTTATGTCTACAAATCACATAATCTTAAAGCAAAGTGTGTCGTCAAGTTTGGGTAATTTCCTGGCATACCAGGATTAAATCAGATTACGCCTGGTATCCTTTTATTGCGTCAGTGTTGCAAGCTATAAAGTTGAATAAAAAGGTGCATTTCGAAATCTCAACTAACAATGTGATGTCGTTGACTTACATGCCGAGGACTGAAGGTCGCGTATTTTTAAAACTTCATTTACATTGTACATTACGAAAAAAAATGTTTAAATTTCTAATGAATTCGACATGCGGTATAATAAACGTATGTAGCGTTATAAAATAATATTATTATTTTGTAATAAAAAATCAGTGTTAGGTCTATGCACTTTTCCACAATATAATCTATCTGTATTTCAAATTTCATTTGTGAGTTATGTAGTAACAAACATCCATAAAACACCTGTCCATTATTAAGTATTGTATTTATAATATTTCATTAAATTAAGTTACAGCGGGTTACATTTTTAAAGAATGTGACAGTACATTATGTAAGTAAATAACGTGTCACCTCGTCCGAGTGTTTATATGTGTACGTATAACACAAGTAGAAAACGTACTAATACGTCTGTTTACTTCACAAGGGTCTCACGCCACGCTGGGGTATAATAAAGAATGGAATGCTTTGCGGCTTATAAAATAGTAGTAAAGTTTAACGTTTCAAATTGTCGCTTCGAAGTAAGTGGGCGGTGAGACGTGTCCTTCCCATTGTCGGCTGTTCCGACCGCATGTGCAGTAATTGAATCAAATTGTGTTACACCAGGTGACCAATAAACACAACGCCTCTTCAATTAGTTTATTGCCTTAATCAAGTTTGGTTTCAGAATGAACCCATGTTAGATGTGTGAACGAAACTTTTATAGCCCTTGCGGGATGAAAGTTTTGATTGGAATTTTTCTATCAATTAAAAATATTTATTTCGGTCTTTATGAAATTTGAGCGCTGCTGGTCAGATATTATTTTTATGATAGGTGTATATCTAAATAAATCACACACTAACTTCTACTCCTATTAGAATCATAATACTTATTTTTTCGAAACATATATGATAAGCGGGAAAGTTATTTCTTAAAAGTTGCGATTGTAAACCAGGTTCATAAAGTTACACTAGTAAAATAAGTTGTATAAAATTGCATACAATTAAAAATAATATAATCAAATGGGAGTGCAGTATAAAGTCTTTAAACTTTACATTACACACGCAACGAGGGAACAATTGTATGGTATTAAAATTAATCGCTTTCATAACACAAAACCCTCTCCACACATGCAGCGGACATATTTGCACTCCTGTACTGTGATTGTAAATTTAAATAGGTTCTGAATCTTGCGCATTCAAAATTATTGTATGTTAAACACTACCACGTGTTTATTTAGTTTAATTTTAAACTCGACATTTGTATGTTGTGTTTATTTTATTTATTACATTAACGAGTTGCATTAGTAGTCATATTGATAAAACTTGAGTTTTCTTTTTCGATAGTACGTGGAACAGGGCTCAATAATTAATGTAGTAAGTAGTACCGTATTTGTATACCGCCTATTATCTCGGTGAAGAATGTTATTACAATACGGCCCACAGCAAAAATGTAGCCGCATTAAATAAATCCCTAGTAATGAATGAACACCCAGGAAGGGTCGATGTCACGTAATCAGAGAGCTAATCTCTAGTGTCAACTCACGCGCGTGGGTTCGGTTCTTTCTCACAAATACAATGCGCCTGCGCCCCTCGGAATATGTAAATGCTGCTTTGTATTGAGGTGATCGCGTCATGAATAAATTGTATTATATTTTCAATGGTTTCGATGAAATTAACTACTTATGAAACGTGTCTAAACAAAAAATAAAACAACATACGCATATCACACTTTTTAATCAAGTAATAAAAAAACTATACTAATTATATTACTCCATGAATCAAGAATTACGAATCGAATAACTCATAGTAATCGGTTCAATGGTTTAGGCTTCACTTAGATTGCGGAGCCCCACTAGTAGCACTGAAGGACTTTTAGTGGGTAAAACCCCACCTGTTCCATCCAGGAGCATGATCTTTATTAACAAACAAAAATGTTACACAGCACAGCTGGATATACACACGAACTCACAAACAGTCCTGAGTCAGTCCGGTAGTAAAAAATAACAAATCATTTTGTTTATGACATGGAACGAAGTGAAAGTACATTTACATGAAGTTCATTTGCGTGCGAACTGCAGTGATAGCAGTGGTGCAGAAACATTCATGAATAACGAAACGCATTATTTCAAGATCGCATTAACCTTTAAAAGAAAGCAATGTTATTCGATCGATTTAATATCATAAAATTATTTAAGAATTCTACGAGAAATACTTGTTTATAAGACTGATAAGTGTAGCTAAATAAAATTTCCAATGTACATAAGTAGTCGAAAAATTAGGATCATGGCACCAACTTTACACCAATATGAGTTTTTTCTTGTTTGATTTATTAATTATCCTCTATTAAGCAGGGAAATTATTTATATCTTACTTTGTTCATTAAGGTTAGGATATGTTTCGTCACTTTTAGACATTGGGGTTCCTCTTGTAGTCATCTAATCATCGTATCATTTCATCGCCTGCCATATTACGCTTTTAAAAATGTAACGGTACATTTCGTATTCCCATCGGCGTTATCGTTCATTAATATCAAATTGTATTTATTCTTTAAATTTCCCTGAGGTCCGATCAAATTATGTTTGCTTGTATAAAATCCTTAAATTGTGCTTATCTTGATTAAAATCTTGCATGTTTAAAGCAAACGCAGCTGCCCAGGAAGCGATGCAAAACACACATATGAGATATGTTTAAATTAAGATTACAACCCTTGTTTCGCAGCTTTCGAAGGATGTTTTAGTGGTACATCTGCATACTTAATATTGTAGTGGATGTTCACATAAGGGACCCCTTCGAAGTGTTTTAAGATTTTTTTACAATTGGCCGTGTAAATGTTCTCAGAATATATTTTTTATCGGTCTTAAACAGGTTTTTGAAGATCATGGTGTTATATGAGTAGTTCTGATGTTCCAGAGTCTTAATGGTGTAGACATTTGCTCATAAAAGTACTGATTTCTAATGTGATATAGTTTGTTAGTTCTTAAATTATTGGTATTTATAGGTATGTCTTTTTTGTAAAATGTTCTTGTAATTATAGTCGGTATTAATCTCTGCATATTGTACTTTATTGCATTATGACATTTATGTACACTTCATAAATTGTTACGACGTGTTTGTAAGAAGGGGATTACGTAGGATGAACGTAAGAGCGATAGTATTACTATCATTGTATCTAACATGTCATTGTGATTGTCGTATGCCTAGGTCAGGGAGCATGACTCATTGATATTCAAATGTACAATACCAAAGACGAATGTCAGAGTTATGGTATAAAGGGACCAACTCTTAGTATTCTACACTGTGAGTGCTCCTAAGTGGGATATGTACATTACATGATTATTTAAATATCTGTGAAACCATTTGTGTACCACAATTAGTTAGTATTTCAAGCTATTTATTAGTTTTTAGAATAGCTTATTGTAGTAGTGGTATTATGAATAGTATTCTCTTCCAAAAGTGCAATCTTCTTTCGTGGTTCCAAAGAAGATGGCACTCGAAGAAGTTATATAATTTTAAAATACGTATATTTGGTGTATTTGGCATAATTCCTTAGATGTAAATCATATCGTTTTTATTATAGTTATTGCTTGCTCAATAAAGGAACACCGTTATAAAATTTGAATGTCAACAATTTTAGAATTTATTTGGCATTGCTTTAATTTGGCTGAATATCAAAGGTCCATGTTATTAACATACATCTTGAATATTAAAATTACTTTTGACACATTGATTTAGACTATTTTCTACTAACATTTGAACTTTGGTATGTCTACATAACTACCGCAGTGAATCCAAAAAATGTTTTATTATCGTGGAAGAAAACATTCTATAGATCTTCTTATGTTATCTTGTCAGTATGTTTACAGTATAAACACATTTATTATAATTTCTACGTCCAAAGCTCTCGACGCGACGTGACTAGTATAAAAACGTAACAAGAATTTGTATCATGGCAACTATTTCAAACTGTTTAATGACCCTTGGTTTTGGGGCAACAGAATGCTGTGTCATGTACCCCGTACGTGACTAACGTAAAATATTTGAATGCGCACTTGAACCTTTTTAAAAAAGTCTACTTAAGCATACGGGTAAAGAATTCTTCAAATTACGCAAGACTTTTTGTTTTGTGATTTAAAAATCGGGTCAAAATGTTGGATATGTTATATTACGAATTTGTATGTTCACAGTTTATTGTAGATCTTTGTTCCTGAATACGTTGGGGTTAATGTTTCATTACAGTAATAAATAATGTCAATATGAAGTATAAACAATATTCTTTAATTACATATAATAAAGTAGAAGTTCAAAGATTATTCTTGACACTAAAAGATAAATAACATAACGAAAAAGCTTTCTGCTTTATTTTGTAAATAAAAAAAAAAATCCAATATGATGTTTAAGTAAAAATTATCGCACCCTCTATTTACCGTTTGAGATTTGAATTCATAACATGATAGATTGACACTGCTAAAAGCGACCATTCAAACCACTACACCAACTGCGCATAACGCTTAAAATGATTAAAAAAAACTATTACGTCACTATGAATACGACAAAACGAATAGGGGACTATAAAAAGGGTTCCCGCTGGCCCCATATTGTCAAATGAATTATTAAGGGTGCGGGCATATCGTCTACAATAAATAAAATATGGGACGCTTAACATGTTATACTTAAATCAATCGATTTTATTTTAACGTAGTTACCATTTAACAAAAACTTTACAGTATCTTAAAACTAGTTATTGTACCAAATGTTTTTAAATATAAAACTGTCAACAAAACAACTTTAACTTAATAATTTCATCTAAAAATAGGTTTTACAATGTTTTGTCTGTATTTCAACCGATTTCCTTAAAGGAGGTTAGTAATTCGTCTGTATTATTTATTCATCTATAAAATACTTAACAAAATACAATAAAACCAATGACACCATTAATGTACCAGACAGAGTGTAATATTATCTGTTTGTGGACGCATCTAAAAATGTCCACTTATCGATAATGCTTTCCCGGACCACTTGAACAGGATACTTATCTGCTTTCAATATAATCATGGCTCCACTGAACATCCACGTCGCTTATGGCTGCCCTTTAAAATTATCTTTAGTAAAACAAAAACTCATTACGTAACACATGATTGATAAGTGTATGGATAAGGAATTTTTCTGGCCTTACCGATCAAACGTAATTGTTCATTTGGAGATAAAATAACTATGCGTGTGGTCGAAAATAAAGACAAACTGTTTTAAAGATTTGATGATAAATGTCGTCACTGATGATGGTTTTATGTTGATGCTTATAATTGTTTTTTTATTGTATTGAATATTATTATTTGTACGTAAAGATTGGCGACAAAGATTAGGTTGTAGTTTATCGAAATCTGAAGCTAATTGCCTTCCACGATTTTAACGCATAAAACACATCTAGGTACTACCACAGAAAAAACCATACTGTACAACATTCATGTTAATTAGTATGTATCGAAAAATATGCATAAAATTGGAAAAAAAAAATTAAAATTCACTCGAAGACATTTTTTACTAGCTTTCGCCTGCGACTCCGTCAGCGTTGAATTAGAAAAAAATTGTTACTCGCACATAAATTACCTTTCTAACGGTGAAATATTTTTTAAAATCGGCCCAGTAGTTTTGAGCCTATTCATTACAATCAAACAAAGTTTTCCTCTTTATAATATTAGTATAGACAATTGTTATTAAAATTATTTAAACCGAGTACACCGAAGCTTGCGTATATATACTGGATCTTTTCTGGAAATAGCCTATATTATTTACTTATTACTTATAGTATAAATTTTCAGATCGTTGGACCGATCGTTAATCTATCGATGTATCAATTCAGTCGTAGTTGTTAACCTAAGACCACTGATCCCGGGGCATATGTTAATTGAGTTTGATTTACCTTATTAACTGCACTCGATCGGAAGGTTACGAGCGTGATTACATAGCCTGTGGCAATGATATCATTAATACGTCAAACCAAGAATTATAACAAGTTTCCATCACCTATCAAAGAGGAGGTTCCTTTAGAACCACTGTACTTTGTCATAATTCATGCAACTACTTTTTTTTTAAATTCCTTAACTTTTTATAGCTAAACTCCTTAATTTATCTCCCTACTCACAAGTTATCCCCTGATTACTATAGCCCAAATTTGATTTTAATTAAAAGAAAGCGACCGCTGCCTATAGATGCGTTGACTACCCTTAATTGACGGAGGAGGAGACGCACATAAAGAGGATATTTCCCCTTCCAATGCGTCTCCTCCACCGTCAAATCCACTTCCTTCCCATCCTTTCCTCTTAAGAAAAAGGTAGAAAGAGATAGGGTCTAAAATTAGACCTCCAGCACCCGACTCATCAAACGAAACGTGGAATTGCTCCCACTTCACGCCTGTTTTCTCTGTTGTCGTGCGAAGATGTTAAAGGGGGGTCCACCACAGTTCTCTTAATTCTAGAAAGAAACCTAGTAATGTTTGCAAGCCACTGTAAGTTCTTGACAAAAACTAGGTTATCGTTTCTTTGACTATCACATATTTATTTTATTTTTCTAACATTTATTTACGTCAACTACTTAAGGGTCTTATCATTATAAACGAAGGTTATCTGTCGCTATCAAAAAAATCGTCCATATCAATTTTGTTTCGCTGTGGTTTATACCTATTACAATGTAGTCCAGACTGTATGTCTCTTTCAACATATTAACCGCTATAATTTAATCTGTACTTAGTTCATAGAATAACAGAACTTCGTAGTATTCGTATGGTTTCTTAGGTATGATCTTCGACTATAAGATTCTGAGTACGGCTGTTATTTATAATACCGATTAACCTGATGATGTCATGTGTTGTTTTTGCAACCTAATGCTTTACTCCTTATGAAGAGCTATGCACGATTTATTGTTGGCGTTTATAAACCTACTAGCTATCGCTCGCGACTTCGTCTGCGCAATATTTAGATAAAAAGAAGCCTATAATATGGCCGTCTATGTCAGCTACCCTTCAGTGAAAGTCCAGTCGAGCTTCTCCGGGACAAACCCGGCTTGCGGACAAACAGAATTTTTTTTTTAAAATGCGATTTTCATTATTAGCAACGCAAATCATCATCTTCCCGAAAACTTGAATTTTTCTTTTGACATTACAAACAGACACTCCAATTTTGTATATATATATATATATAGATACGTCGTATAAAGAATGATGTGATCAGTTAATAACACACATAAAAAAAATAAAAAAAACATATCGACGAATTGAGTACCTCCTTCTTTTGGGAAGTCGGTCAAAAAGGTCAAAGTGGGATGCGTTAAAATTTATTGAACAGAATATTATTAGCGTAAAAGAGTTGTAACGATTCTTTAAAAGTTGTATTAAATTTCAATGAAATGTTACTTGAAATTCGTTACCCTTTAAATAGATCAATCTTAAGATAACTGATTTTACTGATGTTGAATTAAGAACAGTACAGTCTTTGATATGATGGTCGGCTGCGATGCATTGCGTTGTATACTACTACCACGAGTGGCCATCGAGACTGCACTCGGAATGGATTACTTCCACCACTGAAGGTGCTCAGCCAACCTTATATGTAGCATATGCTACAAATATCTATAAGTGGCATCATCGCATGTGTTTGTACATGTTACTAATTTTATAAATGCAAAATTTCTGATTGCTGTTAGTTAACACGTCTGTACCTTCGCTACATTTGTACGAATCTAGATGAAGTTTTATAACAGAAATGGACAACAGCCTACAAGCTGTAAACACATTATGAAACCATTTTATAATAGTACATTTTGATAAGTATATATGGTATTTATGTTGAATGGCATATCATTTAAAAGCTTCCATATTAGATAACAAAGATAGGGATTGCCCAAAGCAACAGTACATTGTGTCGCTATCAATATCATTTAGTTGACGTCAGCATTATGCGCTAGATTTGAACTCCACAAGGTCACGTGTACTCCTAGACTAGCGCTCTCTAGTCTACATTTATTTATAGATAGTCGCTATCGTTTGTTAGTGTTTTGATTTAATTACAAACATGTTTTAAATGGAATGTTTTAGTATTAATTTGGCTACGCTTTTAACTTTTTCTGTCCCTAACTTTAACATTTAGAAACAAGTTTTAGCTTAATAATTATATTGATTTTTTCTTGAGGTCTTACGTCACGGTTGGTTTGTGGCGTTTCCAGTTAAGATATTTTGTATGGTGACTAATTACGCTTTGTTACAAAGGATAAAAGATTTTACAATAATAATAAGTACCGGATTCCAAGTTCTTTTCAATTATGCATTAAGATAAAAAAGTTTTGAAAGACAATCTTACGTGCGTCATACTTTACAATAGATAAGAATTCAAAAATGTAAAATGCTATGCAGCTACCGATCACAAATATGATAAACATATGACAATTTGATGTGAGATTTTTTACTTAAAATCAAAGATACGCATAAGCATTAAAATGTAGTCGAAAATTCTATTGTATGAATATAACATTACGTAATAGATATCATCTTCTCAAAAGCTGGCAACACGTCTGTAGTTCCTCAGGTATTGCGAATGTCCTTGGGCATCTTTGATCATCTCTGTATTCTCGCTGCACATTTTCCTCTGTTTATAAAAAAACTGCATGGACCTTGAAGTCGCCAAGCGCAACGCTTATACGAGCATAAGTACTGATAATAATAAACTCATATCAGTTCAAGTGGCGGTGAACCACGTTAATTATACCTACATACATATATACATTTGTTAGCTGCCACTGTTCCATAACTGAGGTTGATGCACCCATCCAACCATGGTTTCAGTCGACGATGCAACTTTCTATTTTTCATTTCAAAACCACGCTTTTGAAGTACCATGACACGACAATGTGTACGTCATTGTTTTCCTGCATTCAAGTTAACTTTCGGAATGCATTTTCCCTTTATTGTAAGATTCCAAAACATCGAAAACAGTATAAATGTAAGCTTGGATCTCGTTCGTTTTGTAATACATTTCGACGTATAGCATTTAAAAACTCGATTTTTTTAATCGTAATTGAGGGCAATGATAATAGGTGCGGTATGATTCCGGCTGTTTTCGTTGTCGGTATTTTTTTTTCTTCATTTCTTTAAGATACAATCTAGATCCGCATCTGTAGTCGTCTGTACGAGCAACTTTGCGATTACAACTGCCTTAGCAAATTCACTTAGATACTTAGGTAAATAAAAAGTCACTTTATACATAGAGATAATGTACCAAATTTTTAAGAAATTGCTATTTATGCTGTAAATTACTTCTTTCATAAAAACCCAAACATGTTTTATTTTGTATTTATGTTTTTATTATCCAGCTGATTATGAAAACATAAAACAAGACTTGGACATGAAAAGTACACGACATTATTAATTTTATTTTATTGCTAGAACATTGTTTTTACTAGAGCTTTTTCAACATTTTTAAGATAAAACTTTGTTTTTAGTAAGTGTCGCTTATTGTTTTGCAATTTCTTATGTTACGTAGGAAATCAGTAAATGTACAGTTAATCATATAGTAGTATTTGCAAGTCTATCCTTGATAAATCTGACCACGCACGCCCACTCACGTCGGATTTAGAATTTTTTAAAGTTCCATTAATTCATGCTCTATGATATTCTTCATTAGTTGTCGCTCACTATGAGCTTAACTAACAAATAGTTGTCCCCGACTATGTTAATTTCCATACTTCAATAGGACCGCTACCTCAAAGGCCAGATTGTGACGTCAGATGAAATGAATCGTATATAATTGAATAGTTTGCAATTTGAAAACCGGTAATCGAGAGAGTGCGAATTTATAGTCCGGCTCTTAAATTGTACTAGTATTCATACGATAAAGACATTAGTAATATTAGTAAAAAAAGATATTAAAATATGATCCCGAATAAACGACGAGACAGTTTTTTTTTCTACATGTTTATGGTCTATTTTTATTAAACTGACAAGTTTGACATGTTGTGTATACTAATATAGATTCAAGTTGCTGTGATTATAAATGGGTTTTATCTGGTAAGACAGGCAACAGTTCTTTTTTAAACGGACGAGTGAGCGACCCACAAAAAATATTCAAAGAGCGGCAAAACGCATCACTGGTTTTGTGGTATGATCGGACACAATTGGAGCAGAAACTATTTTTTTTTTAATATTTAAATTATATCAGTACTGTTTTGCTTAACATTGTTGCAATAAAAATGGAAAACAGGCAATGTTAATTCAATTACAAACAAAAATGTGAAACATATTAGACTCAATTTAAAGTAAAGATGGGTAAAAATGGGCATTTTTCAGTGGCAACTTTACTTTACCAACTATTTTGCTGACTGTACTACGTTAACCATAAATTATTTAAATTTTTGGAGGCGAAGTAAAAATATTTCCTGTTCAAAAATAAGCAAATAAAGAAGTCAATAAATAGGATCCCCTTTGCATTGGAATGTTTATTTTTCACTCCCTAGTTATCACACACCATGCACGACGGGTTACCGATTTTTTATTCCGTCTTAATATTCCTCTCCGGAAGCAGTTTTTTAAGAGCATCGTAAAGCTAAGCTTCTACTTGGTTGCTCGCAGTCGTAAACTATTTTCATTCGATTTCAAAAGGGTTTTAAACGTATTTACTTTTATATTTATCGGACGTTTATTTGAAAAGATACAAAAAACAGATAACTAGTTTTTAGTTTGTCTTTAAAATGTGTAGACTATAGTATCTGTTATCACAGTTGTGTATTTGTTTAATATTTTAAACATACGGAAGATGTAGTTTAGATTATCTAAACAGCGTATAAAAACTGTTACATAAGGTTTTAATTTTTATGTTAAAAGAAAGCGCGCCATTACTTGATGCTTCAGATATCATATATCGCATATTATCCAATGTAACATTTTTTACCTCGGCTGAAATCCGAACTAAGGAACTACGCATCAATTAGCAGGTAAACTGACCGTTAATGCTTGTCGTTTTTTTAATATTGAGGAACAATAACTAAGACTATATGTACAATATTACACATATATTTGTAATTGTATTTACAACTTTATGAATATTTTACTTCGGCAACAATCCACATAGTACAAAACTATTAGGTACTCCTTTTTTTTAACGCTTTAACTGGGTACTCAACTAAGTCAAAGTCTTAGTAAGGTCAGCAAAGCAATCTCTCCAAAATTTATTTCACTCTACGTATCATTACTTTTGTGAATTACTTTGACTAAATCCCACAACTGTTGTGTGTTTGTCAATCGTTGATTATTTAGTTGCACAACTGAAAATTAAGTAGTGAACAAACCTCCATAAAAGCTCATAGGAATTTACTCGCCATTAAACAGTTGTGCGATAGTATAGTCAAAGGTGTTCGCGCGCTTAGACATAGTTATAGTAACTTTGTTATTATTAAAATATATAGTAAAGTTAAAAAAACTAAAGGCTAGATAAAATCAGATGTTGCAAGCGTGAAGAAGCGGCGATTACTTCACAAGGTTGAGTTGTTTGCTCTCTCTTGACCCTACTAAAAATTACAATCGGATGAGTTTTTATTCTTGTCGCTCAACCATAATCAAGGTATTCCGCGTAGTTTTATATAACTATGCACCTTTGTCACGTACACTATTTCCTAGAAGTTTAGTTACACTTTGAAAGCAGATACTTAGGGGCGAACGGAGTCGGGTTCCCGGTATTAGCTGCTTATTACTTTCAGTTGCATGTCTTAGTGTTCCAATTAACTTCCTGTCTAACATTATGTAAGCAAATTTTGTAACGGTTTAATATTAATCGTGTTGCGAAAAATTCCATTGTAATAAGAGCCTGCAATTGGATAAAAATATAAATTAGGATCGTCATTTGTTTAAAAGATCATTGTAGGTTTTTTTTTCAATTAAATCCCAAACGCGTCATCTTTGTCGCATGCGCATAAGATTTATCCAACGCTGTCATTTCTATCTGAAACAATAGGCAAAAGGCTAACCTTAACCTAATGTAAATAATGGTTCACACTAGAGCATTTATTTCACAATTACCTTTAACAATTACTAAAGCGTTCAAATTCAAGAAACTGCTAATGCATTGTTAGTATGTTAATTGGTTGTTAGAATGAATAATTTCTTTTGCTACATTTCAATGCTGAAGTCGCTAAATGTAGCAAAATATCATGTTTTAACTACATTTGTGTAGTTTTTTAATTGATAAAAGACCAAAAATGGTAACAATATAAAGATTAATAACACTGAATAAGTTGTAAAAAAACAAGCATAATAATTTTTTTTTTATGACTAAAATGTTAAAAATAAAATCT
Organism: Papilio polytes; assembly: GCF_000836215.1. Classification (NCBI taxonomy): domain Eukaryota; kingdom Metazoa; phylum Arthropoda; class Insecta; order Lepidoptera; family Papilionidae; genus Papilio; species Papilio polytes. Next base: position 3,101,448 of record NW_013527693.1, read on the forward strand.
CACGATCCGATTACCTTAATTGGATGTTGAGAAATGTTGACTTAAAAGATACCATTTTAATCAGTATAAGCGATTTTGTATAAAAACCTTTAAGTTTTTCAAATGTAATAAAAAAAATTACGAACAAAAAGTTAATTTACATTTGCAAGTTGCAAAAGACGTCATTATGTAATGTACGTAAGTAAAAAAGTGATTTTTAAATATTGTAACTCATTTTCTGTCTTTTTTTTGATGATATTGTATTAAGAATAGTTTACCGTCAAAGATGTAAAAAAAAGGGTGCGTGCGTCAATTTTTTAATCTTTAATTTCGATAGGCCTTATTTTTATACCTTATCCTTTTGATATGTAGCAACATTAAGGACAATGTAAACATAATGGAAAGAAAATGAAATTCTTCCCATCGGAAATGAAAAGGCGATAGTATTATGGAACATTTTTCATCGAAGAATTTCGCTATGGTTTCGGAAATCCCATTACAGGCCACATGCGGCGAATTGAATACTTTTCGACCCCTTGTTCCTTCGCCTTATAAATGGTTACGAGGGTTAATCGATGTTTACCCCCCTAATGTTTTACTGTTTACAATTCCCTTAAGAATTCACATTTTATTTCCCACGACTTTTTCTTAATTTTCTTGATTCAATTTAATTTGACTCAGATTAGATTGGGTTCAATTTTTTGTGGAAGTCTGTTCTTATCATCATTTTGGCCTAGTTTGACTTTTTTACAAACGAGTTTCTTGGACACCCGACTAATAGGTAGCAAACATAATGACATTTTTTTAACTATCTACTATTAAAAACACAGCCGGATGTAGTTTTTGTCAGTGATGCCGTGTAGAACGAAATACTTGGCTAGGGATGTTAGCAAAGAAAGGGTAGCATTTTATTTAAAGGTATTCTCTAGACATTTATTTTATAATGTAACAAATACCGAATCAGAAGATTTCGCAATGGGCAATTGATGAAATATTAACTTGGACTGAAGGAACTCGCGACGGTCAGATTATACTGAAAGAAGCTAACTACAACAAACATAGTAAACTTCAACATTAGTTCATATATTTTGTCAGTAACAGACTAGGTCACTGTCTCGCTCGCCAAATCTATTCTTTGTATCATCAGAACAAGATGCTAAAACGATCTAAAATATTCAATGATAATTAGTCTGTCGTTATGCAAGATTTAAAAATAAATTGTTGTTCGTCGGTAACATATGAGAGAGAAGAAATCGCGTTGGCACTCTCTGTCACGGGCCGCTGAGCGCGCAAGCGCAACGGTCGCGTGGAGTCGCGCGCACTGATTGGTTAGCGCGCATGGCGTGATGCGGACACGACCTACGGCGTGCTGTCGTCAGTTTGCTTTGCTGTCGTAGTAAGGTGCTGCCCCCATGCGGCACACCCATGCAGCAACAGCTTTTCTAACTAACGGTGTTTGCCACTAAATTACTGCGTTATTCAATAAATAAAACAATATTTGTTGTATATTCTATTTATAATATCGAGATGATGAAATCTTCGTTTTATAACCTACAAATGAGTCAGTATACTCCATAACCTGATCCGCAATAAACATCCGGCGACGGCGACAAGGCGCGTGCGGTGTGACGTAGCGCCGCAGCGTCTCGCGCCAACGTCACGCCACGCACGATACCTGACAACGTCACATGATGTGCTTTGAAGGTCACCAGACTGATCAAAATGTACTACGTGTAAACCCACATAATCTATTTAAATTTTAAACGTGAAATCATCTCCCGTTATCTACAGTCAATAATAGGGAAATCATTATGAATATTTATTAGTGATGAATCATACTTTATCACGTCAGAATGGGTGGTTCGATGTTCTGTTTAATTACCGTGGTCGTATCGTGGGTGTGTAGGTACCACGAAATACATTCAGAGAGCTGTACTATTAGATTTCAGCATGGATCCATTTACATTCACGGATTTCGCAATCTATCGATACGATCTACTTTTACTGGCCTATGTCTAACTATTATAAAGCTCTGAAAATATATAAATCTAAGAAATAGTTTATCCTATAGATATTCGCACAAGTTAGTAAGCGGGAACTGGCATGTTAGAAATAGACATCAGATTGGGGCCCCCAAAAATTGCTATGTTTCGCTACCATGAAACAAAATGTTAAATGGAACCGATAATAAAATGTTAATTAATTTTATCTACATTGGTAACAAGTAATTAAATATTCGTATACACTCGGTACACAGTAGATTAATGAAATACACCACAAAATTCAATATGGCAAAGCAACTGTGTGTAGCCTGACATGAACTGTCTGTTCTGCAAGACTGTCAAATACTATTTACAGTTATCGAGTACATGAACATATGGAAAGTGCATAACCAACTGACAAGAGGCTTATGTTGTCTTCTGTCCTTTTTGTGATCATATTTGAAAAGCAAAACCTCATTCGATTATTCCCCAGAATGATATCAATCAATTAAATTTGTTTTTTTTTCATGTTATTACAAGTTTATTTTTCTAATCTAATATCCGTAATATCTGGGATGTACTACAAGTAATATTGCGAAAGTTTCGAACCAAATCGATATCAGAACACTTTACTTGATAAGGCTTTGTTAATATTTGTAAATAAAGTGGGACAGTAAACCTTACGTTCAAGTGAGAACTTTGCCGTGTTAGTTGAGCACAAGAAAGTTAATCAAGTATTTCATCGCTGAGGCTTTCTATCGGCACTCAGTTCATGCACACAGGTGAATGCTTCGAATATTCTTTATAATAGATTTTCACTTTCACCATAACTATCAACAATAGGCTTTTATGTTAAAAAATACTTTATTAGCTAACAGTTACTTTGGTACTGTTAGAAATTCTATAACGGTTTACGCAGTCTGTTATTGTATTGAAGTCGTTTATTTTCAGAGCCTTTTTAATCTGCAATACTTTTTTTCTTTATTTTAAAATCTCCCCCAGGAAAAGCCTAAGATTTTCTAATTAAAAGTATAATTAATGAACTTGTTACCATCTTTGATAGACAATAATTTGTTGGTTATAACAAAGCTTTTGTTGAAGACGAAATACAAATGCATTAACGTGGACACGACACGGCACCGGTGGAGTACAATGCTGCGCTAAACAGTAGGGGACGTGCATAAAGGAATGATTTATGTTACTGTCAAAACGCTGCCGTGTTATAGGAACAAATATAACAGATTATTATTGTAAACGATGAATGGTCGCTGTTTGTATAATCTTAGGGTAGATTACTATAGAATTTTGCAGTGGTATTGTTATGCAATAAGATTTAATGGGCACTCCTAAGTTATGATATTATGGTTACATTTCGACGGTTATTCTAATTCTAAACACTAGTGTAATTAAAAAATATATACATTAATTTATTATGGTTTATTACACGTTGATATTTATTCATATATTGGAATTATTCTCAGGTACTTTGCTTGACACATACTGCACTTTTTTTAATAATATAGTGACAAACACCTTTGTCACCTTAGCTAACATGAATTTGCCGAAAAGGCGAAGCGTTGCTTACTCTTAATTGACGGAGGTTACTCACATAATAAAGGTCTCTCCCCTTCCTATCCGTCTCCTCCACCATTAACTTTACTTTCCCTTCCCATCCTTTCCTTACTTGTCGAAAGCACGTCGGATATATTTCGCAACAATCTGCAAAGTTTCAGTTGTGTACACTGTAATCTTATCTATCTCATGTAGGTGCGAACCGCACCCTCATGTCGACTCTTGTTTGCAAATACTTATTTACATAATACTGATATGTAAGGTAACTGTCAATATCAACAAAGATAACAGATTACCGTTACGATTGCCATATAAGAAAATTCCAAGCTAGCGTTTTTTTTGTTATTTTTTAAATTGGCGTAGGATGGACTATTGGATACGAGCGTCTATATGAAAATGATGTGAATGCAATTTGACCTTTTGCATCGTTTTTATAATATTAATACGTCCTGATAATCATTATTAAGATGTTATTAAGTTTGTGAATCTCACGACACTGGACAGTTTAATTAAACTGTAGTGACCTTTTTGAAGAAGTTTTTTGTACTTGTGAATTCTTTTGTTTTTAAAATTAACGTAATTTATATCAGATTTAATTAAAATACCTATATTAGACACTCGGTCTAACGAATCATAGGCCTTGAATAATTATGTAATATATTGTCATAAGTGGCCATTTTGTGCATAAAGTGTTATTGATTAAAACAATATAAACTTTAGATATGCAGCCTTATATTGACCTTGTGAAGGTGATTGGTATTACGTTCGCTAAAAGTTGCGATCTGAACCGGAATTGAAAAAAAATACAAGCAATATAAAATTATTCATTAATTATTCTTTTGTTTTAATTATGAAAAGTAATATAATATACTCTCAGATTCTTATAACTTTATACCTAAATTGTTGAAAATGTTTTACGATTTGATATTTTACACATTCATGTATTTAACGTCCTTGTTATTTGAGTTCAATTCCCGGGAATTTCCTCTAATAGTTTTATGTATTGAAGATTTAAATCCGATCTGTATTTCCTCAACGTGTTGAATTAACTTTGTGACTTATTAAATATATATTTCTTTAATTTAAAAAATTGTAGGTAGGCCATGTTTATATGCAAAAATGTGTTTTATTTTAATAAATGATATTAAGATATATCGGTAGCCGACTTCCTGTTTGCGATATTAAAATGATTAATTACGATTTTAAGAGTTGATTTATCACGTACTAGCTGTGAAGGTAAACATCCTGTGGAATTATATGACTTACGAATATTATCAAGATATAAATCCGTCCAATGAATCTTTGGTCTTCATAGTATAAGGACATTTCTTCTTAAATTATGTTCCGGCCCATTAATAGGACACGAAACTCAACCATACACATTAGCCCCTAGATCCGTCAACATATTTTTTTTTCACAGGCGTCCTTAGCGATGTAAAAACCGAGTTCAACATCGGCGACGACTGGGCGGGTCTGCTGCAAACCGTGTTTGTAATCGCCTACATGGTGTTCGCGCCGATGTTCGGCTACCTAGGCGACAGGTACTCGCGGCGGAAGATAATGGCGGCTGGTGTCGCACTATGGACTATGACAACATTTGCTGGTTCTTATGTAACGGTAAGAGTAAATAACTGTTAGAAATTGAGCAGTGGAATAGTTTTGTTTCCGACAACGTGACGTGCCAAGTCAACTGAATATTGTAATTGAAGAATATTTTTCCTACTAATCGGAAATCCATCAAAGAAGTTAAAGATTTGAATCTGCAAATGGAGAGTTCCTAAATTGTATTGCTTTTTGTTCGCGAGCTAGTAAAGACTGCATTTAAAAGGATTTTAAAATCAATGGAACTCTATTGTGATATTTGAATGCAGTGCACTTTCTGTTGGCGTTTGTTTAGATAATATTTGGCATTGTATATTTTAGGTCTCTGAGATCTGATGCAAATATTTATACAACCACATCCGTATTTAGATTGTATGACTCATATAGCTTTTATATCTCTATAAACAATTCGTAGACGTAGACAATTATATCAAATTGATAGTAAAGGTGTTATTCTGTGTATCAAATACGCGTGCTCGGATAAAATAAAACAATCTGCATATCTACTCATTAGTACTAGGATAGCATAGCAACCTTTTTCATCTTGTATACTAATATATAATGTGAGAAAGGTTCATATTATAAATGCGAAAGTTAGATGGATGGATGGATGTTTGTAAAAGTTTGTAGCCTAAACTGCTGAACGGATGACGATGAAATATGACGTAGATGTAGAGGATAGTCTTGAAGAACACATAGGCTACTTACTTTTGATTTTATTAATATAACGCGGACTGAGTCGCGGGCGAAAGCTACTCTTATCGTATTAACGGAACACATGTGCCAGTTATGATTAACTAAAAAAGACTTGCATTGGTCATGATGTCGTAATTATATTTTAACAGAATTACTATTGGTTCGCGGTGTTCCGTGGGCTGGTGGGCATCGGCGAGGCGTCGTACTCCACCATCGCCCCCACCATTATCAGCGACCTCTTCGTCGGGAATGTGCGCTCCAAGATGCTGGCATTCTTTTACTTCGCCATTCCTGTTGGAAGGTAAGTAATGAATTTCATTTTATTGAAAAAAAGATAATGTAAAGTGAAACATACTGAATACGATTTTATTTAATTTGGCCTCTTTGGTCTCGATTCAACCAATTCGGAAAGCAATCTTTGCACTTGCTTAAATTATTATGTTTGCTTTTTTACAAGGTATATGTTTGTTGTTTCCAGTGGTTTCGGTTACATAGTGGGGTCGGTGGCGGGCGCGATCGCCGGCGACTGGCGCTGGGGGCTGCGTGTGACGCCGGTGCTGGGCGCCGCCGCCGTAGTGCTGGTGGCTTGCGTGATGCAGGACCCGGAGCGGGGACAGGCTGAGGAGAGCACTATGAAACCGACTTCATATGGTGATGACCTACGAGCGCTTGTTAGGAAGTGAGTATATTTTTAGTACATTCTTGCTCTATTGACAGGATTATATTACATACTTATATGTTGCTCGCGATTTCATCTACGTGGAATAAAATGAATAGAAAAAACATAGCCTACGTTACGCAGTGGTAACGAAGCTTTTAAATGATGAAAGATTTTTTGAAATCCGCCCAGTAGTTTTTGAGTTTTCTCAATACATACAAAAATACAAATCTTTATAATATCAGTATAGATTGATGATAGGTTATATTTTTGCTGGGACCTCGGCTTTAACAGCCCTATCAATTTCTAACAAGTATTTGATTCTCACTAAAGAGTTGTAGAGCATAATTGTTACGTGTACTAACTCTTTCGTTTGGAAAGTATTTTAATAAATTCAAATAATGCAGTAGACGTTGCTCCTAATGATTCATGTACGTAGAACACGAACTACGTAGTTTCTTTATTGTGTCTTTTGTCTTAACGACGTGATAAATTACAATTTTCTTTATGACGTAATCCGACTTATAAAAACACTTAAAAGGCGAGTTAAATCTTTATTTTATATAAGTAATATTATAAATGCAAAAGTTTAGATGGCTGGATGGATGGATGTTTGTTACAGTTTGTAGCTTTAACGGATAAACGGATCTGGATGAAATTTGGCATAGATATAGAACGTAATCTGGAAGAACACATAGGCTACTTGTTTTTGTTTTTTTTTTTAATTCCACGCGGACGGAGTCGCGAGCTAAAGCTAGTAAATAAATATATTCACCAGGAAAATATTTATAACATTGTACATAATGAATAACATTTACTTCATAATTTACCTCAAACGTGGAACTATATTTTAACATTGAAGGAACACAAAACTTCCTCAATAAGGTTTAAATACTACGTGGTGCAATTTTCTTTTTATTATATCAAAATGTAATTTACTGCCGTGATGCAGCAATTTAATATCTCACCATACTTTAGGGGAAGGATTTTACCTCACCCTAGCTACCCTTGCTGACCGCACCCTACAAAAAAATACCAATTTATTAGGCAATGGAATTTTATTGACGTTAATATTTACCTGAATTATTTTTCTAACGCAATATGCCGTTATAGATTTTTTTATGTCGTATAATTTTAGATGTCATATTTAAAAAATAACATAAGAGAAAAAATACGTTACATTACATGTCTCATGAATTGAGCAAAAAGAAAACTAAAGCTAAACATAAAGAAATGTCTACAAAGTTTTTTTCTCAAGAAATTGGTGATATAAGCATTCTAAACTTTACGTGGACAGAGTGAAGATATTTTGTTTAAACTAGATAGGATAGCAGGTAAAAACGCAGTGAATAATTTGATGTCAATGTGATACGTTTGTGTCCAGTCCGTCGTTCATGTTGTCGACGCTGGCGTTCACGTGCGTGGCGTTTGTGACTGGCGCGCTGGCGTGGTGGGGCCCGCTCTTCATATTCCTCGGCCTCGACCTGCAGCCCGGCGTCAACATCTCCAAGGAGAGGTCAGTATATACAGCGACACACATTGAAGATTTTATGTGGAGTGGAGATATGTTTTACTTCTACATATTATGATACCAAGTAAAAAAGGGTGTGGCAATATGCATTATGATGTTTCAATCGAAAAAATACTTATAGTTTTTAATTTCTCGACAAAATGAAAGTACGAAGCATTTTACCACAAACAAATTTCACAACAAACGTATTAGGATAAGAGTTCCCAATTTATATCGTAGCTCTCAATTAATCTAAGAGGAATTGCAAACAGTGGAATAAGAAACAAGAATCCGTGAGAGCCGTCCCATTAAAACTCAAAAGTGTGCATGTTCGTTGTTATAATTGCAATAAATGAGCGGTTGTTTGCGCGCGCGCGCTCGGCTGCGGGCGCAGCGTGTCGCTGAGGTTCGGCATAGTGGGTATGTTGGCGGGCGCGTGCGGCGTGCCGGCGGGCGCGGCGCTGGCGCAGCGGCTGCGCGCGCGCCTGCCGCACTGCGACCCGCTCGTGTGCGGCCTGGCGCTGCTCGCCTCCGCGCCGCTCGTCTACCTCGCGCTCGTCGCCGTCTCCTCGCCCGCGCTCACGACACCCACATACATACTAATGTTCCTCGGAATGTTCTCGCTCAACCTCACCTGGTCAATCGTCGCCGACATCGTCCTGGTGAGCTGCCCACTCCCCCGACAACTCACAGAACTAAAGTTATTCCAATGGGAGCTACCGTACTCATGATTGTACTGATAGGGGAATGCTTCGCACATCATATAATCATGCCTGAACGACGCTAGACGTGTAGCATGTAACCGATCATTGCTAAACTAGCATAGTTAGTTTATAAGTATGTTTAAGTGTACCCAACTGACATCCAACTGTTCGAATATAATGGATACGTTCCATATAACGTGCACGAAGTTCATTTCACAAAACGTATTCATTATATTTGCATTTGAACTTTGCATTATATACAAGTGTTGGATGTGAGTTGTGCGCGTCGGGTTGCGAGTGCTGAGTACCGAGTGCTGAGTGCTGAGTGCTGAGCGCTAAGTGCTGAGTGCTGAGTACTGAGAGTGAGCGTGGTGCGCGGTGCGAAGGGTGTCGCTGGTGTTCGGCGGAATCACGATGGCGTCGGGGCTGGCGGGCGTGCCGCTGGGCGCGTGGCTGGGCGCGGCGCTGGTGCGGCGCTTCCCGCGCGCGCACCCGCTCATCTGCGGCGTGGGGCTGCTCGTGTCCGCGCCGGCGATGGCGCTCGGCATGCTCCTCACACAGTACTATTTCTACGCGCCGTTCGTCTTCATGTTCATTGGCGAAGTCGCTTTGAATCTCAACTGGGCTATAGTTGCCGATATGTCGCTGGTAAGCACCGCGAGGGGTTACACGTGTTTTAAAATATATCTCAAGCCCACGGATCGACCAGTATCCGTTTTTTGTTGTTTTTTTTCTTTCCAATGTATTTTAAATTGTTTTAAATCAATCTTGTGTCCGCTACTGAAGTGTACTTTTGTAATTAATACCTTTTCTTTTGTGGATAATGACGATATAATTTAAAACACTTGAAAACTGTGCATTACATTTCTAGTATTGATGATATTGTGGTGGCATTAGCTATTAGTGCATGATATTCGTTATTTATTATTTTTATCATATTCTATAGCATGCTTGTTTCGCTTTCATTAAATATCACGAAATTAGTCACTCATGAGTACGTTTTAAGTAATCAGATCAGATAAAAATATCTATAAATTGAAGTAGTGATATCATATCTCGTTGGAATAATTTTAATTGATTTGTTAAGTAGTGACTGATTTCTATTTTAAAAATAGCGACATCTATTGATAAGAGTACGAAAATATGTGATGTTTAAACTTTTTGGAATCATAGTATTTGTTTTAATGCTGCATATAAGATATAGATGGCGCTTTTTTATATCAATGTAAAACAATCATGCGATGGATTTATAGTAAACAAACATTATCCATTTTGAGAAAAATTAAGGTAACTGGAGCCTATATACTAAATACCCCAAATTTGCTATAATTACCAGACTAATCTTTATCTATCCACAGTAATTTTAACCGTAGTAAAAAGCTTGTTGCTCCAATTTGAATAACTTAAATTAGAAAACAATAATTATAGTGTTATTTTTAGTCAGAAAGTATAATTTTTTAATGTTTCCAGTACATTGTAATACCTCCGCGTCGTTCGACGGCGGAAGCATTCCAAATCCTGATATCACATATGCTGGGGGATGCCGGTAGTCCCTACTTAATAGGAGTGGTATGTTTCTTATCAATAATAACTATTATTAAATACATTATTGAGCTGTGCTAACAGAATGTATGTACTGTATAATTATGAAATATTCTATTCAACAAAAATAAGTATATTTTAATTGTATTAAAAACGATAATATACCATTTCGAATATTTACCACCACCAGAGTTTATATTGCAAATTAAAATTTTAGTTTTTGGTACATCCGATGAAAAAAGTTAAAATACCCTATTTTTCGTCCGATAGGTAGATTAAACTATTCTGAATATTGAAAAGGAGAAAGATTTGTATTTTTGTATTTATTGAAATAACTCGACTACTAGACCGATTTTAAAAATTCTTTCACCATTAAAAAGCTACGCTACTAGTGTGTAATAGGTTAATTTTTTTTTATTTCACGCGGGTGAAATCGCTGCTAGTGATGAATATCTGTTTCAGATATCGGAGAGTTTGAAGCGGTCGCTGAGCGGCGGCGCGGCGGAGGCGGCCAGCCGCAGCCAGCAGTTCCGCGCGCTGCAGTACGCGCTCTTCCTCACCTGCTTCGTCGAGGTCGTCGGCGGCGTCTTCTTCCTCATCACCACCAACTACATCGTCAGGGACAAGCAGAAGGTCGACAGAGCTATTGCAGGTAACACTTTAATAAACAAAAACGTGTTTCGGATAGGGCTCATACAAGTCTTTGACACATTAAATCCTAATTTCCACTGAACGGCGCATACTTGTTATTCCGGATCCGATGTGAATAGGCATAGTTGTCGCCAGTTGATGATATAGGCTAGTTTTGGACAGGGAATTTTTTTCTGTATTACATTTTTCTATCAAGGCTGGGGTGGATATCTATCCCCCCATTATGACCATGGAAAATCCATGAAAATTGTACTTACTCCCTTATTGCACATACTTAATAGATAACAAGTCTGTATGTATGAGCCCTTTTTAGTTTTAAGTTAGTGAAACCGGGTTGTAATATTATCTTTTGTCAACTTCACATTGTTTCAGTGTCAGCAAAAATAGTATAATCCAAAGCAAAAAATAGTGTAGGCGGTGAGTTACAACTTGTGCTTAAAGTGCATGGCTCTACTCATCACCATTGGGCTCTCACAACTCGGGAATTGTTTTATATTTTTTTATATGTTGATTATAATTGTATTTTTTTTCTTTTAGAAGCGGAAGTACACAGCAGCGAAGCTTCTCACAGTCAAACACATGAAAAAAATGTATCCGGTGAATAGTTTGTTTGTCATTTGTATCAGTCTAGTTAACGGTTGTAGTGTGGTGAACTTTCACTGTCGAATATGTTCCTGTCAAATGGCTATTGTGAAACCACTGTGGTGTTACAATTGTATAGTAATTTGATTGAATGCAATAGAAAGACTGATCCGTAATGCATAGCATGATAGACAATGAGTGTCCCGAGTGGAGTGGAGGCAGCGGAGTGATAGTGTACAATACAAATTAAGATTTCTCTGTAACATGTAACTGTAACAGGTTATAAATGCCTACGTGCCTACTTAAAATAATTTATTCAAAATATTATATAAGTTTGCAATTTCATTTGTCATAAATTATTAATTTCATACATTAAAAGCTGTTGTTTTAGATTTTTTTTCTGGTATAGTATTCAAGTATTATTTTAGACAGTAGCTATCATATAGTAAACACTACAGATGGAAATATCGAGCGTGTAAGTTGGCACGTCGGTCGGAATAGTATTCTGGTTTTCAACGTGCCAACTATATGTTGGATAAAATATAATGCAAATGTTATTGCTAAGTACAGAAAGATTAGATTTTTTCCTTGTTATCGCCCATGTTGAACCTCATGCACTTGTTGATAAATAAATTTTATATTAGATTTATTTATTTGTTATCGATTTTAATTTCCAATAATTTCATTTTTATTAACAGACATGTTTATTGAAAATATTTTTATTAAAATGTTGACCTGTATTTTAATCAATTATAAATCAGTCAGATAAAAAAAAGATTTTATTTTAATGCAATTTTTGTCAAAGACTGAATTATTTAAATTTTAATCAATGGGGCGTTTCATTTTGTAAATAATGTAATTTTTAGAAAGGAATTGAAAAAGAAAAACACAATATAATTTATTTTGCAAAATAGTTGTTTTATTGCTTTGACAAGCATGTTTATTCCTATCAAATTGTACAAAACAAACACATGATGCTGAGTACTGCGTGCACAGAACATTATGTCACATCACAAACTAAATACAGCTCCAGCTATAATTTAGTTTATCTATAGTCAAAATTATTATGAGACTTTATAATAAACTATTAAGTACTTTTAACAAATATGTATCCAATTTTGCTTTCCTACTAACATCCAAATTAAAATTGGAAGTGTTAAAAATTTATCATTTCATGTTATCGAATAGCATTTTGGTTATTGTTTTAAATTTTTGGAATTGTTGTTTTATGTGATTGTTATAATGCAATATTTACTTGCTTTGATCCAAAAAATGTTTATACAAAATCTCAAAGTAATGTTCAATTACATTAAGTATCACAAAGTAACAAGGTACATAGCATACAATGCTATATTTCTTATTTACAGTCACATATCTGACAAAATCCCTGATAACAGTTTTGATTGAATTTTAACACAATTACATGGTTTTATTTATTTTATCACATAGAAACACTAATATAAGAAGCTGTAAGTTTACTTATATATTTACACTTGGAACGGTCAATAGTTTATAGCAAGTTACTATTATCTGGAAAAAGTCACATATCTTCAAGTCAAGTTACTATTATCTGAAAAGGTTATAAATTCAACATCACTAAAAATATATTTTTATTATAGTCTGCATAATGACCATCATTCACATTTAATCAACAATCATATAAAAGTGTGTTTCCCGTTGGGACGAAGGATCATTTGGGCCATCGGCCCAACAGGAAACACCCATATAAAACAATATCCATTAATCAACATAAAAAAACTTGGCACAAGTTTCTTAAACAAAGTCATTAAAATTTCTTAAAAATCTAATTAAACATAACATTTAATAATAAGATTGTCGGTGGTAACATTTACAGTTATTAAATGTCATTAAAAATAGACACTTCTGCTTATCCTCTCCGTGTCACATCCAGCACATACTAATAAGCACACTAAAAACACATAACACTAGTTAAAAATCACTTGAAATGGTGGGATAAGGTAGTTTATAAAATCAATATTTGAATAATCAGGTACTACTGTCAGTTTTATTCCGATGAAGAACAACTGTTGGTTGTGCTCGTGTCATCTTGAATCCTCAACGGTTCAACTCTTAACCTCTTTGCGATTGGCTCACACGGTGTACAATTGTCACTCAAGCCTCGTTTCCCCGCTACTGCTACCTTCAGAATAGTCACTTTGTCAGAATTATTGTTTTCTTCGTCAGAATTTTGTGATATTGTCAACTGATTGAAATCTCTCACTTGAGCAGCTTGGACTAAGAGCCTTTCTATTTTCATTAAAGTAACAGGATCCTAAAAGAACGAAATGGTTTAAATCATCACAATTTAAGGAAATATCTATACTTAAGATAAGGCATTGGGAATAAAAATATAGACTTGCACTTGCAGAAAAAAATGGATATAGATTTTTAGCACAGACAGAACATAGTCTGAAAAGGTTCCTCAAGGTTTTTTTAGGTGAGTATGGTTGCTAGTAGGAAATAAAAACATATTTACCTGCATCCAGGTGTGGTTAAGTATTTGGTCGAGAGAGATTCTGTTTTTGACATTAACTGTAAGCATTCTCTTCATGAGCAGTTTGGCCGGCAAACTAATTTTGCTCCAATGCTTGTTTGAATATCTATACTGGCCTCGCAATATCTGATCCCTCAAAGACAACTCTTTGTAATCAGTTGAGAATGGTAAATAACCAACAAGACTGAAACATAACAATTTATTAAGTTAACAGAACACAAAACATCTAAACTGGATTTCATTTAATCTAAACATACTTATAGAGTAAAAATGCCATCAATGTTTTATTAGATCTTTAAATTATTTAACATTTATATAACTAATCTTAAATAAAAAAATTACCAAACAAAAAATATCACTCCCAAGCTCCATACATCCACTTCAGGTCCATAGCAGTTCTGTCCGTTCGCTCGCAACACTTCCGGTGCTAAATATAATGGTGTTCCACACATTGTCTTCATAAAGCTATCTTCACCTACAAATTTGCTGAGTCCAAAGTCAGTTATTTTCACCAGTGTTTCTTCATCTTTACTCTCTAATAGCACATTCTCAGGCTGTAATAGAAATATATTCTTTTATGATACTTAAAAAGTTTAAAAACTACCTAAAATGATATAAATATAAGTTGATTTTTTTCCTGCAGATTTAATAGAAACTGTATTTACCTTAAGGTCTCTGTGAGTGATGCCTTGAGAGTGTAGATATTTAACAGCGACCACCATTTGTCGGAAATAAAACTTTGTTAGTTCCTCTGATAGCTGTCCACATTTAGAGATTCGGTCAAATAATTCTCCACCCTGCATCAGTTCTAAGATAATGTATACAGTATCGCCTGTGTCGAAGACTTCTTCCGTTGATACAATACAAGGCTGGAAAATTCAACACAAAATAAACGAAACATACAAAATATGTAATTTTTTAATTATAGTGTTTTAATTACAATACTCACATGTCTCAATGCCTTCATAATATTAACTTCGTTCATAATTCTCTGTGGATCCGTCAAATTGTTCATTTCTCCATTAGTCAGTCTGCATTTCTTAATTATCTTCATTGCATGTTTTGTGCATTTCGTTTTGTCATACACTAATTTAACCAGACCACAAGCCCCTTGTCCTAATACTCTAGATATGTAATACTTCTTTGATATTTCCTTAGGAACTTTGTCTTGTTCATTCTTCAGTAAGTCTTTATAAATGAATACTGAAACATTATTCTGAATTATTTGCTTAGAACTAAAAACAAATGACTGTTTTTAATGACAAAATTACCTACTTTTTAAATTTGCCAATAAACAAATATTTAATTGAGAACAGTCCCTAGATTGGCATGGTGCAGAATTCAAAAAATGTATGGATCTAATACAAAAGAATAGATGGACAGATAAAAATGGTTGAAACTACAATTTACATAGCTTTTTAAGTTTAATCTTGTAGATGACGGTGATGTTTTAATCTTACTAATATCATAAATGTGCAAGGTTAGTTAACTTAAAGGATATGGATGAAATTTGGCACAGATGTAGAGCATAGTTAGGAACACCCCATGTTGGAGTCATGGGCAAACTAGTATTAAAGATTAACAAAGAACATCTGTAGTCGGAAGTATACTTACTTTTAGCGTTAGGATGAGTAAGTGATATTCTGTCATTGTCATCTAGCACTCTGCTTAATCCTTTGCCAATTGATTTGCCATTGATAAAGGTACCGTTAAATGACAAATCTGTTATTATAGCTGGACTTAATGGCTCCCTGAAATTATAATTGTTATATTAATTTTCTTGTTCAGTAGTATATAATGTGCACCTTACATTCTTTTATTTATTTTGAAAAATGAACTCATGGAAGATCCAGTAAATAGTAAAAGAAAGTCAGTGCCTCTAGATGGTTTTGCTGTAAAGCATAATTCAAACTCTACTGGCTACTGGCAATGGATTTTTCCATAATTTTCTGCAAATTACCTTTTTATCTAGTTTAAGAATGAACTTTACAAATTATTTACAAAAATACTTACGATAAGTTTCTTTTAATGATAAAATGTTGTTTACTAACACTTTTGACTATACTTTCATTAATGATTTCTTTCCTCATAACAAACGTGCAGGTAAAAGATCGTCCGAGCGAAAATTCTGGCTGTATTAAATCTGAAAATTTTATTAAATATTAGTGCCAAGTGTTATGATAAAGTTTGAAGGTAGATTAGAAAGTTGCTACAGCAATCGGTTTTATTTAAAGTTCAATTCTTACCGTAGTACGGAGGATTATCTTTACAAGTGTCCTTCCAACAGTTTTTTTCATTCAAGGATACTTTTGTGGAATAAAGCCGGCCCCAAATTACTGGTATAAAAGATGGAGTATTCGGCTGGCTCCAATCTACTTGCGATTTCTGTGTTTGAGTTTGAGTACACTCTGATTCTTGCAATATTTCATCCATTTTGGCACAACACTTTTAAGAAGTTTACACGAAATTAATACCCCATTAATGTAGATTTAAGTTACTCATTTGTTTAGAGCGGCAAAACAAGTCAACTAACTTTAAAGATTTAGCTGCATTCATTTGATTTGATTCTATTTTACCCGACTTCCGGTTTGTAACTGTCAAAAATATTAGGAGTTGCCGTCATTCTCTGCGAAATTTAAACCACTTTGACATTATTCTTTGAAACGTTTAAATTAGTTTTAATAATAATTAATTACATTTTTCTCTTAGCTTTGATTGCTTCATTCATCATCATGGTATTATTAAAATCATCTATATACGTATTTTTGTTAATAATTTATTTTATTAAAAATATAATGGCACTGTTAAAAAGTCTGGTAAATATAACTGGCCATTAAAACTTTTGACATCATAAAACCATTTAAAAGTATTATTTGAGCTCCATTCTATTTTAGAGTTTCATTGCGATCGGAAAAGGGAACTTTTAATTAACACGAGGAATCAATGCAGTCACGTGTGTGACGGTTCCATCTAGAAATAAGTCCTTACACGTATTATGTAAAAATTGATAAAGGGTTTTTAGTTCTCAATATTATTGTAATATTCATATTCACAATAAATATCCACAGAACTTGAATGATATTTTTGTCATTATTTTTTAACGTGAAATAAAAACACCACCGCAATATAACATTACATACAACCCACAGCTTTATGCTAAGATGTTTTCAACGAATTTTCCCCCTTTTCCGGCACGTTAGTGGGTTGTTAATGTATGAGTAGATGAATGCCTTGTTAGGGCAATCCTTATGAAAACAAATTGCTGTAATTTATTAGGAAAATTCCAATAAAGCTCAGCACTCGCTTTTCTTTCTGTTATACGTAAACAACAAGGCCTTCACCTATAATTCCACGTTCACCTCGATTGCCCTTATTTATTCCTTTATTGGGAACTGAGTTTATGAGAACTGAATATCACCTGATTGCCCAAATTGCTTTGAATATGTTCAACAAAATTGAAAGACTTGTCTTATAGAAAGAAATTTTCATTGTTATTTATTTGTTTCGCATGAAAACAAAACCAAAATCCTATCCTAATAATTAAATGACTCTGGTAGCAGACTTTAATTTCGTAGAACGGCTGAAATCTAATAATTCCTGCGATATCAAAGAGTTTTAAGTATTTTGGAGTTCACTGAAGTAAAAACTTTGTAAGCCCAGTATTTTAAACCATCTTGGAAAATATTTTTGCTAAGTCATTGTAATCAAAATATTCAACTGATTGTATAACAAAAGACTACCAAACATTAAGAAGCTTCTGATCAAATAGTTTACAAGAATAAAATGTTGAGTCACCATTTTGAATTTATCGCAACGATTTTTTTGTTTTTGATTTGTGTCAGTGTTTCCGTCCAGTTGTGGTGGGTACTTTCAAGATTCAACAGGCGTGTTCTCAGCTAGATCGTACATTGTTGCGACAATATTACAGTAGAGGCGACCGAGGTAAGATTTTTAAATTTTAATTCACACCTTAGATTTACTGCGTTAAAGGAGTCTTTATTCCTAATCTATACTATCTGTACTAATATTATAAAGAGGAAAGAATTGTATTTTTGTATTTATTGAAATTACTCAAAAACTACTCGGCCGATTTTAAAAATTATTTCACCGTTAGAAAGGTAATTTATCTGTGAGTAACATAGGCTATATTTTTAATTTCACGCGGGAGAAGACGCGAGCAACAGCTAGTTTCTTAAAAATGAAGTCACTCGTTAAAATATAATTCTTGTTGTTATCACGTTAAATATTAATTATCTGTCCCCTTTTGTTTAATTTTCACTTCCTTCTTCCTTAAAGGTCACAGTAATGTCCGTTTTAAGTTCGAGTAATATTATGTTGGGATCTTTACTGCCGTCGTCCGTAACTAAAGGTCATAAAGGGCTCTGTCACTTCGTTTTGTCTTTATTTATACTCAACTGACGAAAGGGTGATTTTTGCGTGGTTATGTTGGGCATGTATCGTATGTTCCATGGTGGGAAGATAAAAGTTTATGATAATACTGTATGTAAAGGCTGCTGTTCACCTTCTGTTTAACAAAAAAGTCAAACTATACAGCTAAAACTGAATGTGTCTAGCGGGCTTAATATTTAAATACACATAACAGTACTATTGTTAATTAGCAGGGATTTACAGTCGAGATAAGCTTCTAGTGGGTAACAAACATAAAAGATTTTGTTATTTTTTCCAGTGTAAATTTTAAAAAAAGTAACGATACCGAGTAGCAAATTTGTTTAAAATTATCAGTTAACGTTACCCGGTATTTAATCCCATGAGTTTAACGATTTTCGACCTTTTTCCGGGTTGCAAAATATTAAATTACATCATGGTTATTTTAAATTTGCGATCATGTTTTTTCAGCGAGATATTGAATGCGTCGTATACGTTTAATATTTCTTTTAATTATTTTTTTAACTTGAAAGTAAATATAATTAATGATTAAAACCGAATTAAACGCCTAGGTATTCTATCTAGTCACGAAATAATCATATTTATTTACTAGCTTTCGCCCGCGACTCCGTCCGCGTAGAATTAAAATAAAAAAAGCCTATGTGCTCTTCCAGACTATCTTCTACATCTTTACCAAATTTTTATCGAAATCAGCTGTTTAGTATACCAACTCAAACAAACATCCATATAAACTTTCGCATTTCTTTTATTAGTATGGTATTTGGTTTTCATCTATGATAAATAAAGTCTACGATATTATTTAAATAAAGTATAAGTCAAAGTCGGTACTGATAAACAACTTATTTATTGGATCGGTCAAAGCAATTAGGTTATCTCGTTCAAAGGGAGGAAAACGATACACGTGAACACACACAAGGAAGCAATTGTGATTTTATTCGTTCAAGTAAGTCCATTCAAAGAATCCCCTTTATCACTTTTTACGATAACATTTGGACATTTTCTGTATAAAATTCCTATTATGTTAAACATATATTATTAAATCACTTTAATTTTTTTTAAACAATGTAATGTAGTTTTAAGACATTCACGTGTAAAACTGTAATAAAAATAATAGGCATATGACTTGCGTTCTTCAGAGAATTGACCAGTTGTTGTTTCCACTGTCATAGAACTCGTACAACAACATATTTACCAAACTAAATACATATTAAGGTGCCTATGTATAGCCGTGCGTATAAGGTAATGCCCCATTTGAGTTCCGTCTAATTTATATGCGTATTTTAGCGAAAATGTTTAATATTCTATTACCATCGCCGCGGGTGGATAACTTCCATACACCACTTAAGCGTTAAAACCGAGGCTTAAACCGATTCCCATAATATACATAACTTTTTCCATAATGTTTATATTTCACATTTAAATGTTATCTTCAAATTTCGTTTGTTTTGTATTGTTTATGTTCGTAACATTATACGGTAAGGTTTTATTATTGTATATCCTTGCCAAGGGCTCTTTTAGGTATTTACACCAAACAAAATATACAAATTATTTATGCGGATATTACTTGTTACTGGCAGTATTAATTTATTCTTCCAAGCCTTTAGAAGTTAGTAGTTACCGATAAGAAAAATTGTTTTTTTTTAATATCCAGTAAAGAGAAATATTAATTAAGTCCATATTGAAATGTAATTAGTGTGAATAAACATTGCGAGCAGCTCGAAGTGGAATTGGAAAATGCTTTACACTGAATGTATCGGAACGGATATTTGTTTCGCAAATGTTTCGCACGTCGTCTATTTGCCGATCGTAGAAGCAACGTCGCCCAGAGCTTCACGCTAATGGAAATTTACTCTTCATTTGCCTTTAAATTGTAAAATTTTACATTGACTTTTTAATTACGTCCTAATATTACTAAACTTGAAAATGTTACTACTTGAAGAATTATGTTATCTCGTTTTCTAATTCTTGAATTTGCATTTTATATTTTTCTTATAACTCTGGATTTATTCCAGTTCTTGGGAGTAAAAAATAATAAAACTGCATAGACGTAAATCAATTCTATTCAAATTACCTCGACCGGTCTCATCTTGGCTAAGCTTTTAATGCTTTTGTGTTACGTTCAAGAAGCTTTCTAACAATTTTGCTTGAATTTGTTTTACAAACAAGATGTTGTGCTTTAGAAATTTAAAGAAAGCAAAGAGACAAAACAAAGCTCTTCTATCTATAATGTAGGAACAAGACGTTGATTTATAGAAAAAAACATCTTTAAAAAAATGTGAAAATTAGAATTATTTATGTTTAATTATGATTATACTGAAATTCGGCAACAGGCAAGATGATTATGTACTCTCTTTTCAGTATATCATCGTAGCTATTCCGATATTTTAAACCTACTTGTCTCGTATTACTTCGGAAATTTAGGAAACATATGAAATTTCTTTAATCGGCTTTTCTTAGTAAATAACCACCTTTTACGTTGTCATTGGCTATTTTGCAATTCTATGAAAAAAGATAATGGCTCTTATTATTTTTCAGACAAATAAATAAAATAAATCAAATGCAATACATTAATTAAAACAGTTATATGCTTGGCGCATTTAAAAACTTGTCTTGTTTTTTGTTTATTTAATTTAATGTGGCCTCGAATTCTAAATTATTAAACAGTTATTAGAACGAGATAAATAAGCAGACAGTTTTAATAAACTTTAAGTTGAATTTATTCATTATCTTAAATTTTATTCACAATTATGTTAATGGTTTTTAAATAAAATTTTACAAATATGTTAATAATTAAAAACACATGTATTGAGTAAATTTAATCGATAGATATATAAAATACATATTTGGGAAGTGGGTTTTCAGGGAAATATTTCAATTTCATAAACAATTTCTGTATTTAATCTTAATTACAACAATGGATAGCGTAAGTCATTCGGAGGCGGGCGAAGGGTTAGTCGCGATGTTTACTTGCGGAAGCAGGAGATTGGATTGAAGTAGCATTGACGGAAGCGGACCTGCCTCTTGTCGGCGCGCCACTGCCTCGCCAGTCGCCCGTCCATAGCGCGCACACCCCAGCCTCGGCTTTCATTCTGGGGCCAGGAACGTCCAACCCGGGTCAGTCTAGATGACAAAGAACATAGATATGTTTAGTAGAAACACCACTTAGCGATTACAACTACTACCTTAAGATGTGTCTCGGTAAAGCTCTACTACAAAAGAACGTTTACTTTAGTCCAGGGATCGCGAACCAATGGCACACTTAACCAATGGTTCGCATTTTTTGGTACCTCTGTTCACAAATTCATTATGCAGTACAAAAAAGCATGAAGTAGATATTATATAAGTACTATAATACGCTATGTAATGTTCCTAATGATCAGAAAGTCAAAATTATTTGATGGCACTCTATGATCTTGTTACACATTTCTTTAGGATACTGGCAAGTCAATATGTAAAGGTTTGCCACCCCTGCTGTCGATTATCTTTGGGTTCATAGATACAACATTGTTCATCATTGATTATTAACGATACTCCTTAAAGTATCTAAATAACAACATTTATTTAATAATGACATTCTGTATTTATTCTCCTCGCGTTGTTTTTAACCACTTCGTAGAATACAGGAAGACTTTAAGCTATCACGCTTGAATAAATTAAAATACTTTTACAACATCGAATAAATTAGCCTTGTCAAAGTTGAAGCTTCTCCACTTTAGATTTAATTAATAATTAAAAAGTAATTTAGTTGGCTTACACCTTCCCCTATTTATAAAGCAAAAATGGTTTTATGATTTATGTGACCTTTCCTCGGCGTCGAGTTGAAGCAACAATTTGCGTAGTGCAGCCGCTGTGATGGGGTCCCAGGGCGCGGCCATGTCAGCCATGTCAACCGCCTCCGGTCGACTCACTAGAGCGTTCTCAGACTGTTCCTCTTCGGATTCCTGCTAAATATTATTGTCAACTAAAATTACCCGAAAGAAAAAATATAAAAAGATTTCAAATCTTACTTCTTAACGAAATTTTAGATTTATGAATGGATTTATGTTTGTTAACATATAAACGGCTTGACAGATCTCGAGAAATTCGGCATAGATATAGACGAAAGTCTAGAAGAACAAATAGGCTATATATATATTAAGTATTTTTTTATTCCGTGCTGGAGAAGCCATGGGCAAAACCTAGTTAACTATTACGATTGTCTTTTGTTCTATTTTCTTATATTCCTAGATGTAAGTGTTGCAATGTCCACATGAGAGATTTTCTCTTTTTCCCGTCAGGCGAGTATATGTTCATGGTTTACCAGTGGTACGACGCTGGCTGTCGCGAAGAACAAAGCGCAGCTGACGATGAGGAAGAACATGTTATAAGTTGCGCCGGAATTCATGGTTGACGTTTGTGATCCGCCCTGTAAAGAATTACGGTTATAAATACTGAATAATTTCCTTAAGTTATGCTGGTTTTTTGTTATGGATATGGTATATAAATGATTTAATTTAAGACCCTTAGTTTTTCATTAAACTAATAGTTTGTGCCAGCACTATAATTTTAACAGTAATATGTTTGAGATAGTCGTTAGCCTCTGCGTACATTGTTATCTGATGTTTAGTATAACCGGGCTATTTCAAATAATCTGTCAGCTTCGTTAAACTGACAACTCAAAAGGTTCACATAAACCTTTAGGCACATATGAATAAACACATTAAGTCTGAAACATATCTGTGTTCTAGAAATATTCCTCTTCTGTAGTAATAATAAAATATAGTTATTTATCGTACAAGTATGCAATTTTATTAAGTAATGTCTACAAGTGAACTTTCACTTTGCAGTAACATTAAACAGAACCTCATAGTTATACTTCCATTAAGAAAATGTCTACGATATTTCTTTTTTATCTTCTATATCTATACATATAATAAAATTGGAGTGTCTGTAACATCAAAAAACAAATCCTGATTTCGGAAGATGATTTATTTGCGTTGCTGATAATGATAATCGCATTTGAAATTTTTTGTCTGTGTCGCGTTTGTTCCAATCTCCGAATCGGCTGGGCCGATTTCGACAGGACTTTCACTAAAGGGTAGCTGACATAGACGGTATATTATAGGCTACTTTTTTATCTTAACATTTCACGGACGAAGTCGCGGGCAACAGCTAGTTGTATAAATAAATGTAAGTCTAACTATGCTCACTTCCCAGTCTTTTGTTTGCGTATATCATTTGTTATTTAATACTGTGATATTTTGTATCAGTGGAATTTCGCACTCACATTCTCGTAATCAAACGCAAGTTATACTTACGAGAAAATATTAGTGAATTAAGACTTTTATATTTCGGTTTATTAGAAAATATGAATGTTAACATAACTAAAATTCTATTAGCAGGGCCGTTGTTAAAATAACTTCTGTATAATTTTCAATAATACGATTAATTTATTTAGTAGACACATCGACCATTCATTAAAGCAAATTTAAATGATGTTGTTTTAACATTAAATATTTATGAAACGAATAATGAAATGGAGTTATTTTGCAAATATACAGTTTTATATGGTTTTTGATTATGTTTCTTTTAGGAATAGTAAAGCGAGATATCTTTCGGTAGTTTTTTTTAGGTTATTTTTAATCGGAGTTAACTATTAGTTGAGATTCAAAGTGATTATTAATTTCCTGTGCTGAGCCGTGAACGACATTTAACCGATGTGCAGTGAACGGAGTGAACGGTATGCCTTTGGCGTTGTAATTAACTACCACCAACACTGACTCGTCAACACAAGCTAAAATTAATATTTGTGTTATCTTTTAACGATCATATTTTAATTATATTTCGTATTATATAAAAGAAAATTGAAAGTTTAAATATTCATATTTACTTAAATTGTAGGTACTTTATAAACACTGACAAAAAATTTAAAGCTGTGTGAACTTTGACAATTGCGGGTATTAGAATGAAATCAGAATAGTTCACTCTATAACTTAATCTAATTCTTAGTTAGTAAAAAAAAATAGGATTTTTATTGCCACAAAAAAAACTACATAAACATTTAATACACAAAACCTTAGAGCTAACATAAAAAAAGAGAGAGAAATGTATCAAAAGGTGGAAAGCTCAGCTAATGCAGGGACGGCGCAGGCCGTTACTGCGCTGGTTTTCAGCTGGCCCCTTTACACATTAGTATTAAAACACTAAGTTATGTCGTGTGTAGTGTAGTTTTGAAAAACACACTTGAAGGTAATCTTTTTATCAGTATTTAAAAGGTATAAATTTTACTAGAGTTTTGCATTGCATAAAAGGCTTCGAAAACCTTTGTAAATACAGCATAATGCATAAAAATAATCAAAGGGGTATGAAACTAAAAAAAATCCTGACAATCTTTAATGTTTTCTGTGGACTCATTAGTTGAAATGGTCGACTCGGCAAAAAGCTCGCTTACAATAGAACGTGTAATAAGCCGTGTAGGTAGCATTTTAATCACAAGGGTAGGTATCTGCGGTCGACATTAAATGAAGTATACGATTTGTTTTTCTATTTTAATCTCTTTGAATGAGACCGATATGTCAGGTACATGTGGAACTTCTTTGTGACATATTTTTAATTACATTTTTTATAAGAGACAGTGATAAATCGAACCTTATTACCGAACAATAGATTGTAATTTTTATTACGCGATATGATACAACTATATGTGCCAATGTACAGAAAAGGATACATTTTAAATATGATAAAAAAGTTGTAATTAAAACAATAACATAAATTAACATAACAGTTTTGTAATTCTCTACTAATTTGCGTCTGTCACAAAGTTGTATTAAGGCTTTCACCTAATTCTTTTTGT
Organism: Papilio polytes; assembly: GCF_000836215.1. Taxonomy (NCBI): domain Eukaryota; kingdom Metazoa; phylum Arthropoda; class Insecta; order Lepidoptera; family Papilionidae; genus Papilio; species Papilio polytes. Next base: position 3,126,680 of record NW_013527693.1, read on the forward strand.
TTCACTAATATGGATGTTTTTTAATTTTCTTATCTAATTACTAAATTTATGTATTACTCGTTAAATTGAAAACTAAAGTTTTATCGATAGAGTTATATGGGTTTTAATTTAATAAAAGTTTTAGTGAAATGCACCCTCGTTAGCGGAACTTTATTCTAGTTTGTTGTATTAACCGCCAAGTTATGATAATCTCTTATGTGGTTTTTAAATATTAGATATATTTTTTTTACTATTAATGATTTTTTAATGCGTTAAAAATATGTTAATTTCGATTGTTAATTAACTTTTACAATATTTAATAGCTCTTGTAACCTAAAAGTTTCTAAACGATTTAAACGTATATAACTATGAAAAGCATAAAAATTATTTTGTATAAAAAGCTTTTGATTTAAATTCCACTATGTTAAAATATTCAACCGATTGACTATGCGAAACCAATAAGCCGTAATTAGTACACCTCTAACAAAACAATATTGCAAATCCAGAACAAAGGTAAATTGTTAATTCGTTTATTTGTGTTGAGATTGTTTTTTCTTAGTACACATAGACTAAGTTTTCACATAATTCTTAACTTCACAATTCACCAATACTAGGTGATAATCATCGCTTCAATGACTGTAGTTTTTTTTAAATATGGCGTTAAACTATAGATGTTGTTATAGATAATGTATGGAATAAAATAGACGAAGCCTGGACAGGTTATTAGCTTGATAAAAAATAGGTATTTCTGATATATTAAACGGAATAATGTTTATATGGATGGGTAAAAGGTATTCTGACGTCGTGATACCCACGGGGTTTGTATCGCAACACACACTGAATCTTGTGACGTTGGAAATCGCCTTGACAAATAATTGCCTTTGGATGTTATTTGTTATTAACTCTATCCTTTTGAACTGCATTAACTAAATTGTCATTATATTGATAAAAAAGAGAGTTTCTATAAATTTCCACAAGTTTCCTGAATTCATTTATTTATGGTAACACCATAAGTTACAGTGCCAGTTTTAGCGCCATCAGCGCCCTGGATCCAGAAAACTGTTAGAACAGTTAAAAACCGTTTTCTAGAGCACCTCCTTTTTTACCATGCGTTGGGGTGGGGCGTTAACAGAGTTAAAACATACATGAGTATAATTCGCTGACCTGCCGCGCCCGTTTCTTTCTAGCGCCCAGGGCGGTCACCGGACCGCTCACTACACTAACGCCGGTTCTGATGAGCTTGAGTTTATATAATCCGACAGGATTGTGATATCAAGGGATAAAGTCGACTAACTGATAACAAACAGGTAATGAAATTTGTTTGTCAACAAAGATATTCATATTATCCCAAAATCGATATACACAATTTGCCTGATTGTACCTTACCCTGAAGTTAATTCAACCGGATAATCTTATACGATGTGTTATTAATATGCGTAATCGTTCAAGTTGAACGAATGATGACATAAAGTAACAAGCTTACGTCTCGTCCTACTTAAAAGTCGATCACGATGCATAAACCCTAGCCGTAAGCTTTTAACGACGCGCTTTCAAACTGCTATAAGGGAAGTGGCTAAAGGGTTGGCTAGTGGAGAGTTAACATAATTGAATTTATATCCCGTAATCCCATTCACAAAACTGGTCCCCAAAAGGGGTTTATTAGGAAAAAAACTATCTTATTTAGAAATAAGTTCATTACTTTTTTCTTAACAAAATTGGTGTTTCAGCTTGTATTTTTATTAAGCTTGTTTCTATTAAAAAGTCGCATTTATCTACCTATTTAATAATATTTGTTAGTAGTATGTATTTCAATATAAGATCTTGTAAGAAACCATTTGTCATTTGTTCGCATAGATTTATAAAAAAGTAAATTCCAATATTTTTTAACTAATTAATGCTGAAGAAGAATAAATGAACTTAAATCGTAAAGTACATAATTGTGAACATGTCACAAAATGTTTTGCACATTATCGAAAAATATAAACAAGTCTTTTACATTTTCCGCATCGCTTACCGATTACAAAATATATTCATGATATTTTATTTTTCCTCTTTTCTCCAATAACGGGAAAATCTGATAACGTCAATAAGTATTTTCATTAAAGGCATTAAGACACTTCGGTTTCGCGCGGCTGGTAGAAATCTCATAAAAATAAATTCAATTTTTAAAATGTTCCCTTTCAACGAATTATGCGTAACATGTTTGTTTGGGATTTCATACTTTACAATTACGATGAGTGGGTTTTATGCTTTTGTTTTCACAGAAATATATCTTACTTTTTACCAATATTATTATAAACACGAAAGTTTAGATGGTTGTTTCTTTTTGGCGTAATTTATGGTGTTTAGGGACTATAAATAAACAGTGTATTTCTGAACCTCAGTGTTAAAAATTCATTAAATTTTACCTTTTCGCGGCTTACGCTGGCTAAACCGTTAGAGGTATATGAAAATGATGTATCAAAGAATTGTAGACCTCAAAAAGGTCTACAGAAAAGTCCGCGATCATATATATCTATCTTTAACGGTTTACTTCTAATAATTACTTTAGAATTAAAAAAAAAATGTTTTTGCGGCGTCGATTTCTTGGTTTTAATATTCATCCGTATCCAAATAAATGTGTTTGTTGTCAAGAGAATTTAATGTATCATCCACAGTATTTAAATTGGACAAACAATAAGGGAAAAATTAGTGGGCTTAGAAATGTCTTACATAGACATTTTTCTTACTGTATAAAGGTTGAAATAAAAGGCGAACGTAAGTTTTGTACACTTAAACACGACACGGATGAAATGGTGGGCACCAGGCAGTTTAGTGATATTATAAATAATATTACAAAATCTTCCTGTATTCGTAATATCAACCTCAAAGACAGTGGAAATCCTTGAAGAATTTACATAAACATAACAAGTTTTCTCATAAAGGTACTCGTTTTATGCGACACCGGGTATCTTAAACTTTATTTTATGCTGTATAGAGTTTCCGAGGCGGGTTCAGTTTTGTTGCATATCAGGTTAATTTATATCAAAAGTTTTAAATAAAATTAAATTAAATGATAATTAAGAATTTACTTAAGTCGCGTTTTGGTCGGAATACGTCGTAAATCGTAATCAATGGTTATTTAAAAAAATAGTCAAATTTCAAGTAAATCCCTTCACGCAATTACCTTTAAAAGGGGTTTAAAGTTATCGCTTCACGTATATGAAGCTTTATAAATTGGCCATGATTAGACTATAGTCGATCACTCTCTCCTAACGGGGATTGTAATTTAATTTGTGGATCGATAGAAATAAAATTAATAAATATCGTTCCCATATTATCTTAATATTTTCATTATGCGGTCGATCCGTGATATTGTTTTGATTCCTTACTAAATTAGGTATTCATAGGGGTTGTTATTGTTCAATTTTAGTTCGAGAATTATTTCCGATTGTACAATCTATCATTTGAATTGAGATGATAGCTTTTAAAGTATTAATTAATAGCGCAATCATAAATCAATAAATTCTTTTAATAAAATTAAAAAAAAGACTTTTTTCAACTTTGTCAATCAACAGTTCGGGCTAAAAACGAATTTAAAAAAGGATGAAGTAATTGGGCGCAAACCTATTGCGAAAATCTTGATGTTAACTTTAAAATCTGAAGTAATATTTATATATTGCTATAAAATAATATGTAAAAAACACACACACAAAAAAAAGTTTACTAACTTACCGTAACAATTCACTTCTCCAATCGAGTAATTTAAAGTAAATTCGTTAAATCACTGTAACGGTTGTCTGATCGAGCTCTTACTTCCGTGTTACCCCTTGATGGTTTTTGAAAGCAAATGAGAGCTAGGGGATGTTCCGCGCGGTTATATAGTGCCTTGGCCGCCGTGTCCTCGCTGCGTAGGTGCCGTAGCGCGTAGCTACGAAGCCGCTGCGATCCGAGCGATATTGTACATGTCCCTATATACATGCAAATATTAATCTTTCACGTTATTCATCGTGCATCTTCAAGAATGACATCTCAATTTCACATGTAACCATAATTTTATAAGACTTGCGTGACGTTGGTTTAATTAATCGTAGACACTTTATGTAGATGCTCGTTCATGTTTTGATTTAGCGTAGATATAATATGAAATAAGTGTTTTGACATGCAATAGGTTGTTGAAGTTTGAACTATGGATTTTAAGTTTGTTTGAATTTACCTCGCTTAAAGTTTTTAAAGAATAATTGTGGATCGACACATTACTGAAACGGTAATTTACCTGCGTTTAAAAGTGGGTGTATTTCTAATCATAAAAAATAATTTATTAACTTAACCTTATGTTTTGTCAGGATTTAAAAATTGTATTCGTAACATTAGGTAGACGCAATACTTTAAGTAAGTACTTGCAAATTTCATAACATCTGATGTCTTGTATTTTTATTTCAAACTTCGCTCTCACATCTGTTCACGCTGAGTACGATCTTGTTAATGCTGATGCCTTAATTATTTTGGAAAAAGATCTATTACAAAACAGCTGTAACTGTGAAATCATTAATTTTCACAAAAACTTGTCCTATTTCGTAATCGGCGCTTATGTTTTTTTCTTTTTATCAATCCATATCTGATCATTGAATATTCATAGTAAATTATAATAGGATTGTATTTGTGTATTTTACTGAACAAGGAAAAAAACTAAAGTTATCGATACAATGTCCAGTCCCCCCATGACGAGCTGATAATGTTCAATAATAATTTGTGAGTGATAACAAACGATTATGCTTTAGCAAACATAGCCATGATAAAAATGACAAATTAATGCGATATTATTGCTTTCTACTAAGCCCTCGCCACTGGAAAAAGGAAAATGTACACAATAATTGTTTCCAGGAAACTGTAGTATTAAAACAAAGGAGAGAAAAGATTTTATTGCAGAATAAAATTAAAAATGGAACTACTGTTATTTATCTTCTTCTATCTTCTATCTGTAAAAATATTTCAATGCTAACAGTTATAGTTTAAGTAAGACAACTTGGAAATCTATATTATTTGCTAACACAACATTTTTATATTCATTTAAAAATAATTGGTTATATTGTGGCTCACATTCTTATGTGTACATTATTTTATAATATTTCTATTCGGATACTTAACACAGATAGTATATTTATAATAGAGGATTGCCACATTTTATAAGAAAACAAAAATACACTCTTTGTAAAGAGCATATTCTTTTAATAAACTGCTTAACCCGATAAGAAGCTCTTAGTGCTTATTATATTTTAAAGAATGATTTTTTTTTTGAAAACCGTCACAGAAAAAAAAAACATCTGATAAGGTTTAACGTTTGCAAAGAACAAACTATAAATTGTCGTAATTCAAAAAAAAGATTATGAGCCGTCTTCACTCGTACACCACGAATGTCGATTAAAAGGTAGCAAATCCAGATTAATATATTATATATAGCGTTTTTTAAGATGTGATGTATGGAATTTAACTATACACGTTTAAAAAAATCTGTTTACTTAAAAAAAAGTACATTATTTTAATCTTTCACTTGTTTTTCCAAAGATTATTTTTCTAAGGTTAAATTTCTAAATGTTGTAATAGTTGAAACTGGTTATTAACGTAATTTAATTATAATTTTTCCACAAAAATGTCTAATTCACATACTAACTCAACATTAACATTTTTACAACAATTAAAATATTTATAAAACGAATAACATGAATTGTATAACATTAACATACGGTTTCTCGGCACATTTAATTTTCCCATTAAAATAAATAGAGCTCGTAGCCCTAAAGTAAACAAAACAAAACTTTCTACGAGCCATTATTTTTTCTAATTTGCATAGAGTTGGCGTTGATTATAACTGTTTAGTTATAATATTACTTCTATATACATTATTTTACTAATAGTAAAATATGAAATTTAGATGTATAGATGAATGGAAGGATGTTTGTTCGAGTTTGTAACCTAAACTGCTGAACAGATATCAAAATTTGGCATAAATGTAGAGGATAATCTGGAAAAACACGGGCTACTTCTTTTTTTTTTTTTTTAATTTAACAAGGTCACAAGCGAAAGCTATTAGTATATGAAACATCTAAACAAATTACAAATTAACATTTGTATTTAAATAGTATCCGAAAAACAATTGTGTTAAACCATTTATTATGTGCTTTATCAGAAAGATTTATAAAAAGTAAGTAAATTGCTACAGTTAATCTTACTTTTTAATAATATTATTAAGGCGAGAATTTGGATCCAGAGAGAGTTTGTTACTATGCATGGGGTTACAGCTCTAGACCAGCTAAACGGATTTGGATGATATGGTCTACTGTCTGAAAGGCTCACATAGACTAATTCGGTTTTTATGTTAATTATTCGCGGAGTTGCAGGCAATAGATAGTATTTCAAGTAATGAACTTTAATTTGATATTAACATCATGTGACTGGTATTAGATTCAGAAAGTCCAGTAACATGAGTTGTATTCCTCAAGCAAATTTTCATATTTCAGTTCATCGACACGCGGTCTTTGACTTTCATTAAAATCTTGCGACACCGCGGAAATCGTTTAGACATATTTTATAATGATGTTTCTCTTGCGGATGGGTTTTAATTAGAAAAGCTTTTTATGTACTTACGCTTACCGATTTTTAATTTCATAAACGAGTGACTAGATTTTATTGGCTAAGTTTTTTTAAGGGAAGGTTATTGAAGTTATAAATAAATATTGGCTTATTATATAAATAGGTACTGTTGAAAGGAAAAACGAGTTTTATTCGGAAAATCTGAACAAGATAGATGTTGTGGTCTAAAGAAGCAAAGTAATACCGCAATAAATATTAACAGAACACAAATTGTTTTGTTTTATAAAAATATCGTATTAAAGTGATCCTGTTTTTCTTCTTTAGTATTGTATAAGTTAACAAATTCAAATAGTGTTTTTTTAAAGTTTTAAAAATTTTAATATCAGTCCAAAAAGATTCCCTTTCTAATTAATATTAAACCGTGCATGTTCGTTGGATAACAAGAAACAACATTGCATTAATATGTAAGTACATTGTTTAAAACATACATTTTGTCAAGCATTCAATATTTCATATAAGGTTAGAGAGCGAGGTGGCGCCACATTTGTAAACGTCAATAAAACTTAACAATACATTTTATAAAGCAACCGCTATAATTTATAATGGATACCTAAGTGCTTTAAAAGGGGGTGCGTTGCGAGCGCCTGTACGTATCCATTTGCTTTTTAACACAGTTTTTATGTCCATTAAAATAAGTTATACTAAAACTATATATTACATTTAACTATGCTTAAGGCATATTGAAGAAGAAGAATCGTAGGCTGAATGCAAAAAGAAACATATTTTCTTTGAACAATTTACAATCCTGATCATAACATTGTTCGTAGCACTGTAGTTGTAGTACTATTCGTAGATTTATTCGTAGCACTATAGCACTAATTGGTAATGCATGTATTTCTATCAAAGATATGAATATTATTTCGTCGTATAAACATATATGAGTGTTAACTTAAGCCATCCTTCTCGTTCTCTTTGATAAATCCGAGATATGTCATTACGTATCTCTAAAACAGGTTAACTGTACTCGATGATACACTGTAGGCACTGAAAAAACTAATAGACGGCTTACGTTTTTTGTTTTAATTCCACCAGTGAAATCGCATGCAAAAAGTAGTTACAGATAATTTAAGTTTAAAAACCCTATTAACGCCAACAATCCGTGGTATGATTTATCGAACTTAATGGTTAGTTAAGTAGCACTTACAGTGGTCGTAATGAATTATTGCCGATAAAAGCTAAACGCATATGGCCATAAATCTATTGAGAAAAGAGGTGTGTTATTTATTACCACAACGATGTATTCGCGGCAGTGTTAATATACTGCGATTAACAAAATTCCAATGTCATTAATAATGTATACCATTACTGTTATTGGTCGTGATTACTATTAATAGGAAATTGGTGTTGCCATAAGTGAGTGTTGATTAACACTATTATCCGTATTAATAAAATAATGCATTTTCATTGTTCAACAAATGTCATGTTACAATTGCCACCAAATTGTAGGTTATAGGTAAAGTGAATTACAAAAAATACAGTAGCAATGGAATTTTACACTAACATTTTCTTTATTAAAATATCTAGAGCCGATTATGTAAATTGTTGATAACGTTTTGATAGACCACAAATATATCGTCAAGGGAGTTAATGCCAATTAAGATCCGAAGGTCACTTTTAGAATCACGCAATCAAGTACAAAACTACAGTAGCGTAAACCAATATAAGTTGAGAAGGCAAATAGGCCTCCCCAGGTATCGTGCTAAATATTTACTTCACATATAGCTACTCTATTGGTTTCTGATTACCATCAAATTAAGTATTAACTTAATTGAATATTAATTCATAGTAGTGTAATTCTATTTTATATGTCTAAAAATATTTATTAAACACCATTATAACTTGAAAGTTATTTAACGATAGCTAAAAGTCATATTTATAATAACACGAGCTGTTGCCCGCGACTTCGTCCGCGTAGTATTAGAAAACATACAAACTATATAAATTACAATAAGTTACGTATCCCTCGGGAACCGGACGTTTCTCGGGGATGAAGCTTATCCCATGTGTACTCCAGACTTTGTTTTATATCTGTTCCAATTTCGATAAGATATGTTGAACCGTTGCAGAATGATCGAGTTAACATTAAAAAACTAAATTAATGAATCCCACAGGAACCGTAACTATTTCCGGGATAAAAAGTAGCCTATGTGTTCTTCCAGACTATGCTCTATACCTGTGCAAAATTTCATAGAGATCCGTTCAGCCGTTTAGGCTACAAACGCTAACAAACATCCATCCATCCATCTATCCATCCATCCATCCATCCATCCATCGATCCATCTAAACTTTCGCATTTATAATATTAGTAAGATAGTAACGCAAAAATTATAGATACATGCATTTTTATAACAAAGGGGATATCTCTTAGCGTCCCTTTAAAAGTTGTATTTGCCTGTAGGTTTGACAAAACAAATGCATCACAAAGTTGTTGTTATAAAAATTATATATAAATGTGACATTTCCAGTTAGAATATCCGGTGAAGCATAATCATATGTTATTGATTCCGTAAGCATTCTAACGAGCAGACTGCGAGACCCTTGTTACATGCTCCGGTGACCGCGCACTTTAAATAAACAGCAATTTCTACAAACATCCTTTGAGATTATGTTTTATACTAACTGAAGCCCGACTTTGTCTACGCGAGGCATAAGTTTCTGATTATAAAACCTCCCAGTTTTTTTTATCTCGTCAGTTAAAATTTGTATGTTAAATTCCATTCATATTCACATGTATATTTAAGAGTATAATATTTAAGATAAGAAGTCCCGAACCAACCGTTATACAAAGCTGGGAATCGTTACCTTATCTTCCAACGTTGTAACCTATTTATGAAGTTTGCAGTGCAGTTATGAATGTTATGAATTTTACGTAAAAAATAAATAAAGATAGGCATCCATATAAGATAACTAAGAATAACCCACTGTTAATACAATGCTTATTCAAATATACTACATATGACATAAGACTAAAAACGAACTTTTTTATTTACTAGCTGTTGCCCGCGAATTCGTCGTCGCAATATTAAGATAAAAAGTAGTCTATAATATGTCGGCCTATGTCAGTAACCCTTCAGTGAAAGTGTTTACGAAATCGGCCTAGCCGTTTCAGAGATTACCCGGAAGAAACGCGGCTTGCGGACAAACATAAGACTGACAGACAGAGAAAAAAAATTTTAATGCGATTTTCGTTATCGGCAAAACAAATATATCTACCCGAAATCTGGTAATTCTTTTGATATTACAAACAGATACTCCAATTTTTATTATATGTACAGATATATCTTATTTTGATAAGTAGAAATAAAGTTTTAAGTTTTGTTTTACGTTACATATGATCATTTACCTAGAATTTATAGCATACGAAACTTTCAATGTTTTCAGTTTAAATTCCAAACAAACATTTTCACCAATATATTCATACGCAAGGTGAACTTTTATTCTATTACTAGCTGTTGCCCGCGACTCCGTCCGCGTGGAATTAAAAAAAAAACAAAAGTGGGTAGCCTATGTGTTCTTCCAGACTGTCCTCTACATCTATACCAAATTTCATCGAAATCCGTTCAGCCGTTTAGGCTACAAACTCTAACAAACATCCATCCATCTATCCATCCATCCAACCATCCATCCATCTAAACTTTCGCATTTATAATATTAGTATGAAAGTATGATTTGAACACTAGCTTCATCTAGGATATCAGTTCACTCAATCAGAGATAATATCGAATTACGTTACGTATTAATATCATTGCTTTTATTATTTCCACTCTTAAGTAAAAATAACCTTTAAATAAATACCGCAGATATCTTCTTGAATTTTTTAGAGTTTCTTGCAATTGCCAGTAAAAGTTTACTTAAAAATCCCAACCCATAATAGAATAAAAATGTGTTTTTTCCACATGTTTCCGCAATAGAAACCCGTGTTATGTGGCACGTAATAGACTACTTACGTATTCTGCACTATCGCTTCAGTATTACAGATAGAGTATGGTACTCGTAAGTACAATCCATGCAAATTGTAAGCTCGGATAATTGCCCGTACAGTAGAATTCAGGTGTGCATTAAATTTTACTGGCCCACGTCCTCAATAAGCTGGCACGCTCCATGAATTCGCAATACAATTTCTATAAGGTCATGTGCACTACGTAGGCTGTACCATGAAAATTTATAAATACACTCATAATATTTTTTAATAATACTTATTACGACCAGTCTTTAAAAAAAACAAACCTATGAACTGTAAATTAATATTTTAACCCAAAAAAAATCTACGGCAAAACTTAAAATCTCTACATAGTTAAGCTTGCAAGACCTAGATGCAATGTACTTGTATTCGTACTTGACTATATATGTTACACTAATTTTAAAATTAAAAACATATTTTACTTATTCTAAATACGGCGAAATCGATTTCAAATCTATTTGAAAAAAGACAGTAAGAATCGCATCGCTGTCCTTCATATTCCATTCTGTTGTTACTTTTGTTCTTTTGTGAGAGAAATGGCTGACTGTTGGAGCACACAACACGACATCGAGCCGTATTTGTCCATAGAGGAAAATATGTACAAAGAAACCTTAGATATTTCTACTCTACAACGGAACATCGACCTACTTTGATGCCATTACGATTGTAAAAGTTGCTTACACTTTTTTATGAAATATGGAAAAATGGTATTTATAGATTTCATAAAACGACAGAACTTGAATAAAACAAAAAAGGTATGTCTGTTATAATAAATCCCTATAATGCTTAGGTTTTATGTAAATGTTATAAAAATAAAGAATCATTTGTTTTAAAAATAAAACAAATAAATTGGACAGGACAAACTGGTTCAAGCTCAATTACTGTGTTTGGCTGTAAATTATTTAGGAATAAAAAAGTTGAACTCAGAGCCATCTATTATTTCAAATGGGAATGGTTCATACCTGAAAGGGCGATAACTTTGTGCCCTTATTGTAAAGTTTCATCTTAACACAAGATGTCTTTATAACTAAATTATATGAAAGAAAAATAACTATAATCAGAATACTTTTATTACTAAAATCCTTTGTGTGGTATTGTGTAGTGCTGTTCAATGTAAATAGACAATTTACGGTTCTAGAAGTTCATATATTTATTTAATGGAAAATGATGTTGGTAGAAATCCGGAAGAATTGCAACTAAGTAGCTTGATATGATTTATAAATCTATTGCGAAACAAATATCTGGGGTTTTCGAACCTGGCGTTGCAAAACGTTGATATTTATTATTCATTTACATATTATCTTGTAAATCATACATTTAACAAGAGGGAGTAAACATATTTTAAAAGGCTGTATGGAGCGAATTACTTTATCCCGAAAAGAGAGCGCTGAGTGGCGATGTTATCGAGGTTTGTTGGCACAAAATACTATGGTTGTTTCCTTATTTTATAAAAAATAAGCTCCGAAAAAAGATAATAAAGAATGCAAAAGTTTCCTTTTGATTTATTTTTAATGTTACAAATTACGACTAAAACTTCACTTAGCGTAGTAAATTAATTGTATAACAATTAAAGGTAATAAATACGTGACAGATCAGAAAAGTTTTATGAAACACATCGAAATGTTTTACTTGTTTATTATACAATTAATGAAATTGTTACCTATTAATATTTAAAATGGAATAATAGGAAAATACAAAATTTCAGTATCAAATAACGGCGTAAGCGTGGGGCGTTAGAAACAGGTGACCGCGTTGAAGTAGCACCGCAGCACCCGGCCGCGACCGGAGCCCTGCCCACGCCGCTGTAGCGCCGACTGGAAACAAAAAAAACATTAATTAGTTAAACATAGGTAAATGTATCTCGTATAATTAGTGGCAAAACAAACTTTTAATAAGTACTCAACAGCAATGAGAGGACGTGACGTGAACCAAGAGTTAGGGTTAGAGATTTTTTTTGTCAATTATTATTTATAATTAACAATAGATTGTTTTACATACCAAGTCATTAGTGTCCATGTTTGAGATACGTAGCGGCGCAGTGCGAGGGCCGTCGCGGTCTACGTCATAGCGCGCTCCGCCATCGTGTAGTGCTTTCTGTAGCGCCACCAGCAGCCGGTCCAAGACCAACGCTGCGCGTTTCTGTGGCACTATCACTTGCTGAAAAGTTATTATCATGTAATTTATCTTAGTAATGTTATAAATGTGAAAGTTTAGATGGATGGATGTTTGTTAGAGTTTGTAGTCTAAACGGCTGAACGGATTTTGAAACTTGACATAGATGTAAACATAGTCTGGAAGAACGCTATTCAGGCGAAGATCAGTCGCTAAGAAGGCTATTCACTTTTGTTTTTTTCAATTCCATGCGGACGGGGTTGCGGGCGAAAGCTAGTAATTTATATTTTCATTTTAACAACAGAAACATGATAAGCAACTCTGTTGCTAACAAGTTACTAGTGACTTGACTAGTAACAAACAGATAACCAGTTTAGAAAACCATGTAATTTATGCAACGTTCTACATCTTTGCATAACATATTATACGTATAGATCTATTATATTGGTCTTTTAGGAACTTCGTGTGACCTTTAGAAATAAACCGTAAACGCTATAGGTTACAATATTAGTAACTACAAACAATAATAGCGTGTAAGTTGCTAATGCTAAACGCCAATATACGAATACTAATTCATCTCACAAACATAACAAGCAATTTAGCTCAATACTTGTAAGCATACGATTAAGTCTTTCCGGCTAGGAAATGTTTTTGTAGAAGCATGTTTTTCATTTTTTTAAATACTTATCTTGCTACCTTACTAATCTTACTAGTGATATAAATGCGAAAGTTTAGATAGATGAATGGAGTTTGTAGCCTAAACGGATCTGGATGAAATTTGGCATAGATGTATAGCATAGTCTAGAAGAACTCGTAGTCTACTTACTTTTGTTTTTTTTTTAATTCCACGCAGATGGAGTCGCGGGCGAAAACTAGTTTTAAAATAATGAAAAGTTTATAATAGTCCGTCACTATCGATTGATTAACTTAATGGTTTAAAATAGATATGCAATGTTATAGAGATTTATCTTTTCAAAACTGTAGTGTAGTCATTTAGTATGTACATACATCGCTGACGTCATTGGCTTCCATACTTCTGACATATTCTTCAGGGTAAGCTGCGGGCACTGCGGACACGGCGAGTGTGGCAGACAGCGCGACGGCGACAATCTGAACGAAGAGCATCATCGCGTTGGCATAACACGAACGCACCCTGTAAGTAATAATAAATGATTTTCCAATTGATAGAAAACAGAATATGTGAAACTAAAAATTAAACAATAAACTATGTCTTATTTTCTCTGTAAAGATAACTGTACAAAAACATTACTGAAGTGTAATTTCTGAATACAAGTAAACTTAATATTCTTGAGTAATAAAAATATACATTTTGATAAGTTTTTAAATTGACATAATTTGAATATATGACTTGAAAGGTGAGCTGCAAAACGACCAAGACAAGATGTAAAAGGCATATGTAGTTATTATAACATAATACGATTATAGTCCTCAAACGTCAAGGTACAATTTTACGGGATGAAGATATGAGGATCGAATTCGGCTTTGAACTCGTTCTAAATATAAGAGTTTACATCAGAACTACTCTTTTGACATTTATGACAAAAAGTGTCTTTATTTATTTAAACTGAAATATATTACAATACATAGTGTAATGTATTAAATTTCAGTTTTTTCTTTGTTTATTTATTTTTTATATTATTTATTTTCATTTACAAGGCCATTGAAAGACCGGTCATGATTTATGGATTTGAATGTTGGGCAGTAAAAAGAACGGATGAAACGAGACTACATGTGGCAGAAATGCGAATGTTAAAATGGATGTGTGGGGTAACACGAGTGGATAAGATACGAAATTATTAAATTAGAGCAAGGTATAAGAGTAGCCCCAGTAGTAAAGAAGATAAGGAGTTAGCATAGTATGGGCATGTTATGAGGAGGGATGAATCGCATGTTACAAGGAGAACGTTAATATAAATATCGAATATATTATTATACTATAATATCGTTAAAATATCGAATTTCTTCTTTGCAATGAGCACGGTATCTGGGTTATTCGTTTCGTGTTATAGGTTTTAAATGCCTTTTAATAACTCCCACACAGTTTGTAGCTTTAAAGAAATGAACTTTCTCAGTATTTTCTTCTATCGTTATTTTTCTTAGCTATGAACTAGTAACCTGATCTAATTGTATTTTTATTTTATTATATATTTAATATAAATACAAACAATGTTTGCAAATAGACCTTTAGAATGATTGAGTGGCTTTCTCAAATATATCAAATAATATTAATAACTAATGTTCGCCCGCAACTCCGTCCGCGTGGACTTGAAAAAAAACAAAAGTAAGTAGCTATCCTCTACATCCGTACCAAATTTTATAGAAATCCGTTCAGCCATCTAGACTACAAACTCTAACATCCATCCATCCATACCTCCATCTAAACTATCGTCTTTATAATATTAGTATGAAGTATGATATATACGTCTCGTAAACATGTAATCCTGTTTGTTTTTCAAATCCTTCCATTAAAACTGTAATTATAAATGACGTGTTATTATTCATAACTCTGGCCGAAAACTAATTTAAAGTCGTCTAAATAGTTTTGCCTTTAGGGTTGTTTGTTTACAAATTTTATTTCAAGTTCAATTTTCAACGCCCCTTCATAAAGCTTAGTTTAATGTAATTAATAACTTGTTTTGGTACTGATCACCCTTAATACTGCTAATGTTCTTAGTTTCAAAGTTTCCCGCCATCAAAACTTATGTAAACTTCCTAGAATTTTTATTGTCTTGCTATGAACAGTAGTACTTTTTAAATATGCCCAATTTCATACGTATTAGGTATCTTTCAAAAATTTTTCGTTTCTATAGTTATTAATTAGATGTAGCAATCTCTATACGGGACAGTATTATAACAAATTTGAAGATAAAAAGCTAATATATTTAAAATATATTGCGAATTTGTATCCAGTGAACTTAGCAACGTCATCTATTACCGATATCTAAAGGTCATTTTTCGTTAGAACGGTTAATCTAACTAGACAATTCTATTGCCTTATCTTACAAAAATAAAACGGAATTTTTGGAAAAACTTATGAGCTTTAAATTCACCTCAGCTCAGATATGGATTTCCCCATTAATGCGCCTAGGTAGTGCCCTCCACTCATAGTGGTAACTAGGTCTTAGGCTATGACGCTGGACAATTGCGAGTTGGTAGACTTCACACATATCTTTCAGCTATTTCGTAGGTATCTTTAGGTTACACTACAATGTTTTTATTTACCGTGAAGACGTCGGATAAATATACATATGTTAAATACAATAAATGCAGATTTACAGTAAATTTAAATTAGTCAAAACATCAGTAACGCATACGCAAAGTGCCGTGAAGTAACATCTTAATTTGACTATATGCCTTGTGGTTAGTTAAGGACGAAGACCCAATTATTGTTAACGATTTACTTAACGGTAACAACGTTTGGTCTTTTCCTTATTGGGAGCCTTCACTTAATATATCTATTGGTTATGACCTTTCTTTTATTAATCCCTTTAGATTTAAGATGTATATAAAAGGCCATTATATGACCTATTAACGAATTTCCAACATTATTGCATAGTTATTGCAATAAGTACATTTATTTTATGATATAAGAACTAGGATTTTATAAGGTAGCCTTAGTAAATGCCTCTGAGTGTGGAATTTAAAGACAATATACAAGTATTATTCATGAAGTAAAAATTTACTAAAGCCATCATTGCTTTAGTAAAAGTGCGAGAGACAATAAAAAGAAATGTGTCACATGTGTTGCGGAAAATCCATTTTGTCCGAGTCCAGAAGCGTCATGAAACGAAGACTTAATACGAAATATAAGGCTTTATTGACAGATGAATGACAAGGCGCAGTTGATTCTAGATGAGAAAGCTTATCCACTTGTTTATTTCTTAAGGTCAAAACAATTTAAAACACGTTATACTTTGTTTTAAAAGGTAGTTTTTTGTTCTATTTTCAAAACACACAGAAGATATTATTACTGAACGTGTATACAATGTACTCATGAAAACCTATAGCTGCGTAAATTATTCATCTAATTAAAGATTTTATTGTGATTTTAAAACTTTAACAAAATTACGATGTAATACATTTTGTAAACCTGATTGAAACTGCAATTTAACTATTACATTTAACCGTATAAAGTAAAAAGAAAAAAGTATTCAACAATTTTAATACTTAAAACAACTTAATATTAATACTTACAATAGAAACACGATATTCACCAATTAAAAACACTTATAGAATTAAAATGTAACTAAGCAATGGTTTTCGTACGTAATAAAGTTTAGTAGCGAGAGCGGTTGCTTGACGGAAGCTCAGAAGGTTGTGTAGAGCGGTTTGTGCGGCGCGAGAGCCTTTATAACGCCGCCCAACGCCGCCCGCCCAACAAGCCAGCCGCCCAACTGGCCAACGAGGCCACACGTTAACACACACAGACTACACTCAAACATCTTTTTATAATAAATCTATTTGAAAATAACACTGTTGTATTACTTGTTAATTAAATATGTTTCTGACGCTGAAGTAAAAGTTAATATTTGTTGTTTTTTTTGTTTTAATTAATAAATATGTGTACGGTCGAGAAATGGTTCTAAATGTGAAAACCTCAGCTGTCGTAAACAAAAAATATATATATTTTTTACGCTAAAATCATAAATTCCGCACAATTTTAGCTTTTTCTTATAATTTTCACAATTTCAATGATAATAAATTCACACTATTTGTAAGATCAGAGATATGAGTGTTCGTTTTTGATTAAGATGTCTCCGTGTTCATAAAAATTATACAATCATAAAGTTCGCCGTGAACCATTTGTATTAATATTGAGAAGGGGAATCTGTAGCTATAACTAGAGGCCGAAAATTTTGTGTATCGAGCGACAAGCCTAATAACCTAATAAATGAAATATAAAAAATTACTTATAAAGGGAGTAATAATTATGACCTAATGAAAAATCTCGAGTGTCTTTTGTGATTAGTAGAAGGCGTAGCACCTACTAAGTATTATGCCAATGATTCTTATGTTTTTAAATCGGCTCAGTAGTTTTTGAATTCAGTCATTACATACAAAGATACAAGTGTTTCCTCTTTATAAGATTAGTATAAAAGTATAGTTAATGGAGTCTTACATATACATTTTATTAAGGTATAACGAGTTATCAAGAATACTACAATCGTATTGAATAATTAGTCTTGTTTTTTTAAGTCGTTGAGAACCAGGTGTATCTACATGTCTTTTTTCTCACGGGACATGGTTAAAGTTCAAGTAGGCTCTAAAACAAACGCCATATACGTATCAGTGCAGTGACGTTTTTTCGGTATATTAAAGCGTATTTTGCTATAAAAGGATTACGCTTATAGGGCTATTTTATTGCCCACGCTCTGATATGACTCGAATATTGTATAAAGTCATTAAATTCCCACGTGAGTACACAATAAGCTTCCATGTTCATAAACAGCCGCTATCGAAAACAAAATTAAAATACAAGAACGATGTATGTATGATGAGACAGTGGACAATGCAGTCTATTAACTCTTAAATTTCAGATTATTTAGATGATGGCTTATTTGGATATCTAAGACTAAAGACATCGCGTCTTCAATGTTTAGCTTTTTCTGTAAAATAAATAACCTAATCGTTTATCTTATAAGTACTTGGAATTGACGATTCTTAGTACAATTGGTATGCATAGAATATAAAATATCCACTTCTTTAGTATTTAATTATATTTTGCTAATTGTCGTTAGCTGAGTGTAACTATGTAGTTTCGTTTACATAAGTATCAATTTCATTTTTTATAAATGAAAAACAATAATGGTCGTAAATCCCACTCGCGACCCTTATTCGTCGTTTTTCATTCACCTATTTTGCATATGATCGATAGAAGATAAACTCATGTTACAACCCTAATTTATAATCGTGACACAAATTGGATGCTGCGTACTACGATCCCAAAATTTACGTTAAGACGAAGGCGACGTAGCTACTTAGTGCTACGTGGTTATTTTCGCTCGTGCAGAGGTCACAATAACATTCGCGGGGGCGTCGCGTCTGGTAATGCAACAAGGGGCAGCCCCGTCGTCCTAATGTGCCTATCGTGTCTCCCAGCAAGGGGTATATAGCCCTCCGCCACTCACCAGGGACGAGCATTAAAATCGTGATCGCTAAACGTATATAGCGATCTAAGTATTCCACTTATTTTTATAATTAAAAGGTCGCTTTTTTATGGTTGTTGATTTTAACTACTTGCTTTTAAATTTAATGTTTTCATTAATCTACGTGCTGGAACAACTTTTTTTTACTAAATAGCACATTAGCTACTAACACATTTAATGAGTAAGTAGATAATACCCTATTTCCTAAATAGATGAAAATGTGTATGTTTATTATATGTATTATAATTGTTAGTATGTGTATGTATGACGATTGATCTGTCATTCGGTTTTACCTTTGAGGTTGTTTTTTACGATTTGCAATATTTGTTTTTAGGATAAGGCTAGTTCGGTATTTACGATTAGCGCTTATATGTGACTGACACATTTTTAAAATAATTGCCCGTATCTCCTGGTTCTAATTAACATTCTATTAACATCATTACAGTACATTTTCTTTACTTTGAAAAGAACTATAAATGGATTAAATCTGGAATAAAATATGATCAATTGGCAACAATGTGTTTGAATTTATTATCTGTTTTCTATTATGTTATCTGTATTCAGATTCTGTATCTGTATTCTTTCGGACGCCGATCGACTTGCGAAAGACCGTATATTAAAAGACAAATATCACTATATTTGAGTTAATTTCAGCATTTAACTTCGTTGTTTCTTTATTTATTGTGGATTTGTATAATGTGAATATCGTTTTAATACGTTTTTAATATCAACGTATTGCCCGAAAGAAAAAAAATCAATAATTCTTGATCAAAAATTTATTTCAGGGCGCGAAATAAATCTCCAACAGCAACTTCGGATAAAGATAAAAAGAAGCTCAAAGAAAAGAAGAAAAAAGAAGAATCTGGTTCTAGTAGTAGTGACAGCAGTGGAAGGTAAGATTGTAAATAAATAACACGTATTGATTATATCAAAGGGCATCTATAGGTTATACTTCCAACGTTCGAACTTTATAAACATGTACATATATCAATATCGAATACTGCGTTTATGCGCGATACACATTTGGCCAGTACAGTCGGTTAGTAGAGGGGCGTGGCAGGGAATGTTTGGACTGTGCGTCGACTGGCACAGTGTGAAAGCTAACTAGCAACAGTGCTCCCTGCTACCATGCTCATGACTGGCCGAACTTTCTACTTTTTTGTACAGTCCAGTCATTTCGCCGCACCTGGCGTAGTATGAACGTTTCTTTACTCTACGACGTACATTTTCGTACGAGTTTACCAAGTTTAAAAGCAGATCAGATGACTATGACTATGTACATATATTAATATTAATTTGACATATCGTTGAATAATAATAAATGTAATATTTTGCAGTTCATCAGACAGCAGTTCATCCCGGTCATCATCGCGATCTTCATCCAGCAGCTCTGGCAGCTCGTCTCGGTCGTCCTCATCTTCAAGCTCATCAAGCAGCAGTAGCAGCAACAATGACCGCTCCAAAGCTAAGAAAAAGTAATTAACTATGTTTATTAATGAGATGCAAATGTGCAACTCAGTTGCACTGGTGTTGCAGATGTCCGTGAACATTCATAATCACATTATTGTTCCTACCGATCATTTGCTCTCTGCTTTTATATACAAAAATGATCTTTAGGTACTCTAAATATCCAACCCATTACAATATGCATTAAGTTGATGAATCACAAATACTGTAAGTGACTTACATTATAAAAGTTGTTTGATACTTATGTGTGAAATCATAATGTGAACTTATTAAAAATATAACATTTACATTATGAAAAGTGCTAAAACTATTTCTTGCAAATTTTTAGGACTTCACCACACAAGGATCCAATCAAGGATCGCCGTGAGCCAGATAATAAGTTGAGGGAACGATCTCCGACTGGGGATAAAAAGAAACCAGTGTTACCCATTGCCAATGACAAACAGAAGAGCAAGGATAAGCAGGAGAGGTAAATACAATCAAACGGCTGGCATTGACAAACAATTGATGATGATGCTTGCTAATAGTCTGCAATTTACAGTTGCTAAAATATGTTATCTGTTTTATGTGGTCTCTAAGT
Organism: Papilio polytes; assembly: GCF_000836215.1. NCBI lineage: Eukaryota > Metazoa > Arthropoda > Insecta > Lepidoptera > Papilionidae > Papilio > Papilio polytes. The sequence continues at coordinate 3,147,576 of NW_013527693.1, forward strand.
ATTGATACGAAAAATTATTTTCAGATCACCCGGTCGTAAGAAGAGAGAAAGATCTCCACTCCCAAGACCGACTCGAATACACATTGGCCGACTCACTATGAATGTAACTAAAGAGCATATTAATGAAATATTCTCTACATATGGCACTGTGAAAGTAGTGGAATTCCCAATGGACAGACTGCACCCATACAATGGACGAGGTTATGCATATGTTGAGTTCAGTAATCCAGATGAAGCTGAAAACGCAATGAAACACATGGATGGAGGTGAGATATATTTACAATTTCTTTCAATCATGAACTTATTTTGTTTATTAAAGATTTATTATTGATTGTTCAGGTCAGATCGACGGGCAGGAGATAACGGCAGCCCCTGTGCTGATCCCGACGCGGCCGCGGCGGCCCTCCCCGCGCGCCCCGCGACACCTGCCGCCGCGCAGGCACTCGCCGCCTAGGTACCACTCTCACACAGACTGCCTAAACCAGAACTATATACATTTTAAAAATAATTCTCCATATCCCAATATTAGTTAATGAGAATATGACATTTAAAGAAATCATCATGTTTAATATGAGTGTTTCTTGTTAGAGCGGTTGATATATTCAATGGGAAATGTTTTGTCTTTTGTATGATAAATTCCTATTGTAATATTTTCCCATTGGGTCAAATCTGTAATCAATACACCCAATAGGTGGTTAGTGCAAAAGAAAACATCTTATGTTTATGAGTAGAATGGTATAGATGGGGTATTTTGTGAAAATCTGTTTCACACCATCTAATGTTAATATGATTATTAGTTATTATGAGTTTGTTGCAAAGAGTATAGCGGTGGTGTGTGGTGCAGGTACCGCCGGCGCAGTCCGCCGCCGCGCCGCCGCTCGCCGCCGCGCCGCCGCCGCACGCGCTCGCGCTCCCCGCGCCCCGCCATGCGCCGCCGCCGCTCCAGGTCCTCCTCCGCTTCCTCACGATAAACACACACACACACACACACACACACTGATCACACACATCCATTCCATTTCAAAGTTATCAGATATTTTAGAGAATCCTAAAATTATCCCTCACATACACAATAAACTCATACTAACCTCACAAGACAATGCGGAAACCTTACAGAGGTAAGTTATCCTTAGCGTAATAGGTAAGTATGTGACAATGTAACATTTGTTTACAGTAATTGTAGCTTATCAAAAACCGAAAACCCATATTAATTGGTAATTTCTTATCGTTAAAAGCTTGCAAAATGGAAACTGAGCCGAGTGAGTGATCAGTGCTATATTTAACTTTATTACGACAAACAGTGAAGTGCTTATCTGTATTTTGTTCAATATAATTTGTAACTAAATGGACGACCCAATTTTGTTAATAAATAGTGACAACATATATGCCTTTTATTTGTATTCCTTTGTAAAAAATATAAAAAAAGTTGATAGATCTAATTCTAGTCCTCTTCTCCTTCCTACCCTTTTCTTATAAGGTAGGGATGGGAGGAAGATGGATTTGTCAGAAAAGGGAAAATATTCTCTTTCTGTACAATGTTAGTTTATTGAGTTATGCTGCAATCTGCAAATACTATTGTCTATGGGCAATAGTCACTTCAATAGTTTGGTGAATTCAAATGCCCCTGGCTCATTTGTCAGTTTTATACCATAAATACACATTTAGAGAAGATATTTGGGACTGCATTCAAATAATACAATCAATAATATAAACAGTTTATTACTAACACTTTACTTATTATGAATGGTTTATTGTAACAATTTACTCAATTATGTAATCTTCATTATTGACTTCCTGATCTTCCTTGTTACCTATTATTTTACAATAACTCTGATAATCAGTTACAAGTATTTTTCCCTTATACATAAAGTTTTTATCCAGAAGCTGTAATTGATGCATAGTCCTGAAAAATAAGATATTTAGTACTTAAGTTCTCATTTATCTAATCAAGAACCTCTGTTTTAGATTAAACACAATAGGTTGAATAAAAATAGTTTTTACTTACGGATATTGAGGATTCATGTTTTTTGGTCCCCTGACAGGATTCCAAGCAGACACAGGTGCCTTGTTAGCGAGCATCATTCCAGCTACGCCGATGTATAAACCATATTCTTGACAAAACTTTTCCTACAAAAGTTAAAAAAAAAAACATTTAAAAAAAAATTATCTAGTAAGTTATAATGTGAAGCTCTCATAGTCTGAATGAGAACACAGATTTCCAATTACGTGGCTGAGGGCTCGAATCGCGCCATGACTATTGTGAACTACAATACCCTTGGTAAAAGAAACATTAAATGATCATAAAACAATTATGTTTAAAACATAAAAAAAAATATAGAATGCACATTGGAATACAATGAAGAAAAGAATATTTTATGCCTGTTTATTTAGCAATCATATTGTATTAGTATAAATGTGAGAGGTTGCATGGATGGATGCTTTTTACTATGTGACTCCAAACTGCTCAATAGATCTTGAAGAAATTTGACACAGATGTAAAATGACGGGCTACTTACTAAGTTGTGTGCTTAAGGTAGCAAATTGTTAAATTCAAATTACCCTCCATTCCGAAAGCAGGAAGTCAGCATCACTGAGTGCAGATGTGGCTTTTTCAATATCATGTATACAAGAGAAATGTGGTAAGTAATTTTCTTCAAGGAAATTTATAAAAGAACCTGGATTAGATAAAAATTGGTCCACAATTTCTTCAGGCGAATGTGACAGTTTTGATATTCCATTTTCTTCAAAAACTAAAAATATTTTTAATATGATTCATACGTAATAGTACTATTAACATCAAGGGACAATGTCGTTATTTTTTTTGTACTTGAATAATAAAAAGTATGGTAAATATATAACATTGTAAACTTACCTTTAGGATTTAAGACCCTGCCGACTCCATGCAAGATGCTGACAGTCTGATCTTTACCAAGTGACATAAACTTATGTGTAGTCTTTTTCTTCTTTGTTTTGCCTTTACTTTTACTTTCCTTAATTATACTAGTTTCTAAGCTATGATTTATACCTAATAAGATAAAAGAAATTAGAGTTAAATTTAATAAATTAAAATAATATTTAGTTTGCGATCTTACCCTTTAAGCTTGCAAAGTGCAAATTTAGAATAGCAGATCTAACATCTCCACCGGAAGTGTTGACAACAGACTCTATCAAGTCCATTGTTGGAATATTGTACATACTATCATATTTTTTGTTTATAATATCGGATGCTCTTTTCAATGCAGCCCTCAAGCCTGTTGTGGAAACACTATTGAAGCTAAAAAAGACAAATAGAGTACTTTTTACAAAACAAAATGTTAGAATTGTGTTTTGATGTTTTTTTTTATTAGTATACTTACACAACATGGTGAATCTGAAATTGTTCTTTTAAACTTGGTGTAAATATATTTAATGTTGTATTTTTGTTATCTGAATTATTTTCCGAACATATGAACACAATTGGTGATTTTGCTCTATTAACATATTGCCTGAAAATTTGTTTTATGTTTTACCTTTGGAAAAGAACTAAAAATGCAATTTGAATAACAATCTAAACTCACTGTAAAACATTAGAAAATTCTGCTGGTGTTCTCAGGAAAGTGTTAGGAAAATCTTCAACTAGTACCAACTTATTACTATTGTTGTCCAACAATGATGTAAAATTGGCTGCATTTATTATGAAGTCTAAAAACTTTTTAGATTGTTTCTCTTTAAATTCATATTCACCTATAAAAGAAACAATATAGTGATCATAGATAGAGTACTGTTTAAATCTGCCTTGTGTTCTTTAACATAATAATGTAAGTCCAGTGTGTGGTACATGATTTAAAAAAAGGTGGCGGCATAGTATGTTAAAACAATCTAATACTATGTGTCCTCTATGACTCCATCTGGGTGGAATATATAACCAAGAAAAGTAGTCTAATGTTCTACATCTGTTCTAAATTACAGCAAGATCCTTTGAGTCTTTGTATGTTCTGGATAAACCTCTAACATCAATCTAAACTTTCTCTATCATAATATAAGTTAGAAGTAAGATTATTAACTGTACAATATCTTAGAAACCACCGCATTGTCTGGTCCATCTTACCATAGTCAGTGGGTAATTCAATATCTACTGGTGTGATCCACTCTGTTATTTTAATACCAAGTTTGGTGGCCAATGTTTGTATTGTTGCTGTCTTGCCGCATCCCACAGGCCCACTTAGAAGTAATACATCACTTGAATTTCGCGTAGCATTTTTTAACCAGTCTTCAACTTCTTGAATTTTTTTGTTATGAACTGCTAGGTCTTCGACTTTAACAGGATCAAAGTTTTTCATCCAATTTTTGTGGTTTATTATTGGTGTTTCGATTTTGTCGTTTATATGTTTAGGTTTCTATAATTTAAAAAAATAATAACAATGATTAATCCAGTCATATCAAATTATTTGGTTTTCTCATTGCTATAAATGTTTATAAATTCTATATCGATATAAAAATATTTACTATAAAAGACACAAAATGTATTTATACCTCTTCGGACGATTTGCTTTGTTTAGGACCATTCTTTATCTTTTTTGGTGCTGAATCTTCATCTACGTCAAACATAGGATTCAGCCACATCTTCCCCTGTTAAAATAAATAAAATAATATAACAATTGTAAGGACTATGCTCATAAAGAACATAAGATATACACATAAAATTCCATGCGCCATTTAGTACTTAAATAATAAAACAAGTTAGTACTTTCTTCATTTTAAATATGCCAATTCCTCAAATAGTTTCCACTTATATTCTCTTTAATTTGCTTAATTTCAAAACAAAACTTCTACAACATTCCGAAAGTTGCGTTATCAAAGTTTGATATGTTTTGATTTGAATTGAATTTGAATTAAATTTGAAACTTTGAAAGTTGTACTGTCACTGCCTGTCAAACTGGTTGTCACTTTAAAAACAGTTTTACGAGATTTCACTTAAGGACATTATATTACGAAACTTTAAAAATCAAGTTATCAATTCTTTGGACAACATCACTCTTTTAACTTCATAACAGTTCAATTATCTTGTTGTTAATTTATTTATTATCCTTAAACATAAAATATATCGATGCTTGTAATCGTAATGAACTCTTTAAGTTAAATTACCTTAAAATTAAAAATGATTCCAAATTTTATTAGTAAAGTGGTTACAAACTCAAACATTTACTATATGTAAATTATAGTAATTTAACTACCAAGATAAATAATTCCTTTGCCAGTCTTGTTTGAAAAAGAAATGGTCGCTTTTACGAAGTTTGTTGTAAAATTACATCTGGTTTCTGATGTGAAAATTTATTATAAACGAAAACGTAAATGAAACGGTTGATTTTAAGATTTTTTAAACACAAACAAAAAATATATATTAACGTACCTAATGCTTAAATAACATACAATCCGAAAAATCATAACTGGAACTAACAGATGACAATTTGACAACTATTATTCTATAGCGGCTTTGTGAACTCGCTGCCAGTTACGTAAAATGTCTTCTTTTCTTTAATATTTTTGTAAACGTACGATAAGGTCAATTTATTCATTTAAGAAGCAAATGTTTTAACCCTGTAAGTTAAGAAACGTAGAATAACTGAATTTATAAAGTTTAGTTTTTTCTTTGGAACAAAGTTATTTATGACATGCACGAAGTAATTGCGCATTTAATTTTCAGGCAATGCAGGCCATTAAAGCTTTGGGAGCATCCGCTCCTTCTACAGTTCTTTCAGTACTTAAAAAGGGTGCATTTGCACCTGTAGTTGGACAAATACGTCAAACCCATTTACCGGCTCCAAATCCCAATGAAAGGCGCCCATATTCTCCGTTCCAGAAAACGAGTAATATGGCAGAATATGCCGTTGCTCGGCTTGATGATTTATTAAATTGGGGAAGAAAAGGCTCAATGTGGCCGATGACATTTGGATTAGCCTGTTGTGCAGTTGAAATGATGCATTTTGCTGCTCCACGTTATGATATGGACAGGTAATTTGATAAAAATCTTTGTAACTCGCTCACTTTTAGGAAATGTTGACATGTAGATTGTTTTCTCTTTTGCATTATTGTATCCATCCATCTATCTATCCATCCATCTAAACTTTCGCATTTATAATATTAGTAAGATTAGTTTCTCCTAATTTATAAAAGTATTCTTACAAATATAATATGGAATATAAGTTACTGTACTGACACAGGTAAGTAGTACACATGTCAGCCTTCCATCCACAGTTTCAATTCTTAAGTAATGTAACTATTGGTTTAAAGGGCCATCATTATTGAAGAGATAATTAGCATTATAATTCAGACACTTCCAGTAAAATTCAGTCACTGCTTTATGCCAAGCTAGGGTCCGATTAAAAGAATACAATTTGTACAAAGCCAAATGTTTATTTTTAGATTTGGTGTACTTTTCCGTGCATCACCGCGACAGTCTGATGTGATGATTGTAGCTGGCACTTTGACAAACAAGATGGCTCCTGCATTGAGGAAGGTTTATGACCAAATGCCTGAACCAAGATGGGTTGTATCTATGGGCAGTTGTGCTAATGGAGGTGGCTACTATCATTACTCTTATTCAGTTGTGAGGTAAGGTATATCTAATTCTTAAAATACTTAACAAATTGTGATTTAACTTCTTTTCAGAGCTCAGTACTTCTACTTCTAGTGAAATCAATTTAGAAATACATATTTTTACAAGTGTTAAGCCTTTTATTCAAGTTAATTTCTGTTAGAACTTTTCAACTATTTCAATAATTTTATTTTATTTATATGTACATGTAGGTTTTTAATGTTTTGTGAATATGAAAAATTTGTTATACATTGACAGAGGCTGTGACCGTATTGTGCCAGTGGACATATATGTGCCAGGCTGTCCCCCCAGCGCTGAAGCTCTACTATATGGCATATTACAACTGCAAAAGAAAGTGAAGAGAATGAAGACAGTTCAAATATGGTATAGAAAATAGGCATTCTATTAAATAGAAAAATCAATGTAATTTATCCCTGAATTAAATAAAGTGATCATGTAGCAGCAGTTGATTCTACTGTTTTACTCTACAATATAGTTGTTTTTTTTGCAATAATAATATTGTTTTTATTATATAAAAATTAGGTGTATAAACTCAAAAATTCAAAGACCGTTGTTACCCCCATACACTTGCAAAGTGAGCAAACCTCTTAGGTCACATAGCAAGTGATATACCAAGTAATAACCTCAATTATAAGCTAATGTTACAATGTATGGATGGATGTTTGTTATTATGTATATCCAGAAACGCTGAAACAGATGTTGCTGTTTCGTATAGATGAGAACATAGTCTGGAAAAATAAGTTACCAATTAAGTTTTTAATATGCCATACGAGTTAGACATTGTTTTAGTAGTGTGCAAACAAGTGAAGTTTTTTGAAATAAATATAGAATAATCAGTGACATAACACATACTGTTGCCTTCTCAAACCAATATACTGTACCTATAAAAGTATTGAGCACACAGAGCCAGTGCTGCAGTCGGAAAGGTCATGTAGCAGTCCCTAATTAACTCTCTTTATTTTACAAGTATCAGTGCAGAACAAATTTCTTTTCTTGGCTGTGACAAGCAACATTATTAATAAAAAAAAACATACTCCAATAAAATAAATTTTACTGATATGATAAATGGGATGGACAAATGAACGGCTGAACGAATTTTAATGAGATTTGGCATGGATGTAGAGATAGTTTGAAAGAACACATAGGATTACTTTTTTTGAATTCCACGTGGACGGAGTCGCGGGCAAATGCTAGTAGGAAACAAAATACTGTGAAATTCAATCACGTCAATAGCGTTCACCGGCGCAGTTAGGTCTGAAATATTGAAATCAATCTTTTGATATTTCTGTCCTGCAGATTCTTGACTGATGGCGATAAAAGTACTCACCTTTAATGGACTTCTTCATCTCAGCTTTAAACGTCAATTGGGATAGAATGGGTACAAAAAATCGTATTGGTATAAAAATCAAAAGTTTTAATGGTATTTTCTGAATCGCACCAAGCTTTCATTTACTTTTTAGTATACAGAATTATTTTTTTTGTAAACTATAATACATTTTCCAGATAATCTTCATGACATCATGAGGATACAAACCATTGAATATGCCTTAAAAGACTTTATAAATTTAATTTTGTCTGACTTGATGCTCATTACTTCTTAAAGTTAATGGCACATACAGAGTTCACTAAACAATAAAAATTATTCGCCTGAAACGTAAGCATTTCTAAAGAACACGCCATTATGAAACACACATAAAATGGTGTGGTGATGCAATGGAGTAACAACAGTTGTATGAATTTGTAATCTACCTTCACAATGTATTTATTTATAATTCGCAAACAGACGTCAAACAACTTTGATGTCAGACAAAATGTATTTCACAATATAATAATATCACATATTTTTAAATGCATCAAAACGAAATGTCAACTGCCATGTAACAGACATAATTATTTTAATTAGAAGAACACAAGCAGGGCAGGAGTGGAAATAAATAAATAAATAGAACTCCACTGGTACAATCGAAAAACCATTATGAGATTTTTAACGGAAGTGTCGAATTAACTCCCGATACAATAATAATTTATGTGATTTTATTCCATTTGTATGACGTTAAATAAACCAATTCTATATTTTAACACTAATTTACAATCTAGTATTTACATTTTATTTATAAGTATATATAAATATGTATAATTATATCGATAGCGATTCCGATAATCCTATCCTTCACATAATCAGCAATTTAATGTATAATTAACTAAATGGTCACAATAACAACTCGATAGATATTCTCAGTAAATAAACAAGCAGTAGTGTACCGGCCGGCGGCGACGAGCGCCCGCGCCCCACCCCACCCCCACCCCCGCCTACTCGCCGCGTATTGCACAAGAGAAGCGCCCCCGCCGCCCCCCCGCTCCAGCCACACCTCAACACAATAAATAATTCTCTAAACCGATAAAGTGAAACGATATATTATATCTTAATAAGTCGTACTCTCACTTGGGTGTATCGTTCACGCTGTATTTACATCAGTTGTGGGCGGGGGCGGGTCGCTATCATCGCGGCTCCTCCTTCTTCAACAGATCGAGGGGTGCGAGTGGCGCGAGGGGGGGCGCGAGCGGCGGCAGCGGCGCCAGCGAGCCGTGCGCGCCCAGCGGCAGCGCGCCGTGCCCCGGGTGCGCACCGTGCGCGTGCGGGTGCGCGTGCCCGTGCGGCACGTGGCCGCCGTGCAGCCCTCGGTGCAGCAGCGGACCCGACTTCAGCTGCTGGTGGTGCGCGTACGCGCTGAGCATCTTGGCGCGGTCCTCCTCCGCCCGGATAGCCGCTTCCACGAGCGGCGCGAACCTCATGTGCTGCAACGGATCGAAGGTGCGGTACGGGTCCCAGGGCGGGGGAGGCGGGTACGCCGGGAGCGTGGGCGGCGGCCGCGGCGGTTCCTTTCGTTCGTCTTTCGGTTCTGGCACTCCGTTCCGTAGCGGCGAGCGCGTGCGGGCTCGCTCCATCTCGCGCTCGCGCGCTTTGCGGCGTTCGCGTTCCTCCCGCTCCCTCCGCTCGCGCTCCTCCCGCTCCCGCCGCGCGCGCTCCCTCTCCTCGTGCTCCCGGCGCACCTCGGCGGCGGCGGAGACGGGCGGCCGCACCCCACGCCACGCGTCGTGCAATCCGATGGGCGGCGCGTGGTGCACGCCATGTAAGGAGGACGAGAGGGCGAGGTCGCGCGAGTAGGGAGAGAGGCCGAAGGCGCCGGGCGCGCCGGGGAAAGCCCCTGCGCCGTAGCGCGCGAACGGCGACACCCCTGAAACGCCCAAATCTCTGTGAGTGGCGAGGGCGAGGGGTGCGAGCGGCGCGAGGGGCGCGAGCGCGGGGCGGGCGGAGTATCGGCTGCTACCTAGGTGCGGGTGGTGCGGCAGGTAGGGCGAGGGCAGCTCGTAGGGCGAGCGGTAGGCGGGGGGCGGCGGCGCGGGCGCGGGGAAGGCGCGCAGCTTCTCCTTGTCCGCGCCGCTCAGCAGCGCGCCGCCGGACTTCTCTTTCTGTTGGTGATTGTATATCTCCCACGCGATTCGGACGTGCATTGCATTCCACTTTCCAGTTTTCTATAAGAACAAAAACATTTTAATATTGATAAGTGTTGTCGAGAGCAAATAACATATGTCGTTAGTATAGTAATCGTAAAATAGTCATGCAGGGTGAAAGTAATAGCTAAAGAGGAAGACCTACCGCGGCGGCGGGGCGTGGTGGTGGTTTAGTGGCGGAGTCGCTTGCGGCCGACACTACGGGCTGTTAACATGAGGCGAGGCGTGTTAATGATGACAGAGCAACATAATTTGCTAGCACTAAAGCTTGAGGTAACATATGAAATAAAGAATACAACTAATTAAGAAATCCCATATAAGTATAATCATGTAATATAAAATCACATTTTAATTTTTACTAGTAAGAATACATTGAATAAATGAAAAGTCTAGAGTAATTTGATTTTGTTCATTTTTATATTCAATGAAATACTTTTCCAAAAAACTGCAAATGGTTACTAAATAAGGTTTTACTACTGCAGAATACTAAACTAATTGCTACAATGATACAATATAGAATTAAAGAAACAAGAATCAATGAAATACGACTACTGGACTCTATTATAAGTATAAGCGAAAGATAGAGAAGTCGGAAACATTAATTAACGGGTAATTATAGTATGCTACATTTAAATAGCTTGTTAATTTTAAAAGTTGCCCGGTGTACATTACAACCCCGATACCAAATTCACATCAACATGAGATTTTGTGTTAACAAAAAAGTTATCCGACTGATTGTTTTGAAACTGTACAACTATGGTATGCATCTCATGGTGAAATAAATAAGGTAAGCGTGTGAAATATTGCAAGCAATATAAATGTCACCGTTTTCAAAATTCATCAATTTGCAATTGTACTAAGGGTATGATGGTATGGTTCAGTTAATACTATTGACAGTATATATTTTGTCGAGGAGGAGGAGGAGGTGGAGACGAGGGAGGTGCTATGCAGGTGAGGTGCACGTTACCTTGGGTGCGTATGTGGTGAGGGGCGCGGGCGGCACGTAGGGCGCGGCGGGGTGCAGCAGGCTGGACGAGTACGGGTACCCGAGTCCCAGCCCGGTGCGGTACAACGACGACATTTTGCTAACGTCTTTGAACTGAAATCACAATATATCACAGTTAATATTTTAACTTAGGTTTTCTACAATTTTGTTGACTTTCAACCCTATACATTAAAAACACATGTCCTATACAGATAAATAACCTTTCTGACAGTGAAAGAATTTTTAAAATCGGCCCAGTAGTTATTGAATTTTTCAACACATACAAAAATCCAGAAATACAAATCTTTCCTCTTTATAATATTAGTATTGATGTAGATAGTACAGATGATTAATACCTCAAACATGTTTAAAAGTTTTAGTTAAACTTCAGCAATCTCTTGATTGTCACACAATTAAGTTAGTTAATTTTCGGACGAAACACACATTAACCTGCAGCCATGATAGTAGTACTCAACAGATATACAATTTATAAAATAACTAGCTTACGCCAGCAACTACGACCGCGTAAAATTAAAAAAAAGAGTGAGTAGCCTATGTGTTCTTCTAGACTATCCTCTACATCTATACCAAATTTCATCGCAATCCATTCAGGCGTTTAGGCTACAAACTTTAACAAATATCCATCCATCAAAACTTTCGCATTTATAATTTTAGTATGATTAATATTGTATAATGTGCTAGATGGTACTAACCAGAGGTGAGTGCGGCACCAACAGCTGGTGCGGGTGGTGCTGCGTGGGCTGCGCGGGGTGTGTTGGGTGCGTGGGGTGCGCGGGG
>NW_013527693.1:3162457-3293072 GCF_000836215.1 Papilio polytes
CACGCGCCACCAGTTCATTCTTCCCTCCCGCACCCGCGCCCGCGCCCGTCATCCGGAACAGAGAGCCGGCGTCCGATGCCTGAAAATTTGTTTTACACTTTAAGACTAGTGTATACTATGTCTACTACTATTATTCACCTTGAACTTTGACAATAGTACTAAATAAGTCAAATCAAAATTGTAAATCATCAATCAAATGATAAATATTTTATGGTTTGGTAAAGTTAGGTCAGTTGTTTGTTTTCTTTATTACAATTTAAGTATTACATGTAAAACAATACTTACATCATCCATTGATACATCGTGATATCTTGGTGAAGCATTTCTACTGTTTTCTGGACTCGCCTGCAACGAAGAAAAAAAAGAAATAAATATCGAGGTAACAAATACAGGGGCTATTTATTTTCAATGTGGATTTAATATGCATGAAAGAAAACGTAAGCATATGTCTTGAATAATATGGGCGCATAGAGCGGGCTGATTAATATACGGCGGCGGGTTGCATAAATGCAATATTGCGGCACGAGCGCGCCTTTGATCAGATAACTGGTGCACTCGCGCCGGCCGGCAGCTGCGCGCCCACATGCCGCAACCATTATTACGGCTCCTATTATTAGCTGAATGTCAATTCATTAGAAGCGTAAGAGTCTATTAGTTTATTTATTATAAGGCAAATAAGCAATTTATTGAGATTCAAACTATTCAAAATAATATTATCAGTAGTTATTAATAGGTCTTTTATTTACAAAATGAACTGTTTTTTATTCCGGTGTCTCATAGGAATATCTTTATAATTCAAAATACTTTCAAACTTCGTTAGCTTTAACGTTAATAAAGTTGTAAAAAAAAGTACAAAGTTTGAAACACCAATAAACGATAATATTTTAAAATTCAATACAAACAACGATTTTAATTTATAAAAACTCCTTAGATATCGTTGATAAAGTTTTTGCAGTGCAAAATATTATACCACTTAGAAACAAACTGAGCCGCAATAAATAGCTAGCGTGTATGTTCGAGTTACGCTTTAGAAAATTGCATGAAAAAAAAAACATGAAATAAATCTGTCGAGTAGGGAGGATTTATTATATTTATTACAACCAATTCGTATTTAAGACGTAAACGAAAGTAATTGAGCTATATTTATGACTACAAATAGCTCAATAAAACTAGTTGAATAACCGACTCGTTTACGGTTGTAGCAATTTAGTCTTCGAATCTACAAACTCAATCTAAAAGAAATTGATAAATGGAAGCGGAATTTTTGTTAAATGTACGTACGTAGTCATATAGGACTAACAATATTTCATCTAGTCTATAATTAAAATGAAGTAAACAAGAACGTTTACGTTTATCAACATTACTACTGCTTGTCGAACAATAATTATTTACTTCCTTCGATTTAATTATAACACGTATATGCACCTTGATAATTGTTGAGTAATGTTAACAATCTGCTATTACTGTCTAGCTATTGGCGTTTAAAGTTCTTTTAATTATTGCTAGAGAACTTTATAATTAACACTAATAAGAGATTCCATATTTGAATTAGTATCTTGAATTAGAACCTTTGAAAACTAAGCTAAGTTATTTTGGACTCTTATAATATTTCAACACTGCGATTATTTTATAGCAGACACTAGACTCAAATAATGCTATCAAGGGCAATAAAGATGCGGTATTACAAAGCAATCCAGCCGACGATCATCGAAAACACCCGAGTGAGTAGCAATTGAAGCACTAAGGAACACGCTCAAAGGCAAGTGGCAAGAAGAGGCAGTGAGTCGATCGGCCGTAAGGGGGCAAATCGTTTCGGGAGCGTTCCGGCAATTGAATGTTTAGTGTTATCCGGCGAGGGTGGGTCGTGGCTCCGGCAGCGTCGCAACAATGGACTGATAAATCAAGTATGTAGCGCGCGTGCGGCCGAGCGCCGCGCCTCGCCTCCGCCCAGACGCGTGCACAAAGGACGCCGACTAGCCGCTGTCACCATTCCTAGTGCACTTTTGGTGTTTTAATTCGCGTTTAGACATGCGCTTTTGTCGTGCCGACTTTGCGTTGAAAAACTTTTATTCCCGTCATGTTTGCCGTACGTGTCATCCGGTAAGGCAGATCTATCAAACATACCGTCATCAGCGCTTCTATATTGAATATTTCAATGAAAAAGTGTTTTGTCACCAAGTTCTTAGTCCTTAATGTATACAAGCAATTTCAGTACTACAATGGTAAAAAACTAAGAGTAGTAAACAGCTTACAAATACGAGAATCGATGAATTATTGAACATTTACACTTTTTAAATTCAAAAACGCAAACCAGTGACAGCAAGATTAAAAACGAACAGCTGGTATTAGCATCATATGTATTATGAATGCGTTTTGTTAGGGGGACACTGTCCAGCAAATACAGTTTTATACATCTTAATGTATGTTAAATTCGGAATAAATGTTTTCAATTTGCAATTTTATAGACAACGAGGCAGTTTATTCAGAAAAAAAAATGATTTGTTTTCATGAGATGTGAAACACAATAGCGCCGCCGCCAGCTGTTTATTCAGTGTCGGCGGCACGTTCATCGCGCTCCGGCACCGCGCTACTGTATTCATCCGAAATTTATATACGCTATGTAAATTACAAATACATAAAAATATGTATATTTAATCATTGACATAAATAAATGGGCGATTTATAAATTTCAGTAAGATTTTTAGCTTATCTGATCTTAACTAATTATCATATGAAAATATCTAAGATTTGTTCTGGATATGAATGGCAGAACATCAAATTGTTCTGTACTTAAATAATAGAAAAAAGAAGCATTTTATCATGAATTTTACACGTGAATCCACCTGTTTACACGTATTTTTAACCTGGTTTCAATGTTTGCTTAAGTTTAACAAACAATACGCTATTACGTCGCGTGCAGCGAGCTCCGGTGAGCAAAGCGGCTTGCAGCGCGTACGACGACCTAATCGCGGTTATATCACGTATAATGAGCTAATGCTAACAACATTAAAGCGTTCGTCTAACGCTCGACATCGCTCGTAGCTCAGCTGCCTGTATACATTTACGCTAATACGACCGTGCCCCAATTACCTGTCGTAATCTGGATGAGAAAAGATTAAACTATTAATCCAATCGTTTTTTAACGTGTATAAGATGGAAAGTAATGTTCAGCTATTGTCACAAGCCCACGCATCAAAATTAGCGAAAGAATTTGCAATACATTGTAACAGCAGTCTGATGAAATATGCGTTGGAAAATGCCGTGGCTTGTTTTCTAATGTATGAGCCGGTGGGCGCGGCGTGAAACGATGCTATAATTACTTGTAACCGAGGTGTCTTCGTGAAGAACCGGCGCAGAACGTTGGCCGCGTGTCAAAACGACTTTTACATTTGAAAAAGATAATCGGTGAGATATTAGCACGGTGAGTGATGTCGTGTCGGCGAGCAATAATAGTTTCGTCGTCCGAGCCCACCTCCGAGCAAAAACACGAGGCGAGTTTAAATAAACCGGCAATAAAAATAAACGACCCCATTAGTCAGCGATGTCAAAATAAAACTCAGCGTATTAACTCGCTTGGACTATTGATCAAGATTTTGTGTTAAGATATCATGTTCGAAAAATTGAATTAAGTTTTGATTAATGGTCTAACTGCTGAGAATACATATTTATATCTTATTAATATTAAAGGCGGCATGGTAGCCGTCGGAAGAACTAACGATATAATGGCTAGTGAATTAAATTGATTGCGTTTATTAGACTAACATATTTTCATTTAAATTCTAGGCAATTTTAAATCTGCACTATTTTTCAGTCAGTAATCGTGACTAATAGCGCGGTGAAACATCGATGTAGAGTAGATAATTATCTGTTTGAATTTGGAATAAAGTATAGACCAGTTAACATTTTTGCTTATACTAAAAAAAAAGATTATACGCATTCAACACAAGAATTTTAACTGTGAATTGTATTTAACAGGTGCAATATTAATTGGGTAAATATTTTTGAGTAACATTTATTTTGTTACTATACGTCTCATAATTAAAGTTGCATTTTAATATATGTATCGCCATTAATTGATATCCCTATACTTTTATAAATATAGATTCGTTGTCAGCTAATAAAAATGCGAACGGTTTATTCGAGAGTTGAAAATAGTATGACAGACATTAAAGTGCAAAATAGAATATTTAAATGAAGAACAGATCTTGGAATAAAGTCGACACTCGCGTGCTCTTCTCCGTTCCCATTGTTGCGAATCGGGGAGAGCCGGAAAAAATGGCACGATAGCTTTTCGCCCCTCATTCGAAATTCTAATACTTTCACAAACTTTTAATAGGATAGGACTTAAAATTCAAGGAGAATTCAGAGTCGGGTAAAGTTGAGGTAGCGTTAAGCGATCATAGCTCCTGCCGACTGGATGATACGGTGAGTTTTTCTATTAGCTTTTTTCGAATAAGTCAGTTTGCTTTTGAACTGTTGTAACTGTACGAAAAGTGTATAACTTTTTTATGCAATTCGGACATCAAACGATTGCAGAGTTAATTTCGACGTCTACATTAATTCCTGGAAAAAAAATCTATAACATTTGTGAAATAAGCCGCAAATACAAGTTACTGTAATGAATTACAGACACGGATAGAATAAGGTTTAACGTATTTTTTATTATTACTAAGGTTTCTATTCTAAATGAATAGCTGACTGTAAGGGTTATCAAGGAAAGTTAAAAATAATAGAAATCAATTTGAAACTTGAGGTTAATCTTATAATGCATGGTGAATAAAAATGTTTTTAATGAGTACAATAACATTCTTCTAAATAAAATAAAACATAACATAAATCTTACAAAAGCCCTTACATCTAATAAAACGATATTGATATCGACAAAAGAATAACAAAGGCAAAGGTAAAGACGTTCTACGACCCTTGAGCGCGCACTCAAGAGAAGGCTATGAATAATTCAAATCGTATGAAGTTTACTGTATTACAATTTAATATTATTTTTCCTCAGTATTACTGAGTGTATTACCTTTTTATTTAATTCATTTATTAATTGAAATCCTTATCGAACACTTTAATTTATTCTTATTGTTTCATAATGTATTATATCTAATTTTATAAATGGTATGAAATTCTATCTTATTGTGCGTTTGTTTCGCAGTCTATTATGAAACAGGCAACACAGATAAATAATTTACAAGGATACACAAATATGTGTGAGCTTGTGACAGACGTGTGTAAAAAATACAAAGTGTCCACTATGAATATTTAGCGCGAGAATTGTTTGTTCGTGACCTGAATTTAGTGCCGCATACAAAATTTTCTACGTTGCGATGGTTCGCGCATTGTCAAGAGGTTAGGGTGTCCAGCAAATTATAGAATAATAGGACATGCGATGTAAAGAAACAAAACTTATATTAAATTTTGTTTAGCACTAACTAAGTCATTACGAGAAACAGGAATGCTGAACTAATTATTAATGATTCGGGATTTTTATAAGTTATTTAATAATTATTACGGGATTTTTCATATTAGTAATAAAGGTAAAAACAGACGATGAAAATATTAAACATTTTAACTTATCTAACTTTTAAGTTAATAACTTAATTACCTCCGACATATTCTGCCCATAAATTCGGCGTTTAAAAAATCAACAAGAATTAATTATCTATAACCATTTATTTAAAAAAAAAAACTGCAAAAACTTAATAGCGATGTTTTATGTATCCAATTAACAAAAGTCATAAAAAGAAACATCTTATGATAATCTATATATAGCCTTAATAAATATTCATAAAACGGAATAAATTATTGTTAGCAGTGGTGTGTGGCTTTGCAATTTATTTTGGTCAAATAATCAAAAAACGAAATAGCGATGCTACAACATTTTGTTAGATAAATTTACATTTTGCTGCGTTTAAAGGAGTTAATGAAGGTTTTATCTATTCGCATACGTTGCTACGAGCATCCGTGCATAAAATGTTTGGCACACAAGGATGCTTCAAGTCATCTACTTAAATCGACTTCGGTTTTTAAGACATTTAAGTTTATGCATTTAGAAACAATAAACACGTAAATTGCTGGCCTTTGTTTCCCATGGGGAAATCTATTTGTGCCACTTTGCACAGTTCAAACTAAGTAGTTTTCTAAGTGTTTGAGAATTTCTGAACCGAATGTCCAGTTGCTACAAATAAATTGACGCTTTTCCGGTCACATCCTTGTGTTGACCTCACTGCATTGCAAATCTAACTAGGGTAGTTTGCACGTGACTTGTAAGTTGTAACGTAGTACTTTGAATATGTTATGGTGAATTCCGGGAACAATAAAACTTCGTATTTATAAAGCTTACCTAGAATCTCTATCTTTTTTTTACCTTTTTTGTATCCATTTACCGCGAATATAAAATTAATAAACATAATATTTTAACATAATTAAATTGAAGGAAGTTATCTTTAATTTTTTTGTGATGGAATATGGCGTGAGAGAATACAATATATTAGCATTTTATTAAATGAATAATATGCAAATTAATTTTATAAATTAAATATATATGGACATTTTTTTATATAAAAATGAATGGATTTATCTGTCACATACGAAGCTCGATGCATTAGTTTACTGCTGACCTTTAAATTTAAATATATTTATTAGAAACAAGAAATAATATCAATAAAATATTGGATAATAATGCTAATGTTTTAGATCATAAAGATTGCATTATCGTAATTAATTTTGCGTTATATTTAGATTAACAAACTTTACAACCTTGTTTATTGAGCATTTCGAATCGCTTGATATCTTTTTATGGCGAAGTTGTATTAATATTTATGACATTTATGCAATACCTATGGGGCTGACTATGATCAGATTTATCCGCGTACAAGCTACCAGAACAATATTCTGAACGTTACCAATGGTGATACTATTGTAATTACCTTGCATATTGCGCGAAAAGAACAACAACGTTATTACCGTTATCATTACAGAATTATTCAACCGTGCCGACATAAACACAGTCGCAAATATAATTTTTGTCGTTATTTTATATAAAGGGATAAATTTAAACTTTCCATTATACATACAAGTCAATAATATTTTTCGCGAGAATTGACGTAGGTAAAAATTATATGCAAATATATTAATATATTGTAAACATAATTATCAGGAAGCCTTGGCAACGCAAAATGCTATGACAATTTATAATTAAAATTGTGAGGCATTAAGTGTAATGACGTAAATAAGTATACATAAATGAGCACATGCACATGAACATTTGACCGCAATAGCGGCTTAGGCGAGGTGCATAGCGCGCATTGTTCCTGCCGTTCCGTGACACCGACCAATAACACTCCCATTCATTTTTCAATGTTACTTTGAACTATTAAATCGGAATGTCGCCTGTGTTATTACACTTCATTTATTTTTTCATGTTTCCAATTGCTAGAGTTTGTAGAATGCTTTTATTAAGATGTGTATTTTATTTAGTACCAGAAAGCAGAACAAAGTTTTAATCGTATAATAACTTAATTGCTTGTCGATTTAGTAAAACATACTCAGTAGTGTCTGGCTACCTGTTTAATGGGTCAACAAGTAATAACATTAAAACGGCATTATACCTACGCTATCTTGATTTAAGATACCAATTAATATTATAATATGTATATTGTTTTTATATGTATAGTGTTTTTGTTTTCTTAAATGAAAGTGTAAAATTTTCACTTAGTAAATAGTGTCACACTTGACGTTAGGCGGCAAATGAGTATTATACCTCGTTTGTCGTTTCATTTTTCGGCGGTGAAGGTTGAGACTTTTCTTTTTCCGTTTTGGAAACGGCAGATACAGTTTTTTCGGTCTTATTGTTTGTCACCGCTCCGATGCTTTCAGTCTTGTGCTTGCCAGTTTTTTTCTTGCTTTCTTTCTTGCTACTTTCAGCATTGCTTTTAGGGTGATCTTTGATCCTCACTATGGTAACTTTTAGGACTAATTAACAAACTCGGAAACACTAGGCACTAAGCATAGACTCAAACACTGTCACAACATGCGATTGCAGGCTCGGTACATCCTTATGACAGATTCACTTTGACATTCTTCAGAAACAATAGTAACACAATTACAAATTCACTGTAAACAAACACAAAAATCCGAATAGAAGGTCACTGCAATCCTTGAGGCACTGTAATCCAGAGAATTGCACCCGGGACGCCGCGCGCCGATGGAGAAATTAAAAATAACGAATAGATCGAGTGACGAGCGGAGACAAAGGAGAGTTGTTGTGACACAGCGAAGCGTGATGTCGCGGCGGCGACCGGGGCGGGAGTGCGGCGGTCGTCGCCCTGCCGTGTGCCCCTCCCCCTCGCCGCGCACGCGCCCCGCCGCCGCCCGCCCTACGGCTCGGTGAATACCGGCCGTGATACGCGCGACACATGTAAACGGATTTCGGGAGCCGATACGCGAATACGCATTGAAAAGCTTTCATGACATTATTGAGAGCAACTTAGTATCGACAGCATTCAGTATTGCTCGTTTATTGATGTGATATGTAGCAAATTACACTTAAAGGATTTACGTCGCTCGCGCGCAATTTTCTTTTAGGAAAGGAGTTAATCGTATTTGATTATTTACATTTATAGAACACTATCTTAATTTCTTTAAACACAAAGATTTACCTATACTATTATGACGATGTATTTTTTTTGTATGTATTGAAATAACTCAAAAACTACTAAGCCGATTTTAAAAATTCTTTTACCGATAGCAATTTATTTGTAACATCTTACTTACATTATAAATGCGAAAGTTTTGTTGGATGGATGTTTGTTAGAGTTTGTAGCCTAAACTGCTAAACGGATCTCGATGAAATTTGGCTTAGTCTAATATAATACAAAGGCTCATCAGTTTTGTTTTTTTTTTAATTCCACGCAGACGTAGTTGCGGTCGGAAGCTCGTGTGCTATATTTCTTTCATTTCACGCGGGCGAAGTCGCTTGCAACAGCTAGTTAAAATAAACAGATTGCCAAATTATGCTTTCTTTCAGAAAATATAATCTAAGATGGTTTAACGTCGATAACGAAATTAACTTAACTTGTATTTGTAAAAGTTATTTCGTCGTCTCCTGTTAGTCAATTACTTCAAGTTTCGTAGTGAAGTTCTCGCATGTTGAGCAAGACTGGGAAGCCAAGCAAATTGTTTCCAACAACGGTAAGTATTAGGACAACTCGAAGCAATACTCGTACTTTAAAACACGAGTACTATTATTGGGATTACTTTGAAAGTATTTCCAAATAGGTAGAGCGAAAAATATTGCTCAAACTTTTACTTTGACCTATTAATATCATATACTGTTTATTTTGATTTCTGTATCTGGAAGGTCAATATTTTCTTTCTATATCTCGTTTTGAAGGGAGCTTTTTTTTTAGCTGATTTCAAGGCTACTATGTTGAAAAAATAATCCGGAATGATGTATTTGGTATTAAAAAACGTAGATCGCAGTCCCTAATTTCATGGGGAAGCTGAAACAGCAAGGGAGCGATATTTCATTCATTTAAAATAAACGTCAGCTTTTTTAGGTTAACAAGCTATAGAACTTATAGATATTTCTATTTGATATTTACAAGGGGTTAAACCGTCTTGTCTTCCTTACTTAGTTATTTATTTGGTTTGCGTCAAAATCATTCTAGACAATGATAATGAAATTATACAACGTTAACAGGAACGTGAGAATGCAGTTCCAAATGATCACGACAAATAATTTTAATGCACATAATAAGATATAATTAAAATAACAATGGAACAATTAAATATGACATTCAACTAAAATTATGGGAAATTAAAAAGATGAGGTAATTTTAAACATCTGCAAGGTGTGGATTAACATTGTAAGGCAAAAGCAATTTAATACAATGTAAAGACTATTTTCCTGTCTATTATAGTCGATTAAAAATCACAGTAAAAACATGATTATACTATTTATTACTTAGTTATTTAATAATATAGCATGTACTACTGAATAAATGATAGGATAATAATTGTCTTTATGTTATTATAAATAATCGTTCAAGTTATACAACAGTAACTAAAGTCACATACATACGTATATTTTTCGTAAGAAACTTTGGTAATTAACGGTTTATCAATTGTAGTTCAAATCTCATAGTTACTCTCTAGATAATAAGCATTGATTTCATTTTCAGTTGTGTCTATTTTTGAAGTAGATACCTATTCTATTTTCGTATATTTGTATTTTTTTAGATACGAAGATAAAATGCAAATGTACGAATCAGCAGAACTGGTATAATTTAAATACAATTGATGCAGATTAAAAAAAATACCAACAATTGAAGCATCTATCAGGTGAGGAAAACATTGATATGTATCATGTTTTCTATTTCATGCTAACTGAACCCAAATGTCGAGATAATGTCAAAACACAATGAAAAGAATTAAAAGTTAGCAAATGTGCCAAATATTTTTGTTATTTGGAATATTCAGGACACATAAAATTACTCTGACATTCCCTGATGATCCTATCAGTATTACCAAAATCTTTCCGTGGTTCAGAATTGTAAGTGTTTTATTTAGTCGATGTAAGAAGTTGTAAACATAAATCCATAAACGATGTCTAGTCGTAGTTGCACATCGTCGCGATGGTGTGTTCAGAGGCGGCTTGGCGCGGGATTACTTCCGGCATTGATTACGCAGATTGAAAACGCCTCGCTTCCCTCGCCGGCGCGTTAATGATGCAATAAAACGTCGCTTATCGATTTAGCCGACAGTTAAGAACGTTCCGAGGCACAACAATTTATTATTAAAACATTGTTGATTGCGCCAACAAAAATAAATGTCCCTCGTGCATTTTATCGGCTCAGTGTAGATAGTAGCGTAATTATAATTACTATTTATGTTATGCGTGTCGATTAGCTTTCAAGCAAGCGTCAACCTTTATGTTCATGATTTGACTCCGACGATTACGTTATTTTAATCGTATTTCCTAAAAAATGCATTGATATTTACGAATATAGTAATGGAGAAAAGACGAATGAATAGGAATGAAAATTTGCAAGAATGGAAAGAGTTATTATTGTTTCTGTATATTAAATTAGTAATATGTCTAAAAGTAAAAATAGTAAACATAATCAATAACACAACAGTAGTTAAAGTCCCGAAGTCGGTATAGCGTATAGAAAATGAATAAATACCTAAACTACATTGTTTTCCAAATAAATTGTTTAGTGTTTACTGCTTTCAAATTAGTGTCGGAACATTGTCGATTTAGCATCGGCTGTCCCCCGGCCGATGTTATCGTGCCGGCATGATTTGTTAACCGCCGGCTTGTGGAGTGACAAAAGTAATTAACACTTACGATACACTCGAGTGTTGGTTTACGGCGGCCGACCCTCGGGGCCGCCAGATCCTAATGACGGAGGGAAATCTCGTCAAAATTCAACGCGATTTTACTGGTCATTGAATTTTCGTTCGTTTTTGACAAATTTATTTTAATGCGATAGATTTAATTCTATTACTTGTCACTTTAATAAAAAAGTTTATTTGGTACACAAAATATAAATTACATTAAAACAACAACAACGCACCGAAACGGTCGTCAATCAGCAACGCAAGGCGAAACGAAGAACACGCAAAACGTTTTGTAAATTTTTTTAACCTTCTTAATAAAATTTTAATAATTGTGTATTGAAATCTCTTACAATGAAAAGGATACCTAGTCGACAAAATGTATTCATTCATTTTTCATTTCAGTTTAACAGAAAAACAATCAACGTTTAATAATAAAAAGAAATGAATTCAATTAATAACACGGCATAAATGCAAAAGTCGAGTTAAAATAAAGTTATGAATACACAGAGGCACTTGTATAAATTGTGACCGACAGCAAACAGGGGCGGAATATGAAAAGGGAGATGATATTGGGGAATCACATAACGATCGGCGGATTTATTTCGAACCTCATTCAATTTGCGGTGAGCGTATTGCTGAATTGTTTTCCAACTCGTATTATGGTGTAAACCTCAATTTGTGATAAATTCACGTTTCAATTGATTTATTTAACGCAGTGGTAGTTTAAAGGCCGCTTGTTTTGCGAATAAATAATTGGTGTGGAGGTGAAACGTTGGTTCATAGAAAGGGTGTGTCGAATATTTGAAAGTGACAAAATGTACGAGGACATGCGCGAGGCGTCAACGAGTCGATAATACACAAAACATATTAATGACATCGTGACTGGAGGCCGCACCGCCGCCGTGTGAATAGTAATAAGAATACGAGACAGGTATGTGGCGGGCACGATGCTGTCATTAGCGTCATGGAATACACGCAAATCTAAATAACGTTTAGCCTACGATCTAGCCAAACAAAGTTCATACCATAATCCTTTTATAACATTACTTTATTTGTAGTCATCAAGAATGATGCTGCGTAAAGTTTGTCGCCAAAGAGAATTAATTTTATCTGTACCTCTTTTAGGTTAGCAATGTACCGATTTTTGACAAGTTTTGCTTCAGGAATATAAAATATCTCATTGACCCAGTAATATTGTCCATGGCACCCTTCAAACCGGAATGCGGTCATGCCGGAGAGCAGCTTCAAGGCAAATTTATTAATAAATTTCATACAAAGTATTGCCCAAATATGTGCCATACATTAACAAGAGATTAAGGCAGATACAATAAATATGGGTATATGTATATTCCAAATAATCTACAAGATTCGGTCACGGTACCGAAAACAAAAAAAAAATAGATAGAAACACTACTACGATAAAATAACATGAACGAGGCTAAAAAAAGGCAACATTTTTCGCAATAATAAACCACTAGAATACGTAAATACAAAAGAAGATTTTGCAAAATAATAGCACAAATACGCAATAAAGGGGAAAAGCTCTTCTACAAAACAGTTAAGAAACAAAAAAAAAATAAACAGTGCATTGTTGAAAAAATAAAAATGCACACGGCCGCGTGTTAATATTTGCATTTAGCGACGGCGAGTGGGGAACAGAGTTGGATGGGGGGCGGCGCGGGCGCGGGTGGCGAGGCGCAGAGAAGAGCGCGAGGTGACATAAAATTTTCAACGACTGCGCCGAGTATCTTCCGGCATTATCTAGCCGTTTGCGAGTGCTTCACCGCTCCGAGTATCTTCTTTTGAATAAAAATTCTCTAGTGGTAACATTGTTCCAGAGCTCGGTTACATGCGGTGCGTTTTCACGGCGCGTTTAACGCAACCACCACCTATCATACAATTTGCGTTGGATAAAAAGATGCTTTTAAAATTGAATTTTAGTACGTGCTATTTGCGAAGCGTTCCGTTTTAACACAAGTGTTCTTACTTCAATAACAAATATTTCAAAACAAAAAGCGAAATAAAGTAATTATAATTGAAATGTGCACGCTATAAGTATTTTCTTTATTGTTTCGATTGTATTTAAACAAGTGATATTTTATCTTTATTAGTATGACCTTATTCTTGTCTTACTAATGAATAAAACACTGTTTCCTAATTAAGTAAAATGGCATTTAAGATTAATAACACCATTGTTTGATGTTTAGTTCAAAAAGTAATTAATAAAAGATTGTATAAAAGCGGAGTTTTATTAATTCATATAGCAGTAGGTCTTGAGACCTATTTATTTATTTTTAACTAGTTGATTGCTTTAAGATGGATGTACATTTTTTCCTTACAACATATTTTAGACGGGAAAAAGCAATAGCAAATCTTGAAGTTGTGATATTACAGTTTTATATTGTTTGCAGAGAAAGAATGATTAAATCCATTGACGTGTAAACTGAAATATTCCGTCTTCATTGTATGCCTTAGAAATACTGGTGTATTGTTTTCTATTCTAGAGAAGCAAAAGTAATAAACACTAGCTTTTTTTAACCTAACTGCGCTAGAAGAGTACAAAGAACGATAGCTTGTAATAGGACTTTATAAGAATTTAAAAACGTAAAATTGGACTAGAATCCACAATCAACTGCTTTTATGAACAAACAACAAACTCTGAATTGAAACGGGAGAACATTTGAAATGGAATATCAAAGTAACATTTCAAATTGCAAAAGAAATCCTCAAAGCGTGTCATAATCTAAATAGCCTTAATAACTTAACAGAGACTTCCACAAAAAAGAAACAAAATCAAAACATCTTCATGACTTGTATAAACAAAAAGTGAAAAGAGGATAATGGGGAACGAAAAAAGAGCAAGCGAGTAAATATGGCGACGCGCCGTTCGGAGTGGCGAGACAAATAAGTGGCCTGGGATGGAGGAGAGAGAGGCTGCGATGGCAGCGGCGGGGAGACGGTACTGACAATCTCGTTATAGATGTGAATAAATAATGAGTTAGCATTAAGCTGGGCTCTCGTGCGAGGGGGCGGCCGGGGCTGCCAGGGCGATCGGCCGCCTTTGTTGTCGGCGCTGTACTGCGCCCGGATTACGCCGCCGCAAGCCCAATTTATTCCGCTAATCGAGCTTCACCTTGCCCCGCGTAAATTAATTAACTCCAACTCAACCTCTGTACGTGAAATTTACGTATGCTCTATTCGTGAATAAGTAATGTTTACTACGCGATATTTTGAGAATGTGACATTGTTTTGTTGCTTTGTATTCTGAAAGAGTAAAACGAACATTAATTTAAAACATTATGAGATTATATGGTTGTATGATTAACTAGCAAGTTAAATTATATGTCAAATTTAGATCTAAATAGATTATTTTATTGTTACATCAGTAATGTATTTATTCATAGTGTCTTAATAATTAATTAGGTCATACCTTCCAACCGTCATAATGTTTAAATTGAATGGTGTTCTACATTCTGATTGTATCAATTAATAGATTAACAGATTAGTTAAAAGGTAGACATGAAGTGGCACGTCCGGGCCAGGTGTTCTCGGCTACTGTGTGCAATGTACGAGCACTCGCCGCTGCCAACAAAGTTGTTTGTACACTTGACAGCATCGATCAGCCCACTCACCGATACTACCATCTGTCACTTGTCCAAATAAAACGAACGAATCGATACATCACATGTGATACGGAAGACGTGATTGCTATAATTAGTTTTATTAAAAGAAACAAGCTCGTTTCTATAATAGAAAATATAATTATAATTCAGGCTTGTAATTGTGAAGCAAAGAATGGCGTTATTGAAATAATTAACAAAACGTTACAAAGCACGAAAACCAAATTTGTAGTCGCGAAATGTTAATATTAACACAAGGAGAACAAATAACATTTCCGAGTAGCGGACAAACTGCGCTGTCGTTTAAACTCGGAGCTATGTATTTCACTAACAAAGCGTTGCATAAGAGGATCCGGTCAAAGAGAAAGAGAATTTCACAGCGCGCACTTTGTGTGCGAAATTGAATCGAATGTCATACATAACGCATTCCGTGTGCTCAAAGGGAGTGTAATTGCGATCTGGCGGCTCCATTTAAAATGTATCCGTGGAAATGAGCGCTAAGCGAGTTGACAAGAGTAGAGGCGGGTAATGCGGCACACTGCACATCGCGGGCCCATCCTACCCTGACGTACTCGACTTGGTCGTTTGCCAGCCGTCTTGTTTTATCGCACTCACAAACTATTTGGCATCTAAACAATGTTTAGACATAACAGATATAGAAAAATCATATCGTATATCTCAATGTGTCATCACCGACGCTAATCATTTGTGCTATGCTCGTAATTAATATGTAAATTGAATATCTGTTCAGTAAATAACTTGTTGGTTGGCTCTTGACAGTTGAACATTATTGCACGTAATAAATGTCATTGTGGTTAAATGCATTTAAGCGTTAATAAATAAATGACTAATAATTTTGTAAATAAGTGTTGGAGAGAGGCAAATTAATTTTATTTTGAAATAACTTCTGTATTTATACAACACCTTGTTTGAGGTTAAACGAGGCTTGAATCTAAAAATAACCTGTATAAACAACGTAAATAAATTACGGCAACCCTCCACTCCTAGTTGCGTGGGGAAGCTTTTTTATAGCTTTTACTATGTGATATTGATAGTTTAATTTATGAATTCAGTATGTCCTAGTTGTGCTCCTACTTTTTAAATTGGTAATTATACTATTACATAGACGGAACAATTATTTTGTTGCTTAGCGTAAAAGCTTGTACGATTTGCTTCAAGACCGAGCTTTCCATCTCTTTACAATCTTGGTATAATCCAAAACATAAAGCTTTATATCAGATTTTTCAAGTAATACTTCTAATAAAACAAAATCAATAAGAATAATACGGCGATGTTCAAAGCAAAACTCCTTACAGAAGCCAACAAGTTCGCTAATAAAATAATAACATCGTATATAGCGCGCACAACAAACCAAAAGAGATAAAGAGTGAGCGTAATAAAAACAGTGCAATTTTAGGGGTATTTTGTCGAGGTTATATCCATAAACTGAGCAGAACGAGGGTGGCGCCCCCTACCCCACGCCGTCGGCCGCCCCGCCTGCCACAGCGGTTGCGAGTAATGAATAAACTCAAACTGGAGATTTCATCTATTTTATTTAATTTCTCGATGAAAGTAAACGTGCTGTTATCCGACAATGAAAATTGTGATTTTGAAAGCTTACGCTTCGAATCAATTTAACGTTATTGACTGTATAACATTATTTATTACATTAAGGTCGTACAGCGATAAAGATGATATAAAATGTATGATATTTGTGTTCATGCTTAAGTATAACGATGAAAATGGATAGGCCGCAGCTTCTGTGTTTATTGAAAGCAATCTAGACCAACATTTCGTGAAAATTGCGATAGAGCGGTAGCGGGTAGCAATGAATGTACCACAGGTATAATTTTTTTCAGGTTAATAGCATACATATTAATATGCAGATACTAGTGTCTATTGATTAAAAAAATCTTGGTTTATAAGTTACTAATTTCGGCATACAAAGAACAAAGAATGTGAAAATTGAAACTCATTAATACAAAAGCGATATCATTTAGAAGTATTCAATATTATTACTTTCTACTAGAATTTATTACATTTTGAACATTGATTAAAAAACATACAAGATTTTGTTTCTATGTTAATAAACATTTTGAGACATTATGCGAAATTTAACATGTAAAAAGTAAATTTATTAGCGACAGAACACAAAATATCGCATGTAAAAACATTAATACTACAATTTTCGCTTATTGCCTTTCAAACAAATTAACACATAATGGCGTCGCGGGAATTTAGCGACTTCAAATATTTGCGGACTCGTAACCGGTTCCAAACTTTCCCTTCTCTCTCTCGATGTTTGTATTTCTCATTTTAATATTTGCAAACACACTCATTCGATAAATAAAAATGAACAACCGAGATAGTCTAACGACTTTCATAATATGCTCGTTGTGTTTAACTGTTTTTTGACAATTGCCTATTATATCAATTCAGTTCATTTTGTCATAACAGACTAATTTTGTTAATAGTTAAGGCAAAAATACATGATACCGATTGTCTAAAATTATAATTTACTTTAACTAAGATAATTCACAATTAGAACGACAGTTGGTGCTAGTACAACAACAGTAAACACAATTGTAACGCGAAGTAGCTAATCTTCAAAAATGTTGTTCCAGTAGCGGAGAGCGCAGAAAATATTTCCGACATAAAAGTAAATCTGAAACGTTTCCGTGCAACATGAGAGCCGTAAAGCGCTGTAGAACAAAGGTATTAAAGCGAATTTTCAAGCTCCGAGTACAGCGAGCGACACAGCGGCACCGCTAACTCATTCTATTTGCTCTCTGTATAAAAATGTAGTTTGTTGCCGGCCGTTTGCAGAGGGTCGGCCACCGGACTCGCCCCATGTTATAATAGCGGCAACACGAAAATTGGCAATTGCTCGTTTCGAATAATCGACTTGATGTTTTTGTTTTCACAAATATATAGCTATTGTTTATTTTTTATTGTCTATAGTTTATTTCAACTTAGAATTTAAACAAAGCTATTCATTAATTCCCGACTAGGAGTCTAAATATAAACTTGCATATCCTCACTTAAACATCGCTTATTTACTAACTTATAACACTTATTTATTTATCAAGTCGTTAAAAACGTTAATTACAAAACAAATAGTACTGGCAGAACTGAAACTTGAAGTATTCAATACGGCATTTAAAGGTAGATGTGTTCGTTAAACACATTACGAACTTGACGAGCTGTGTGAATGCGCACAACTAAGAGCTGGAAAACTTATGCTAGTGCACATGCCTCACTACGGCGAAAAGATTCGTCGCCGCTTGTTTTAAAATAAATTTACATAGTAACGTGAGCCGAAAATAAAGAGGCAAGAGGACACGGAGCAATGAGGCGTCGCGAGCTCGCTCCGAGACGGAGTATAAAACAACAAAGCGCTGGGTGCATCCATCTCCACGTAAACAGGGGGATAAGTTCCACACGGCGCAGCGCACGCTAAGCGCTCTCCACTAATACTCTATCATCCGTATGAAATAATGATTCGTGTACGTGCTACGTCATACAGTGCATTTGCATGCTGAATTCTTCATACACTGCTCTTTTCATTCGATATAGCACCTAGATATTGTTCAACATATGTATATTGTACTGTGTGCTTAAAAAATTCCACTTGTTAAATTCGCTTAGTAATGTCAACTTTTATATTTCATATCACATTAGTAAATAACTTGAAATTAACACTACATATTTCAATTGCGTAATGGATGTCGAAATTCTATATTACTGTCTGCAGCAATTTTTGTACATATGACCTGATTATACATACTAATGTAAATTTCACTATGTCTGCGAAAACTGATATTTAAACGATTTGTATCGGTAACGATTTCAAAACAAGTTTAGGTACAAGCAGCGACATAAAAACAGTTGTTCATAGCTAGTTTTATTTGCAGCGTGAAACTACGGTATGTATTCGATTTCAGTTATTGGAATTTGAAATACATTTCCCAATATAGCGTGGCATCAGGACAAACAAATTGTTTGAATATATTTTCTAACATTTGAGTTCGGAGCACTTTTATTTTATTTATAAAATATATCCAATTCCATTATTTCGCAATTCTGCTTCGGTTTGCATTTCTGTTTGGTAAACTGGTTTTCGTATCAATATTTTTAAACCGTTGCCTTTAAATTTTCGAACCGATATTTTTTAATTCCGGTATTTAAATAAGGAAATGTTGATTGCATTTTTTAATTGAACAATTTATCGATACGTAGGTATGTATGTTCCAAAAAAAGTAGAAAAACCCGTCGATACTTGACAGCGGTACTTATATAAAACGACAACGAAGTGTTGGTATGGATAACAACATATTAACTGCATTTTATACCACGAGTCAATTAAAACTAATGAGGCTTAAGCTCAAATTACGAACATATAACTATAAAAAATACGTTCCTTTTTAATATAACTTTCACATCTATTTAATGCAATCGTTTTACATGATAGCAATCTATATCCGCCTTTCACCGGTCTTGTGCCGTCAAACAGAGGATGAGACCTTCATTATACTTCAATATTATTTAACTAAATATTTAAAAAAACACTTAAAAAAATAACTTTAATAGATTAACTAGCATTTTAAAATATTACTGCAACTAGTCTGCATCAAATCGAAATAAATCATATCAAGTTACAAAAAAACAACCCAGTTAACTGAGCCGTAGTTACTACGAAGGTCGATTGAGGTTAAAGAGCGTATAAAACAATAAAAAAAGAACTTCATATCGGCATAATTGTGACACAGCGGTGTAACCGAACCGGGTTCGATTTAGCGGCGCGCGCGACCGTCGACGTAACGAGACAAACACGCTTCGAGTACAAAAAGCTCTTTAATGAGCCCGCCGGAACGTGCATTAGCGACATTACACGAGGGCCCCACTTCAACCACTTACATTCACTCTTTGATACACATTAAAACCTCATTTCGATCTCTTTATACGTTTTGAATACTAATTGAATAAGACCGTACCCATTCCCTGAAATGTGTACTTTCTACAAGTTCTCTCCAGCGTACGTGTAAAACATCTTTATATTTCTAGTCACGTAAATGGCATACATAACTGACATCAAGATTTTTATTGAGTAAGAAATCATTGGCAAAGAGTACATATACTTTTGTATTTAGAAATAGACAGCAACATCAAAAATTTGTAGTAATACTATAAAATGTATACCAATGACATATAAATATTTTAAAACCACACAAGACAGAATAAATGATGATTTCCTAAACAGAAGTGTTATAAATATAATGCAGCGTTTTATCTACTTTAAAGACATGATTGCTATTCAACATACGATATAATATTTTATTATCAATTAAATAACATTTTCACTTAATGAATAGAGATAAAATTCAATACAAGAGATGTATTTAATCAGTTATTCGTAAGCAATGCACAACGTTGATAACATAAAATGAATAAAACACGCCACTAGGCTAAGTGGGCAATCGAGATGTAAAAGGCAATACAAACCGGAGCTCAATGTGCTAATGGCCGTCCATAAGTATTGTACTCATGATGTTGATATTTATTCATGCGATCGCGCAATCGGGTGAGTGTACACTCGAAGCAAATTATATGTTTATCACAACAAAGTGGAGAGGCGACGACGAGCGGCTTGTCACGGTAGCCAATTAAAGTTCCCGCCGCCAAGTCGGATAACTTACTCGACGACCGGTTATTAATAGACGATTGCTTTGATAAGTGACATAGATTGAACAACGTATAAATAAACACGAAACAATTAGTTGTGGAGGATTGTTAGAGGGATTAAGACACAAGGGGAAACAACTTGCTCCTCGAACTTTGTTGTTAAGGCGCTGTCGCAATGAATTGTTTATGCGGAACGGACGGACTGCTAAGTGGCATAAACACTCTTGGGAGTAGTAGGGTTCACGTTACTGTGTAAATCTTTATGATATAAAATACACATTTAATTTGTTTTAAAAAAAAAATTAAAAGCAATGATATTACGAAAATAAGTTAATTTATATTCTGCATAAAAAGGGGAAACGGTAAAAGGTAAAAGGCGATGCGATAGTTTAAAGCCGTCAGCGCTCGGCAGTGTGAAAGCGCAGCGTAAGCACTCACTCGTCTCGCGCTAAAACGAGCAATTAATCCGGCCAACTACCGCACGCTCCAATGATTCCGTCTCCGATGCAATGCCGACCATTCCTTGCCACTCGCCAGCCGGGAACCGATTGGGCGTGTGTTTAAACACCTCGTATAATAGGGTTGTCCAATTCACGGTATTATACTACCTCAAAAATAATTGACTTATAAATTTGAAATGAATGTAAATTATCTTCTTTAAAAAAATAGGGTTGTGTAGAAATTAAATAAACTTTGCCTATTTCTTCAGTCTTCTTTCTAACAGTGAAGTAAAAATTAGTAAGCTTTTAGCTAACATTTGGTGTAAAATTCTTATTAATTTTATTTAGAATATATCAAGGTGAAATAACAATATTACAACAATTTTCATTAAGAATAAAAGTGTATCACAAAGTTTGCGTCCCTGGTAACCCTACCTGCCAGAGCGCCCCATCTCCCAACGGATCGCCTAACTTAGATTACTTTATAATAATTCACTGAAATTTCACTCCAGACGGAATACACAAATTGGCTTTTGTCACGGAGTTTGTAAATTATTAATGGATTAGAACGGTTAGAGTTATGAGGCGATAGACGCGGCAGCTTTATCAAGACGTCGTCGCATGCTTATTTTCGCCGCTGCCCGCCGCTAACGATCGGCAACAATTTACGACATAAATAACGACCGCTGAAACTCGAACAGTTACTCGTTCTTATCTTCCTCGGGCGGAAGAATGTTCGATTCACTCGCGATGCTTGATATATTTTATGACTGTAAAAAGCGTAACTGTAATATGAAATCATAACTTTACACTGGCAGTAAAATAAAGACAAAAAAACTTCTAAGAGCGCACGAGGGGTAGAGGAGAAATAAAGGAAAAGTTTATCGCATTAGCTAGACAAGGGTATCCTATTTGTTCACGAAGAACTTTTCCATTTACCGGCGGCGTTGCTAACCGATTTACTTTGTACGTGTAGTAAGTACTTGTCGAGTGTAATTTACCTTTAATCTGATAAAAAAACAAGGACATTTAGGACAATGAATACAATAAGAGGGTACGTCTGGCGCACTAATCAGAGAATACGGCACGATCGCGGGAAACTTTTTGTCTACTCTTAATGGTGTACGAATGTGATACTTTTTCTGAAATAATTGGACTAAACAGAAAGAGCAGGATAATTCGGTTGAAACTTGAATAAATTAAATGCGAATTGCGGTCCAGAGGCGGGAAGGCGGCGGGCGGCGAGGCGGGCATGCACGTTTTGGTTTAAAATATTCTTGTGAACTTAGCCGTTGGCTAATTACGTCCCGTAGCGAGTCGCGCTCGACTATGTGCGAATGGCTTTGTGGTATACCTATTTAACGTGCCGTTGTAATTGATGCTAATTGATTCACTCGATATGCATAATCACATTTTGGTTTTGACTTCATTAATGATGGGGTTATTGTTCAAATATTATGATATCATCTACTATCTAAATTCCGCAAATCGTGAATTATATATGCATAATAATTTGTATCACAATTTGTTTCTAGTTGGTTGGATTATGTCAACAGGATGACGACACAAACATTCGAAAAACATGACCAAAATTTAATATGAAGCTGTCGAGACCGGTTCTTAAAATAAATACATACTTGGCGAGTTAGTATAAACCTCAGGTATCACATATTCAAAGTTGACTTACGTCTACATGCGGCGAGTTTACGTGTATGAAATGGCTGCAAATATGACGGATATCGCCTGAGCCCCGCCCAGAGCACTAACGCAGCATCGCTAAGCTCTCAGATTGCTTCAGTGGTTAAAGGCGCTTCACACTCAAAGCACGTTGAGGCGCGTTTATCAGAGCGGGAGCTCACACCGCACCGCAGCCGGTGCAGCGACAAACGGAATCGCAGAGCGCATCCCGAGTGAATCGCTGATCCGTCGAGAGATATCTCGACCTCGGCGTTGACGTCGAGTGCCACCACTCACCCGCCTACGGATAATTACGGCCCTTTGACGAAGCATCTTTGTCCTCTATGTGCTTCCGAAGTGGCAACAATCTTTTTTTTTCCTTCTCGTATAATGCCCGGTGAGGACTATACAATATGAAGTTGATATTTAATATTCACATCCAGAATTATTGTTTTTAAGCAGATTTCATTACTAGCATAGTGTGGTCGGCTTTTTAGGAAAAGATATGTTTATAGATACACTTATAAAATTATGATAACAAATATCACAAAAAAGTAAACACAAAACATAACAGCTGACATGCACATGTATATGGATGCAATAGGATAGAAGAACATACAGTCATAATAATTAATAAATAACTACAAAAGACTTTAAAATGCAAAGGATACGAAAAACAATTTTAACTTTGCATCGTTGCAAGTTGGTTCCAAGTCGAGCGTGTTTGTACGAGAGAATAATACGGATCTCCAAAGTTTGCAAGCAGGAAAGCTTGTGGGCGATAAACGGGTGGTGAAGTGCAGGGTGGGGGCGGCTTGTTATTACACCCTCTCACCTACGCAAGGGGTTTCTACTCAGAGCCGTACTGTCGCACAAGATTAAGACGCTCCTCGCTTTACTGTTAGCACTCCGGCTTCCGTTCCGCTCTCTTTCTCTCTCTGTCTCTCTCGCTTTCTTAGTGGCTTCGAGTGTGCTCTCCTCTTTCTGTTCACTGACTTAAACATAACACGATCATTTGTCTACTTATTTGTCTTTGCAAACAATCACGAACTGTACAACTAAATATATTTTGCTCAGAAAAAATAAGGAGATTTGTCAAATAAAGATTGAACATTCGTAGCAGTAAGAAGTCAGCCACCCTAAACCGTTTATATCAAAGTGTTGTATTACAGAGTTTAGGTTGTAAATAAAACGGCCGAAGAAAAGCCCGATAAGATGGAAGTGAAATAAGTTTAACCGAACGGTGGAAGGCATTATCATTGGCTGCGAGCGAGGAACAAAGAAAATGGTTGAGAGCGAACGTACGAGAGTACTTTATAGGCGCGTAAATATGTTTTATATCCTACTGTCTGTTATACACTGGCGCGGCACCCCATACCACGGCGCGGCGGCCCCCCGCCCGAGGGTTGCCCCGCTCTCGGAAATGCCGAGCTTTAATAAAACATATATTTTTCCGAGCGAGGAAAATACTGGGGAAACTCGCAATTTGTTCTTTCACTTTATGCTCGTTTACAAGACAAAAGTGGAACATTCCAGAAACATTATGTTAATCACGTAGTTATGTACGTAGTTTATTGTAATTTATAAAACGCACTTTGCGTGTATATGTTGAGGGTTTACGACATAAGTCTTGTCGACGATGACGACGTGTTAAGAGGTGTGAGAAGTAGTAAAATGTGTGGGGCCAGAGCAGCGTGCAGTGTGCTGGGTGCAACATTGTAGTAGCACTTAATGGTGTCGCGATGACCCTTATCTTGCGCGCCTCGGCGCAGTCGCGGTCGCCGGCGATTTATTGCGGCGCGTGTAGGCACGCCGCGCCACCGACCCTCCTCCGACTTGAACGCTAATTATAACACGCCCTAACCACACAACTACTATACACTTAAATACAAACTATACGAATTTGCATTTATGTCCAGTAAATGTTTGTCATTGTTCTTAGTTTAAATACATTTTGAATCCTTAAAATCTTGTACTTAGTAAAAAGTTTTCTATAGGTATATACAACAAACAATAAACATTCTTCAAATTAAAAAATAATGAACACAACATAATATAAATTAAAAAGTTACGGGTTTAACTTATTATTATGCTGAAACATTACCAATAAAAACTTCACTTTAAATGACGCTAACATTATGTGATTTTAAACGAAATGAAATTGAAAACAATTCATCAAAGGCAGCGCTGAGAGTTGATAGAACAGAAGTAGCAATTAAGATAATGTTGGAAACAAATTTATATTCCGATTCCGTGGGAGAGATTAAATTATTTTCTTGTTGGTTTTCGCATTACAAAAGGGTCGTAACCGACCGTCGAATGAGAGCAAGGGAGGCACGTTACGTGTTTGAGAGTAACCGCATTCCCGCCGCGCCGGCAGACTCCGCGCCGTAAAATATTACCTAAATGAAAGAAGCTCTTTCAATTAACCGAGGCAGGTTTGCGTAAGGTAAATTCTGCTAAGAGACGCCCGTCGCTGCGGGGCGTTAGAAGTTTTCCTTTTGGCGATATTTCACTTGCGTGTGCTTGAAATTTATAAAAAGAAATTTTTGAATTGCCTTTTTATCCGCATCTTAGTAAGTCTGAACATTTTTTCTTATTAATCATTCAATTCAATTTCTATGTGAAATAGAAAACCATTTTTATTCATGATTTTATTAATGCCCCCAAATTTTCTTTGACACGCTCGGATAGAGCAGACAGCGCAACTTTGCCCCAACTCTAATCGACTAGAAGTGATATACAAGCTGATGAATGATGATGAGCGTTTTGCTTATTCTGTGGAAACTACGCGATTTATATAAAGTTCAGGAAAAACATGAAAAATATGAGTACCAAGCAATTGCTGTGATTTGTATTATGTAAAATTATTTTTCGCTGGATGAAAAAATTAAGATTTTCAGTATTTAGTTTTACTACTTGGCAACAATTAAATTAAATGAATTGTTACCACGAACTTCAAACTTCTTTGAAATTATTTCAATATTCTTCAAATATAAATTCCAAAAGCTTACTAAAACAAAATGTAGAAACTCTATGTACAGCAATAAAACGAAGACAAACGAAACGGGTCAATATCGATTTAAAAAACTTAAAAAGGTTCAAAGTACCTACTGGCAGGATACAAAAAAAGTAGCGGCAAGTTACGTATACGGGTGCCGGTGGGCTGCGGTCGAGCAGGGGTGGTCACAGCCGCCGTTATTGCTAAGCTAATAACACAGTTTGCGGGCTTTTCCTACTCAGCAGAGATATCCTACGCTATTCATAACTTGCACGGCGATCGGCAAACATTCTACTTTAAAGTTACTAGCGAGCTCTTTTGTGTAGCTCGGGTAGACTTTACCGATAATCGGAATTTTCGGTGAATATAATGCGTTTTTGTGAGAAAATAAGCTATTCCACGGGAGTGAGGCGGATTAGATAGGGTAGTAAATGTTTCAATGTAAATAATTTTCATTTAAACGAGTTCATCCAGTTTGAATATCGGTCAGTGAACGAGAGAGAGTATATCTGTCTCACTCGCACACTCTAGACAGGTATGTAGAAGTCGGCTAGAGCTGGCGGCGAAGTCTCCCGGGATGATTTAATTAATCAACACGGCGCGGCTCAAACTGATTTCCTCCTCAAATATCCATTAGCCGGTGTTGCCGTGCCACTTAATTCAAACTGTATTTAACAAGTGCTTCCAATGTGCGCAATTTACTTTGTAATACGATTAGGTGAAAGCGCATTGGTGCTAATTGTTTGTGTTAATTCACATCATACATACACCTTCTTATATTTTTCTAACACCCTAGACATTTATTAATGGAATTATACTATATATTTAAAAACTTTTCTATTTATCGCATGCTTTCATTTTCATACCCTACGCTACATATCGTTTTCGTGCAAATTATAAAACTCTATTAAAATAAGTAACAAAAGTTTAAAAACAATATTTATTTTCAATTTGAAATGAATATTTCATATGGAACTACTGCGGATATCTCTCATGTTGAAATAAATTCAGATACATTTATTTTTTACAAACAATATTTCATTGGAAACATGTTTATATTATTTTCATCGAAATAACGTTTAGAATGTTCAATGGATGTAGCTGATTTTGTTTCTATGCGCTATATATTGCAATAATATTTTTTCCGATTACAAATTCAAAAGGTAATAATATTCTTATAACAAAAGTTTGTACACGGGAACTGCGTTTATATTTATAGATATCTGTAACAAGATAACAATTCTTAACTTAGTTGTTTCAAAGATGTACAAACAATGCGCTCACGACGTAATTCTGTGCTTGTATAGGTACAGTACGTACCGTGCACTTAAAGTTTTCAATAGCAGTAGTTCGAAGAAAGCAACTTGTCAGAATCGTTTGCTTTCAACATTTATTTTGAACAAGCAAATATCGAAGTCGCAGATTTTATCTGTGGTAAAGTATACTCTTGGTTATAATTTATTCATTTTAAACATTGACACCTTAATATAGTAAAGGTAAACATAGCCTTTAGCTAATAATTGATTAGCATAATTGCACAAATATATTTATTTCTGTTTTGTTTACATTAAAGGCATTGAGACTTGTTTATGTACAGAAATTTTGCTTATGCACATTACGATTAGAGATTCAAATAAGTACGTGGGTACATATCTTGAGAGCAGGCGTTAAAATTACAGCATGTAATATGCTCTTAACTTAGGTACGAACACACTTGTGCAAGTGACAGAATTGGAACGCACACATTGAACGTAGCGTTTAGGAGGCGAGCGTGGCGTAGCGTCAGCAGCAAAAGAGTTAATGTAATGTTTAATTACGGGCACTTGGCGACTGCGCCAATCTTGCAATTAGGAAGCGGTGCGGCGGCGCGTAATCAGGGCCCTTTGCGACGTCGACACGCGTCGGAGAGCGCTCCACGTTCACGACTCGAGCTTTTCACTCGCATTTTACAACCTGTTGACGAGTTAGTTAAGCCCCTACAGTGAGTACGGTCCGCACAAAGAGAAACTCGCCAACCCCTCCGACTCGAGCCTGCAGACTGACCCGTTTGCAAATAAAAGCAGCGTCATATTACACTTTTTCACTATTCGTTCATTGCTAACGTTTAAGTGGAAAATACATCGGAGGAAATTAGTTTTTTAGTTCCATAATTTAAAGCTTTTAGTAGAATAATATTACATTTAGGTTTAAATAGGTAAACGAGAAAGGCATTATCCGTAAAGTGAATATTTAACAGACGTATATTTTTCTTTCCCGTGAATTTATTTCTTTTCTAATTAAACGAATTTTAAACACTTAATTGCCAACACGAAATCCTCGAACATGAAGTTTGTCTCGCAAACTCTATCTTAGTTGATAAATCCTCAATTAAATCCGACTCTCGTTGTCGATTTACCTTTGAAGTTCTTAGTTCAGCAGGAATTGCCGGGGACATTAAACTAAGTAGACGGTAATTAATATGTAAACAAGTGCAGAGTTTTCTCCGTGGAATAGATTAATCCGGGCGCGAGTGTGCGGGGTAATAACCCGGGGAGCGAACAACTTCACCACTTACATTACACGGACATTTATTCCCTACGCCCGGTTTCAACTTTTCGCTCACAAGGAGCCGAAAGGACCGCTTTAATTAATTTACGCGCTACGTAAATACAGCTGGAAATTCAGCCGGCAGTGCCGGCTGCGAAATAATATTTATTGTACTTGCCTTGTCGTCGTCGCCTTCACTATCACACTGCAAAAGAGAGACGTTTATGCATTAATAACACTGAAAAGTTTCTTCAAATAACACAACTTCTCCTG
The DNA here is from genome assembly GCF_000836215.1 of Papilio polytes. Lineage (NCBI taxonomy): Eukaryota > Metazoa > Arthropoda > Insecta > Lepidoptera > Papilionidae > Papilio > Papilio polytes. The sequence continues at coordinate 3,191,026 of NW_013527693.1, forward strand.
CATGCATAAAATATTATATCAAGCAAATATTATAATTTAAAACACCATCTCGAATAATTACATTAATTGCTTATAATATTTATATGTACGTATAGAAATGATGTTACTAAAGTAAATTTAAATTAGTTTAAACAATGGAATGATATATTATAAACCCGCATGGAAATATTAAGCAATAACCTAAACCATAACCAATAAAATGGAAAAATATCAATCAATATACAAATTGTTTGAAAAGAAAGTCTATCATCGTGTCGAGGCAAAATAATCCATACGATATTTACGAGGCGTGTTCGCGTCGAGGGAAACAAGGGATCGGGCTGAGATATTACAATTTCAAATAAATACAGTACATGAAGTATTCAGGACGGGCGCGTAATGTTCTGTAGTACGGGGCGGCACCGCCTCGACAAATCTCGTGATTTACCTGCGATACGCGCCGAATATCGAACGGGGACCGTGTGTTGCGTGATCGGACTAAATTTGCACAAGGTAATCGAAAATTATGGCTTTCACCTTTAAATAACTCCTAATAGCGTTCGCGGCTCGCTTGGCGACTAGGAATGGCAACTAAATGATACATTATTGGTTTTATTGAGGCGTGGAATAGGTTACGTGCCCGAACCGACCGCTCGCTAGTTGTTCATATGGAAACCGCTTTCGATGAGGCTATGAGAACTAGATTTTATATTGCAGTCACGTTGCTGTAATAGCACTTAAGATTACAAGATTTGAAAGATAAGCAAGAGTTGAGAATTAGTGGAAAAAGAAAAAGCAGCCAAACTTTATCCATGCTTTCCGCGTAAACGTAATAAAAGTCTGTATAAACAAGCGAAGCCGATGGACGTGTGAGTCATGCCAGAGGAGCTTGTACGCTGTAGGACATTAATGAGGATACTCACGATATAGCCTTTTCCGGAACTACAGCGGCTACTGGCCTGTAGGCAGGAGACAGAAAGGCGAACATATGAGTGGACTGGACCGATCGAGGTAGTAGGTAATTTTACCTGTCTCTCCCCTTGTATATATAGACAAATTTTAAGTATTCTTCACATAGTAAACTTCGAATCTCATGAATGTATTACATTCAAAAATGAATACAGTGGGAGGGACAAGTAAAAGGCAGCAAATAATTTTGTACAAACATCAACTGAATAGTAAACACATATCTAACATTTAGAGACGGTCACAACATTGAATCAAATGGTAATATCACTGACATGCATGAATGATAAAGTAGATCGGAAATTTAGACGAAAGCAAATTCAAGTCTGTTTGACAGATTTAAATATTTAAGAAACTTTATTAAAATAAGTGTAAGTCTAGGATGATATTGAATCCCGATAATACTAAGCTGACAGGTATTACAAAGTTATTGATACATTTATAAAAGTTGTTTAGCGGTTTGGAGTGTATACGTACGTCACTAAGACGGTCGCGCGAGGAATCGGGGTCGCGTGGCGCCAATGAGCTGCCCGTGAGCCGTTCAGATGCCCTTCCACTGTCATCCGACGTGCCAGCGTCTTGAAGCAGCGTTATACCCTGCACAATAATTATTTAAATAAAAACTCTTTCTGAACGTCTTACGGCAAATTTAAGGCAATATGCTTCTTCACTTTCGAATGAACGTGAAAGGGACTCTTATAAAATATGTATACATGTTCATCTTGTATTTGGTTAAGAAATAAGCGCCACGTCCGAATTAATCTCAAGACAAAAAAAAATTAAAATAGTTTTATTCATCGATCTTTATTTGAAACATCAAAACAGATTATACGTCGATGGGTGATTTAGACATGAATATTTTAGTTTACATAACTTTATATTCACGTTCCTCGACCGATATAAACTCCAGAAATAGTATTATATATAGTAAAGAATAAAACACATAAATCAAAAATATCTTTATTTCATTGCAGAACATCTTTTAAAATTAAACTAAGATTTTCATACTAGAACGTAGTATTCTTAAATAAGAATAAAATTTATAAGGTTGTCCTAGTAAACTCAGTAAGTATTTTATTGGAATAAATGAATGTTATCTTTATCTTTTCCGATTGTAATAAAAGTTGTGAGAGCTTATATAAAATAAACGATAATGAGGTGTACGAGTAGCAATGCAAATTACGGTATAATAAGACAGTAAATTTGTTTTAGCTGTTCGTTGAATTTGTACTCGCATCACGTAAACATTACTAAGCGGATCTAAATGGATGAATTTATTCCGTCGTATTGCTTTGTATCCGAGAGAGACTGGGAACGTTTTCATCTTAATGCAGACCGAGTTGTATATTAAAAGAACAAACAAAGCATTATACCAACTATTCAAATATTTAAGAGCAAACATTTAAATTCGTACACTTCTTGTAAACAAAATCTGTGGTATTAAACTAGCGATATAAAATATCTTACTTTTTGTTTGTTTTTCAAAACATTGTTAGTCATGAAAAAAATTATTGAAAGCATTAGGCACTTTGAGTCATTTACCATTGCAAGTGAACAAGAATTGTTTGAAAGGTGTTGAAATACTACTGATTACAATTATTTGAACTTATAAGTAAATAAGCAATATTAAAATCCAGAAACCAATGTACAGTTCCTTTTAAGTTGCTCATTTTACAGCAGATTGTACAAGACATTTATCTCCGTACGTCAATACACTCAAAGCAAAGACGTGTAGCGATACTCTTCCACGGTAAGAGGGTAAAATTCTATTAGATGAGGGTAAAAGGAAAGCTTTTTATGTAGACTCGCAAAATTGAGCGGTAACTAGGATATAAGAAAACTTGATAAGGCGGACAGGGAGACTGCCTACCCGTAACGTTGCGTGGCCGGGTCCCAACAATAAAAAGAGTTTTCCATTTATCACATTTCGCGTGTATTTTACGGCGGGGTTCGGAGCGCGCTCGACTCCGGGGGAGGGCGCTCGACGGGACGGATAAAAGAAAATAAAACGACCAGTAACTCTCTGTAAATGGATAACTCTCCGGCCGCGCTCGCTCAATGAACTTTCACAATTTTATTACGGACCATCAAATATGTTTTGATTTACGTGTCATAATATTTTTCGTGAGCAATGAACGATTGTTGGCACGTTTTGTAGCAATATTGTTGTCGCCCTATTCTAGACAAAGTAACAATGTAGAAGAATAGATAATAATACAGCACTAAATTATACCGTGTTTTGTAGAATTGATATCATGGTCGAGCTGTTTACTATTTGTTATGAAACTTTACTATTTGCATTATATCATTACTTATTACATAGTCGACTTTAATAAAACGTGATAAATCACAACAGGTACGGTTAAATCGTATTACCAACATGTTAATTTCAAAATAAAATTCTCGTTAGAACCACAGTGACTGAATTAATAATTTAAATTTCTAGAAAACACAACGATACATATCAGTTTATTTTTTATTTAAACTTAGATCCCGATAAAAGACGCATTACATTTTTACTTAGTTGAAGTGTTTTAGGATATATTAAAATTCAAATACCGAAATTCCCCTGTTATTATTCAATCAAAAACAAATCGAAAGGGTGATCAAGAGCGCCGCCGCGGAAGCGTGAAAGCATAACTTTGTTAACGGCGTCTTAAGTAGTCACCGAGAGAGACGTAATAAAAGTTGAACGCGTCCTTATTCCCACATAACAGCCAACAATAAGCTATACGCGCACGATTACGTCCCTGCTCCTAATAAAAGGGATCGCTTCCCGACCCTTTACATAGATAAACGAGTCGAGTTGAGTCGTGGCGTATCAATTTAATCCGACACCGCATAGGCCAACAGGATCCCTTAATCCGGGACGCGTGTTGCTCCGGGTATCACCGGATGTTACCGCATAATTGCTATAGCTCATTACGAATGCGCTTTAATTACAATGGACATTCCCGCACCGAGTGAAACGAGTGAACAGAGCCGTTAATGAGCTTTAGACACCTACTCGCCGACAACTGTTCATGTTGTGTTATGGTAATAAGTTTGAATAGTTGACACAATGTAACAAAATGTCGTGTTTCCAAAGACGTTTTATTGTTTGGAGAGGTCGTAAAAGTTTATTATATACAAGATACTGTTTTGAGAATCGAACTGAAACTAGACTTAAACATCGATAAACGAAGTAATAAATTCACCTATAAGGAAGTTGCAATGTAACCTTATATAAAGTGAAGGTTTTTTTTAGTTGATTGTTGTTTGTCTGAAGCGGAATCCGTAGTCCCATCGGGTTTGGAGGCGGTCGAGCGTTAAGTGCGCTTAGCATGAACTTTAAGAGTAACTTAGCTCGAGGGCTCCCGCAATTTAAACGGGAGCTTTAAACCTTGAGTGAAGTGTTACGATAAATTGTAACAAATTACTGAAATAATAGATATTGAAATATAAGACATTTGAAATTCGTAGAGATTCCTACTTATAAGTTATTCCGTAGATGTGTTTTTTATAAAAGGCAAAAAATCTACTTACAGATCTATCTATCAGATACTACTTGCAGATCTTCACGGTTTTTCCTTAGTTTTGGTTCCATGAAAATGTTTTGATAACTTGTGAATTAACAAAAACATGGAATTAATAAATAAAGACCACGAAAGTGCCCACGTTAACGTAGAAATGAACTCTATAGTAATGAATGTTTACCGACTAAAGGACAACTATTAAATCAGATCCGTCGTGACGTGTAGTTTGGCCGACGGGCGGGTACGGGAGGCGGCGGCGGGGGGCGACCGACCGACGACACAACCGCTAATTGAAACAACGACCGCGCCAGAACATTACTTATTCATGAGAACTCCATATGGCGACGGAACGTGACCAACGCAATAAATCATTCAATTATCGTGAATATGTACTGTCTTCGGTATTCGTCTGAAAATATTCAGACTTACGCACTTAGCCCTGCTTCCGTGGGTTAGGTGGTTTGGATCTTACAGTAGTACCCCCAGGATAAAATTTTTAAACTTTTAAAGTGTTTAATTAATATTGTCATTACAACACAAGCATATTTTAAACAACGAAATAATGATAATCTAATATAATCTTCCCTTAGCGATCACATTTAAGACAAACATTCCAATATTTGTCTGTAGTTAATGTATTTGCCTCGCTCTAAGGTGAAATGTAAATATTAAAATAACTGTATGCAAACTATTCATAAAGAAGGGTTACAAAGCGTGACATGCTTACGGAAAACTGCTGTAGGATCAGTAAGTGGAAAAATAACTAGGTACATGATTTTCGACCACACCTCCACTTTTCCACATCGATGGTTGAAACAACTAACATGTAATTTTTCGAACAACGTTGATTACTTAATATAAGGTAAATTGCATGTTCATTTACTTTAAAATATTCATGAATATCTAACAATCTTTAAAGATGATCAAAATGTTATTTGGTAGCATAATAATTGTATGATAATAAACTATGCTAATATTTACTTTATTGTCTGGACAAATAAATCACATTCAATTTCTATTGGCAAGTTATAATAGTGATGTCATATACACACAATATGAATAAAATCGTTTTAACCTGCGATCTTGTCATAGATAAAATCCTCAGCAATATCAGCATGACAGTAATAAATGATGTTATTGAACATCATAGGATAAAATTAGCAATAAAAAAATAAAAGACTTTAGAAATTTTGCGACATTTCATTCGGTATAAAGTACCCTCGAGATAAATAATCTTCAAGAGATTACGGAGTTTGAAATGAAAGATTTACAAGTCACGATAAACCTAATGATACACGAGTATGTAAATTTGATGTAAAAAAAAAATGCGAATAATTTCGTAGTTGTTTGAATTATTCATTCTGAAATATTTGTAATATCTTAGCAAACTTCTTGACAAATGGGTCTAATATGTTATACATACAATCGTCTAAGCTTAGTCTTGTTGACCTTTAAAAAAAACTCTTCTCAAAGTAGAAGTGTTAAAAAATACGACACATTAAATATGAATCTCAACTTAACAGTAGACCTAACAGACTAAAAAAACACAAGTGTTCTTAATCGAACTATATGGTTGTTTGTTTCGTAGAAAATACCGTCAACTTATGATGAGAGCCAAAGTCGTAGTAATAAAAAGTGATATTCCAATATAAGGTAAATAAAGTTATATCACATAAGACAATATGACTGAAATATGAACGTAAGCAGACATACTAATTAGGGTAACAAGGGGGGCAAGATATTAATTACAAACATATCGATGTATTGTATACTAGGAACTAATTTGTAAATCTGGGTTCAATATCATTAACAACAAAACGATCTTGATTGATTTATTAATTTCTTTGAAATGCCATTAAATTCGAGTTACCGTGTAAGTGATATAAGCTGCAATAAACGCACAATCGTTGTTAATATTTATCGATCAGTTTAACGTTGAGTCGAGCCGAGTGGCATGTGCCTGCGCACTTGTGACTGAGGCGCACTGCACCCGCGTAAGTGCAGTTGCATAATTTATTTATGTCACGGCACGTAACACTTGTCGAGACTAGACGACGATACTAGCTTTCCTAATTATTTGCATCAGCTGTAAAACTTATAAAGTATCGCACACTTCGTACAATATCACTGTAACTGAGATCAATTATTTAGTATAAGTCTTATTTGTTATGAAAAATTGCAATGCAATAATTGTATAAATTTTATTGAAAAAAAGAACGAGAAGGAACTAAATGATAAAGTCGCGAGCGTCCGCTAGTTGGAAATATAAATATTATTTCAGTGGTTATGTCACAACAGCCGCCAAGTGGTTCGGATTAAATCCCGGACGCCGCATACCATAACTTTTCTCAACTTATCTATGATGAAGTGTCGTCTTGACATTGATCCAAATAAGCTTAGATAAAGTGGATACAGATGGCGGTTGTTGATTTTACTTGTTCATATGTATTTCATCAACAGTTTTAATAGTACGTGGTAAATTTAACATTGAATTTTTAACTTTAATACATACAACATACAAAACATAATGTAATTTTTTTAACAACTTTGCAAAACATCCTTACAACTACTAAAGTTTTAGTTCAGATTATAAGCATCATATGACAAGAGTTTCTTATTGATGAAATACAAAAAAGCGTGTGAAAAGCTTCATTGAAGCGAGACACACAATAGAAAGTTCTATAATAAAAATGACAGAAAAATACCGTTCGGAGACAGCCCATGAATAATATAATAGATTGAGGCGTACGCAGATTGGTTCGCTTAAAATAACTTAAACATTGCATCGGAGCGACGATCTCGGAGAGTAACCAGATCAATCAGCATCCGCGCCAGCATTCCGCGCCTTCGCTAAATGGAAAGCCGCGACAGACTGGATTAATATTACATCGGCTAATGGAACTGGGATTGAATCCGCATACCCGATGTGTCGCGCGTAATTATTTGACGCTATCGTTTGCCGTTTTATCGCAAATATCTCTCGTGTTTAGTGTTAACACTACACATTTGAGCGTATGATAGGGACCGTGATAAAAATGATAGTAATCACTTACTATTTGACAATTTGATATGTTTCAACCAAAATAAATGTTGTCATGTCGGCTTTTATTGGGTCTGACGTTATTAACTGATAGACAAAAATATTCTTTTTAAAACGTAATAAATTAGTTGACTTTTGTTAATTTACTTATATTTTTAATGACCTCTAAGTCGGTTATTGGTGTATTTTTGCCATCATCCTTCCATCTAATCCTGTTAGATTCTGTGAATTAGCCTAAGTTTTAGCATTAGGTTTATGATGAGGCTCACGACAATTGTAGTAATTAATACATTTATAAAACCCTGGTATAATAGTTAGCTGATTAAACAAATATTTAGAATAAAACAAAGTACGGAAAAATATTGGATATTTTATTTAACCTGCATACAGCAGAAAAAATACAAAAATTCAAGTACATCAAATAATGTTATACAAACAAAGTGATGTCGAAAGGGCGACATAAAACAGACGGCGGTATATTTCGCCTGCAGGCAGATAAGGAAAATCGAAGTAGACGTAAGCAAACGGCAATATCAGGGAGCGGGGAATAAAAACATTCGGCGGTCGGGCGAGCGGGCGATGGCGGCTCGCCAGCTCCCAGTGACAACACAATAAGGACACCGCTGTCGAAAGCAATCAAGTCGTGTTCACTTCACCGCAACCAATTTCATGAGGACGTACAAATGCAATTGCGCCCCGTGTAGTTACCGACCGATGTGAACATACCGATTGATTGCTATTGCTACGCTATGGATGCTTAGGGATTTAGAATTTCAAGGGTTTGTGTTAAGGAGTGTAAGCGATGCTTTTTTAGTTTACTTGTACTTTTTTATGTTTAAGTACTAAGGTTTCTTACGATCATAACACTTTTCTGGTTATTTTTAATTTATGAATTACTGTAAACAGGATTTCAATAGTAACTTGAAAGTAGCTATAAACGACAAGTCTGGTGGGATGTTCCAAGTGTATTTCAGTAGCCGGCGGTCGGAAATGGGGAGCGAAACTTAATGATCCCGACAGCCCGCCGGGAGGCTGTGTTCTATTCGACGGCAAATTGAATCTGCGAAGAGCTATTAGTCGACACCGCTGCGGTGGCCCCTCCGCCTGCTCACAACGACGCGCTCATCTCCCTGCCAGACTCATACCGTATGCCACAACTTGCTTTCTTAAAATTTACTTTCTTTTAAGATAGACAATATTCTTCTGAATCAAGAATAAATCGTTTCCCTTTCTATGGAAATTGTCTTGGAAATTGGAAATACAACGTTAATAGCCATTTTAAATACGTATCGGTTAAGTTTGTCCCGACCTAACAACATCGCTAACAAGTTAAGAAGCAAGCTAAAGAATTTATAAACTCTCAATATATAAAATTTTGATTAGCTTTGGTAACAACGTGAAACTTTTATATTCAAAGTAATATTTTAACCACAGTTGATAATTTTATTATACTACAAATAAATAAACCCTCGTTCCACCTCTGTAAATAAATGTATTCTTGTTGAGAATCGGTATCGTAAAACTTCTCCCATACAAAATTTAACTGGCTCGTACTCGAGTCGATATAAATTATTCTTTTCTCCACGGAGCAAGATTTTCTGCTTTATTCGAGCAAAAGCACAAGCGGCGGGAGGCAAATTGGATGGGATTGCGACATATCTTGGCTGGCGGCGAACCGACGAAATGCGGGTAAACTGCTCTCATTCCGCTTACTACTCTTTTCAAATAGGGAAAAACGCGACTCTTTTAGCTGATGTGCCTTTATTGTAAAAGGATTATTCACAGAAAAGAGATCGAATCCCAAGTTATATCCAATCCAAATAACGCTGTGATAGAAGTGTGTATCGAAAAAGACTTTCGTGTAATGTAAATAAAATTCTTACTAAATAAACAGATGATAAAAGAAATACTCATTCATATTAAAACATTTTCCTCACATAAACCACGGGGAAGACATAAAATCAAATATTTGCTTTGAACTGGGTCGTCGATAATCGGCCAATTTATAAAGGTAGCGTATAAAATGTGAGAGCAGAAGATAGGTAATACCGGCCGCGAGCGTCGGGCCGGCATTTTATTTTAATATCGTGTCGACTGCACGCTTCCGACCGTCCACAATCCACCCCATCCCATCCGAGCTTTATCCACTGCAATATTCAGGCGCATTGTGATTCACAAACGTCCGTCTTGCTACTACCGACATCCGTTCAACAAAAAACAACAACTCGACACAACAATCCGGTGCATCCGCGCAGCCAATGAAAGCGTTGTTTCAAAAGTTTTTAATTACAGCTCTAGCTTTTTTACGGCGTTAGCATTTATAAAGACCGCATTAAAAAACACGGACAATTTTTCACATGGTAAACGCAAATAATAACACATATAGAGACGATTTTTTATTAGCATAGCAAATATCCTTTGTACTCCAAATTGAATTGGTATTTTAAGTTTTAATCCTAAAATCCTATCACACTAAAAACAAAAATCTTATTTACAAAGATACTGCGGGCTCTATTAAGTTTTAAGATAATTGAAGTTTTTAATTAGACAAATCTAAGAGCGTATTTTAAGAGCATATGAATTGTGAGACTGAATAAAAATTATATACCTTTTTAAAGGTATTTATACCACGAATTAAATGTTTTTATTTACAAATTCTAGTTGAAATGAAACTAAAGGGTTGGCTTGTAAACTCGGTGTTCAATTACACTTAATGCTTTAGTAAACTGTTAACGAGTTTAGTAAACACGCACACAAGTACTAACATGCAACAACACATAGAACTTTACGTGTGTCGGTTCTTCATCGGCCTCGGAGACCGCGTTGACAAGTCGAGTGGCAGTTTACGTACATATTATGCGTTTGGCGAGAAAGCAAGGCCCGGAAGAGGCACGCCGATGGCATACAGATTTAGACTGGCTGCATTTAGACGCGTGAGATCACCCGATGCATTAACGTTACGTTGAGCACGGTCGATGAGAAAGCACGCAGTAATACATCGATGATTAGATATTATCGATTGAATTATAGCGTTAACAATAACAATTACAACAGCATAGTGCTGTTAAAACATTCATTTAAAAGTTACACTCGAACATGCTATTAGAGTTGAAAACAAGGACGCCTTAGTCACGTTATACGAGTATTACATTTTTAATGTCGAACGTAAAATAACAAACTTGTCTCTTTAATATTATAAGTATGGATTGTTACTTCGTATCAGTAGATAAAATTTACAGATAATGTAATGATTACAATTTACAATCAGATCTTAGACAAAAGTGTTAATTCAAAATCGACTTTGAGAGGATTTCGATTTGGTTGTCATGCAAAAAATGTATGAATATGTTCTGTGTTTGTGTACTTACGTGTGAGTTCACATTGTTTGGTGGGTGGTTCCGGGGCGCGTCGCCGGCCAACGCAGCGAGCGGTAGTCGCGGCTTGGTCGACAACGCGTTGGTACGAGGTGAAGAAGCGCATTTTACAGCAGCCTGACAACAAACAAATTGAATTTACAACCTATAATATGTGTCATTGTTGCTACACTACAATCCGGGGAAAAGACAATCGGAAGACTCACTATTCATAATTAATCAATCATTTAAGCCTAGCTTTTTTTTACGTACATCAGTATATCAAGTTGAAGTTTTTTTTTATTATTTAGGTATAGTATGATTGACGTTGGTTCTATTTTTGTAAGTTATTGAAAAAATAGCAGAGAAACAGAAAGTTTTGTAGGAAACAACTAAATACTACATCACGCAAACGTCTATTTCGCAAATAAAATACGTATCCAATGCATTAGAGCGCGAGACGAAGTAGATTATATTTGAAGACAGACTAATAATTGCTACATTTCATAGTTTTATTGATAAAGTAAAGACTGTACCAAAGATTATAATTTCTTTGAATATACAAAGAAAATCTTGGAAGAAAATAAACGGCAAATCACGATTTCAAATAATTCACAAGGTCTAAATTGACGCGTGAGATTATCGTGGGCGCATTCCTCGTGAGACAGTCATTTCGTAAAGCTGTAAAACTACGATGTTTCCTGCTGAATTTATTGATGTCAGACATATTATGTTAGACTTGGTTGCGAGATGTTTTATCACATAATCGAGTACGTATAAATGCCAAATGTTCTAGCTTTTAAATATTATTGTATTATATCGTTTAAATAATCGCAGTTTCTAGTTGAATTATTATTTAACATTATGTAAACATTTTTTATAAGAATAAATAAACATTTTAAACATTTCTCTACATCGAAATGTTTTAGGGGTTAAGCAAACCAAATTTTACTGTGCAAAGTTAACAAATTGGTGCACGGATTACTCCGCTAGAGTAACTAAATAAAAGTGGTGAAACATTTACAATCTCTGTGTACTCCATTTGCGATGTTAACGAGGGATGATGTATTATAGTACAGAAAGAACTCACGCAAACACTTGTCGCTTTTATTGAGCCTTTAAGCCGCAGCCGAGCTCTACTACAACTTAATGCTTTTAACGTTGGCATTAAACAAGACTGTTACTATATGTAAACAGTTGGATTCACCCTTACGTAATAATATGATTCTAAATGTAATTTACAATGTTGGCGTCAACAGAATTGAAGTATGGTCAATTTGAATGATTTCAATTACGGTAACCTTATGTTAATATATGTACATGACATCATTTTATACGTTCTAGATATTTTTGCCTTTGTATCTATTAACTGGACATTATCAAGTCGGAGTCGAGCTAACAATTATCCAAAGACAACGACCGATATCGACAACTTCCACTTTGAATACGGAAGCACTTTACCTAAATGCCACTAGCGGTCGTCCGCTCACTAGCGTTGGATCTAAACTTGTATAACACAATACAAAACCATTACTAGTTGTTGTTACTCTTGTTTGTTGCACTCCTTTAATTAAGAGTCAACTTAACTGAGCTTTTAATTATTAAGTTAAAACTCTTAAAATAAATGTGTAAAATGTGTCTGTTAAAATAAAGTTTCGTACATGCATGCTTCCAGTAGACGTCTGTATATCCTTCTTTTAATTAATTAATTTCTGAATTTAATTGATCCAGTAACAAAACAAATAAATTTGGAAAAGACGTCATTGAATATTTAAGATTGCATTAGTAATTTTATGTAGTCATAATAAAATGCTAAATTTGAATTTATCGTCAAAACACAATATAAAATACATTTTGCTTGCGTATATTTTCCAACGATAAAAATGATTAGAGCGTATAAAATCTATCAGTAATGTGTTTAATAAAAACGATTAAAAATGTTTAAAACAATATAAATTCAAATAGTGTATAGCACCACTAAATTATTACAGGATAACGGAGTTTTAATGTGTCGTAATTCACATTTATGGTTTCTCTATTTCCATGCAGTCTTCATATCGTTATTGTTTAGCAAACATTGTTAATAATAATATTTTAATAGCGGGCATATAAAGAGCGTATCATCCAAAAATGTGATGGTCGCAGGCATTCATTTGGCCTTAAAACGGCTTTCCCACGGGGAGAACAACCGCCCGCAGAAAAATAGCTCGCCGCGATTTCTGTGAACTCGTGATAACTTTTTTTATGAGACTGAAATGAATTGTATAAAATCTTTTGTGGAAGCCAAATAAAGATCTCGAGAGAATTTTGTTTTCGTCACAGTACTAAAGAGATTTATTCGTTGTAAAATTAAATTTATCTACTGCGGACTCGTTATTATTCTCGCGATGAATTTCGGAGTGCTTTAATGAAAACGTTTATGTTGTTGAACGTTTAGTACTTAGTTAAAGGTCGTCGTTATTAGATGGCTATAAAGAAGCATGGGAATGTTTTATTGTTATACTTGTTGTTAATGGAGGCCGTGGTTATAAGATTGTATCTAATAATTAGCATCGATTAGGGCGGCTCGCGGACAACGCTCATTTACCGTAATTGCTTTACCAACAACAAATTAATTACTAATGTGACAAGTTTGAACACAAGTATTACAAGCCAATAATAATTAACCAAATTGTTGATCGTCGAGTCGTTGCGCACTATTTTACGTAATTGGATTGGTTAATTTGTGTAAATGAATAGGTATGCAATCTAAAAAAAATTGCAGAGTAGTATGATAAAATTGTAGTGTTGAACAAACATCAAATACAGTCGACGTGTTCTTAATTTAGTCTGTTTATATGTTGACTGTTTAGTTTGTGAGGACATGAGCAAAGAACGCGTCAAAACAATTTGGTTCGCTTTTGAATAATATGTCCTATGATTAAATAACCTGTTAGTTTTGTCACCAGCATGCTTAGTCGTGATTCATCGCTGAAAAAGTACTTCTTGGCGGAGATCCAAGGGACATAAATATTATACATAATGTAGCACACAATATGTGGCGAAACCAATAGAATTATCGTATACTCGATAAAGTTTTACATACATTTTCTCGGTACAAAGCCAAATAGAATGTTTACATCGATTGAAAAATTAGGTGCGCAAGTCTGACGCTCAATATTATGCGGTACATTTCTGTGTGGGAAGCGAATTCTTTCCTATCTAACTATACAATAAAATGTAACAAAACTCAATTTGTTTAGGAAACATTATGTTCAAAATGTTTAATATAAATGTTTTTGTTTCAAGCTATTTCTTTGTAATTCTACGTATCACTCACAGGCTGATTTTAATGGTTTTCAATGTACATTTGAACAGTATTTTGTAAACACGTTATTGGTGATCTACGGTTAGGGATTTAAAAATAATAAATACATCAATAAAGGAAATTTTATCTTCATATCTGATTGTATTTTAGTCGAAGCGTAGGTATCGCTTTAAAAATAAAACTTAAATGCATACCACATAAAACTGGTAGTAAATTTTTGCACGTAACGACCTTGCTCCTAATAATCGTGAATCGGGGTCGGATGTCGGCGCCGAGCACCAAATTGCATTTTGTTTTTAATCTGACGACGGCCGCAGGCTGCGACGTCGTCGGAGTTCAATTTGCCGGAATCGTTTAATTACTAGCGACACGGCGGCTCATTAATTAAGTCATCAGAGCTAGCGAGGGTAAGCGCCAAGGATTAGATACCGTAGTTTAGGATAATGAATGATTATAAAATCCTAGTAGATACAACCGCGCAATCAAATACATATTCCTTTAACCGGTTTAACTCCAGTTCATTGGGTGAACGATTTATATTTTTACACTCAAGTCATTTGTTACTAAATAATAATATTCAAACAAATAAATACGGCATAAAGTCTTTACGATGCACAATTACTATTATCAAGAAGCAAATAAAATCCAAACTGCCTAACACATTAATATTTACAAAAGCAAAAGTGGTAAAATAACATGACACTTAACAACTAAGGCAATTTGTAATACGACAGTGAGAATTACTAAGAGTATATAAACATGGTTTTTACGTACTTTACACTAATAGTGAAAGGAATACGTAGGAGAAGAAACAAATTATATATTTTGTAAAGTCGAAGAAATGTTAAATAACGAAAAATAACAACAAAAGACTGTAATATAAATAAATATGTAGTCTCAAAGTCACAACAAAAAACAGTACATATTTCATTAATTATACATAATGCATTATTACCAGTTGGAGCAAAAAATATTTACACGTGTATAAAAGCAATTACTTACACAATAGTTAACGATTGATACATTGTTGTAATGTTGCAAAGAGCATCTTAACAGCTATCATTTAACAAAGCGAGCAGAAGACCATGAAAACCAACAAAAACTCGTCCTGGTCCGTGTAGTTTTTTGTCGCACCAGACATGGTTTTACATTAAATTTTGGTATAAACTAAAATAGAAAAAATCCATGAAATGATTGAGGTAATGTGTGTGTTGATTTAACGTACACACGTATAAATATATTGTTTTTAAAACTCCATAGTATGAATGTAGATAAATATAGAGCAGCATTTCTACTCAAAACGACTTACAATTTACTACCCTTAATATTACATGCTGTTTTTGAAGGATACAGGAGTTTATTTTCTTTTAAAATATTTATTGTACAATGCAAAAACGAGTAAGCAAAATGTGTAAAGAATTATCCAGCGAAGAACTCACGGGGATTAAGTATTATCCAAACAAGAGTATTTCTTGTTACGGCTAAACGAAAGTCGGTCGAGTTCTTGCTTACATTACTGTGCAAAGCCACAATGTAAACAATTCTGAACGAATCAATTTGACTGCGATAAATTCACGAGCAAACAAACCGCTAATAAACAACGTCAAAGTGCGACGGAGTCCCGCGCCGAGGCTCAAGTTAATAATAGATTTACGATGGTGTACGATAGCGGAATAAGGAAGCAATTAACTGAGGGGGTGTAATAGAAATATTTGTAAACGGTTGTCGCGGTCGTCGCGTGCCGGCAGGCCATTACACCGTCCAGCGGGCAGGCAGGCGGGGTGGCGCCACCTCCACGCTACAATTGACCTACTGTACTCACCTTTAAGGGAAACATTTTACGTCGTCACTTATTTCATTAATTAAAACAAATAATTTTTAATATACACAAATATTTTTGTGTAGATTTTTTAAACCTGATAGGTTATGACTATCTGCATTTTGGCCAGAAATCGTGTAAGTTGCGCACCCATGGTTAGGGACCTAATGATTTAGTTTAATTATCTAAGCAATTAGTTACTAAAGTCATATTTTATCGCAACGGGATGCGTTGAACGTCTAAGTATATCGTGTTATTTGACGTTGACTATTAAGATTAACTTCATGATCAATCTAGTTTTTTCAACTGAATTCAGACAAATGTAATGTGGTAAACGTCATTGTTATTATTATTAATAAGATACTAAACAATGAATTATAAATTCAGTGCAACCATCATAAAACGATTAACATTTCATATTTAATAGTCATAAAAATGTGGACTAATTGTTATAATAATTAACTACGTACGGGAGTTAATGATTTAGAACATATAATATAGTAGGTGGCACTGGTTAATTAGTCCTTACAATGCTGACTTCTGAAGAGACTATTAAGTATTTTTACAAAACACTATACTACAGCAGTATATTCGAGGAGCCCTCCCACGTATCGATAGCTCCCGCTAACCGCACAAGTCGTTGTTGCGGTAGGCGGGTCACTTAAACGTTAATAAACAAGTTTGCTGTTTCTGGAAGTAATAAATTGCCTTTACTTTCTGAAAGGCTGGCCACCTGTCATACGAATACAAAAACTTGCATCTAAAAGTATATAAAACTTTGTCACGGGTAACACTTTTGACTAGCTTATTATGGTTGTGATGACAGGACATCACTTTTTATTACTTAAGTGTAAATTCGCTTACCGACATCTGCAAATAGACATTCAACACAATGTATTGTAACTTATCCCTAATTATTTAATAATATTATATAGAAGCGATAACTTAACTTCAGTTGAAGCTTCACCGCAACATAATTGTGTTGAGTTCCACCACAAAACAAACATGGTTTTAATTGATCTTTAAACATTACGAGTGTATTAGTTTCTGCAAACTTTATAGAAGACGACTATCAAAATAAAGGAAGCGAAACGCTTTACAACACATTTTAATTGTATTTCTGGTTCAACACTAGATAATTAAAACTTTTATTTATCTTTCTTTACAACACATGATTGTATCATGAATGATATAAATATTGGTTACACAAAATAATGGATAAAGTAAACTAAAGTAAACTTACAAAACAATAAATTCAAACTTATTCAGGTATACTAAATAATTCATGGTCAATGTTGAATAAATCTACTCCATTACCTATTCGTAAAGCCGCCCGCTTCAATTTGTAGTGATAGTAAAATGAAGGCTTCGTTGTGTTTATATTAAACTAAGTAAATGCCTTCGGGGCCGGGTGCTCGGAGAAAATTGATTTCGACGTAACCGACTGACATCTGTGTAGCCATTGTTAAGGTTTCGACATTATGTAATGCTATTATAATACACCTGGCACGGAAAAATGTTATTCTCACGTCTATTATTTTACTCGGGACAGAGATGAAGAAGATAGTATCTGAGCCGAGGTTAATGGGCCTCAAAGTCATGGTTGACCCCTATAAGCCACAGAAAGTTTAACTCGGACAAACTCAATTATCATTAAGTTCTCATAATCATTAAATTGACGATATCGGTTGTTAAGGATATACGTAGTACACGGACATCTTTCGTTTGCGTTTGTGTTAATCTCATAAGATTATAAGATCATATACTAAAGATATATCTTTAGTAATTACTTAATACTTATGATATAGTGTTTCATACACAATTTAGTAAATGTTATTAAGTAGTTAGTTCCGATATAGCGTCACGGCAGCGCTTCTAACTTCACCGCAAACATTTACTCTAGCTTGACGTGTGCTGAACGGTAATGGTGCAATATGTTACACATGTTTGTATTGTGTCGAGCAATAATCGGTTATATGTGCTAATGTACACTTCACGGTCGCTAATCAATGTTTAAACATTAATTATGTTGCTACAGACTTTATATTTATCTAACTACGACTCTACTATTAAATATGCCATAACAACGATGAACGAGCGATAAGTGCTTAAAGTCTGCAAATTATTAAATCGTGTAATAAAATATCCATTATACAAACTCCATATTACAAACGCAGGGGTGCAAGCGATTGACTTTGTACGTACTATATGTTGAACAACAAAATAGTACAACTTTGATAACAGACTGTTTTTACAAAATGTATTTATTCCAAAGCCAACTAGAAGTGGAACAATAAAACAATTACCGCGCGAACGAGAAAGTTATTTAGTTTAACACGAAGTGCTACTATGACCGGGTGTACATTTTAAAGCTGGCACATTGTTCGCACACCGCTCGGGGCGAAACTGTGTCGGGTTTGTTAGTAAATAGCAAATACTTATGTGCTTATCGAACGTCACACGAGTTGAACGTAACCAACGCACCGATAAGCCATATCAAACATGCAAAGCAAATGTAAACCTTGATGACACGCCGGCTTTAAATACCGTAGCAAGATTCATATCAAAAGATGTGGACATGTAAATATATTTTAGTGTTAATATTAAACCGGTTCCGGTTAAGAGGAACTGTTTTATAAGATTATCGCTGTAATGTGGAAAAATTCAGAGATGTTTTAGATATGAAAGTAGATTCACACGGGTTTCGACAAATTTTAAATAAAAATTATATTAAAACCCTTAGCCTTACGGGCTCTTGCCTGCTCATTACAGATCGTCTCATATTACGTTGAAATTGAGAGGTATGGATGGAAATTATAAAACGGTAAATTTAATATTACAGAAAATTGTAAAATTTAAACCATGATCTTGGTATTAAAACGTTGACGTTGAAAACAATTTATTAAAAATACATCTTTACGAAAATTTAAATAACAGAAAATAGCCGAAAGTCAATGCAAAAGAGTATTAAGATGTAGTCAGGGGCTCACGAGTGAATATAACTGTCAGATGCACTGAAATTACTGCTAGCGCGGGAACGCGACCGTGAAGAGGGAGGTAAAAGAGAGGGGAGAATAGGGAGGTGAGGGCGGTCTACATCGAACAATCGGTAAGCATACCGCAATCAAATTTTAAGCTGAACTTCTATAAGCGCTTTATTACGAACTCTTAATCCTAATCTTGTTTCAATCATTAGTATTGTTATTTTATACAGTTATTATTTGCAATACCTGAGTAGTTTACACCAAACCGGTATGCGAGTATTTATCGTTCTGCATCGTAAATATTGCTAAAGTATGTGGTAAATGTTTGATGTAGTGTGGACTACCAGACATGAATAAATCGGATCTTTCATTTAGCATAGTTCAAAGTATCCGAAGCACGCAAATAATAAATTTATTTAATGATGGACTTTACAACCGATTTGCTTCACGAGTATCTAACACGCAACATGCACCACAACATATTAAGTTTTGTAATGTATTATTTTTGAAAGCGATATCTTGTGCGTGTTTTATTTTCGCATTACTATACGAAATGTAATCCAATATGGAAATGAATATTGAGACTGGTTATAAAATACCTAATTACGGATAAATAAACATAAAAAAACGATTAAAATGCAATATGAATATATCACATTTTAATATTTCATTAAAAAAACTTTAATTAATATTCTATTCATACAATAATTTTAAGTGCCTCATATTGAATAAAGTATGCAAAAATTGACGTTGCTTGGCATTTTGGCCTTATCTAAATCAATTATAATTTTATTTCGTAATCTTATACTTTGCTATATAGATAACCGTTGACGACAATAGATAAAATAATTTATACAGAATTATGACAATCGAGTCTGTTGGGTGGTCATCAAATTTTATGTAGCTAAATAAATTCCCATGAACGAAGACTATTACAGAAAATTTGACGTCAATGAGACTTCGATTTTGAAATTTATTAAAGACATGCGAACAAGGATGCGCTTGATATCTGTATCGAATTTAAAGTGTCTCTAACTAAATTCAAAACGGATACAATTTTTTATGCAACGACAATAAAATGAAACAATGAACGTCACTTTTGTTCGTTCCTTTAACGTAAGCTAAGTGAGTAATAAACTAAAGTGTCACGTAATTAGGTTGTAATCTTGAAAAAGTACATATATTCATAAAAACATGCTCCAGTATTCTTAGGCAGTTTAATGGTAAAAGCGTGAAGAAATTGCATTGAAAAAATTGCAGCAATTCAAACCCATTTATATTCACAAGCAAAGCGTACTAGAATATAAATACAGTAACGTTTGAATTAAATATAACCAGCACCGTGTTTATAACAACAGGTATAAAACAAAGTAACAATCACTCCTACTTCCGCCTTCCCTCCTTACACCATTTGTTTGCATGCTCAGCTAGTTGATAAAAAAACAAACATTTTTTTCACAGCAACTGTACAACGTTGGCTCTTTTCTAAAAACATTTTTTGTAGAAATAAAAGGCACTCGAATTGAGTTGCTACTGGCACAAGGTTTAAACTGCATTTATATTCTTTTTATACAAACTTTGCTGTACAACAAAGTTGTCACATAATTGCATTTTACATTTTTTTACATGAATTCATCGCAAGTTAAACACAATTTAAACTAGTTACTACATTTAAATTGAGAAGAAAAGGAATGTTAAATACAAGTAACATTTCGCTCAGCAAACAGTTTCGTAATGGGCGAAGTTTAATCGCAACTAACTTCCTACACTTATTTCGACTAGTGTCGACAACTTTGTACAATTTAAGGAACAGCATGGGCGGTAATAAAAGCAGAAGGCAGCGGTTTAAACTTTTCCCAGGTAAGTATTTATGTGACGACGTGCTAACATTGAACCCCGGGGAGCTGCGAGGGGTGTGGGGTGTGTCGCGGGGTGTCTGAAGACGAGATACTTGGACTCTGCTCCCGCTCGTGCTTTCATCTTATAAAACTTATATTGATTTTGTTTAAGCACATGTTGGCGCTCAATCAAGTATCCATATGTTGGCTTATGTCACATATTGATATTAAAATGTTGATGTTATAAGTCTGTAAATATATCGTCTTTATTCTACTTATCAGTGCACTAATTGCATTTATATTGTAAGCCTTATCCTTTAATCCAACATGATTATTATTTTTTACAATGATATCAACATTTTT
The DNA here is from genome assembly GCF_000836215.1 of Papilio polytes. Lineage (NCBI taxonomy): Eukaryota > Metazoa > Arthropoda > Insecta > Lepidoptera > Papilionidae > Papilio > Papilio polytes. The sequence continues at coordinate 3,212,190 of NW_013527693.1, forward strand.
TAAGTTAAAAAGTAAATAATACACTAATGCTCGTGACCCAGAACGATATTCAGATAAGAAATGTGCAATGAATTACAAAGACTCTTTGACCTTACATTTTCCAAATAAAGCTTTCAGTCATGAGGTAATTTCAATTTCGTTAAGGTCTTCAGAGTGAAGTAAAATTCGAGTACTATCCTGCAATTCACTTATATTTGGCTACACAAGAAAAAATACCGAGAACTATGCAAGTTTACATAATTTGTTGAAACACTTAACACATTTGAATGTGTACATCTTACCATCTAGTTCATCAAATTTGGTAATTATAAAACACAAGCTTTCGCCCGCGACTCCGTCCACGTGGAGTTAAAATAAACAAAAGTGAGTAGCCTATATGTTCTTCCAGACTATCCTCTACATCTAAACCTAATTTCATCGAAATCCGTTAAGCCCTTTAGGCTACAAACTCTAACAAACATCCATACATCCATCCATCTAAACTTTCTCATTTATAATATTAGTATAAAGTATATTTTGCTAAAATCAATATTGAACTTAAAGTGCACTGTAAATATTTAAATGTTACATCTCCTGCCAAATCAAATTACTAATCAAATTATTAGAAAATGTTCTCAAGCATTTATTGTCAGAGTTCTATAATATAAAAAGTAGGTTAGGTTAGCAACAGAGCGGATTAAAAGTATCATGACACTGGTTAATTCGATAAGGTCCTTGATTGAAGCGGGGACAGGGTAAGCGCGGCGTGGGAAATAAATTCATTTACCTCATACCTACTCATTGTTTTTGTGACCGGTTGCCACCGACCGCTCCGATGACACGGTCACGCTGCCGTCAGTATTTAATTCGACGCCTTTTATTGAAATAATTTTAAGTACGAGCACGTACGTAAATTCTCATTAAACGTTTTAAATAACTATAAAATTAAATTGGATGTTTATTTAAACCGATCAATTCGAAATAATAACGTAAAACACAACTAAACAAAACAGTACATTTTTGCAAATGCATAAAAGTTACTTTAAAATTGTAATACGTATTGAAAATTAAAAAAAAAAAGCTGAGTTAACTAATCCCTATTGTTGATGCCTTTAGGAAAAGACAAAGATTCATTCTCTTCTTAACTCCACTTATTATAACGCTTTTGAAACAAACACACAATAGGCCTTTAAAACATAATTACAGATGATATAAAAATGTGAGCAATTAAACGATAATATTTTAATTAAGTGTTGGCACATGATAGATTCTGGTTTAATTTTTAATAGAGGCTGACATCATGCAACAAAAGAGGTCAAAAAGGATTTGCAGTCAGTCAGTAATATAGGTCCCACGCAAGACTAGTATCAAATTATAAACGACGGCCTTGGACACCGATATTACGATATATTCTATGCGCAATAAATTCCTTTTCTCTATACATGTCGATAATATTGTAATATATTTACTAAGTCGTATGGCGAAAGCGATCTTCGATATTTATAGCTGACAGGTATCCATTAATGGGTATGATTAAACCGAATTGAAAGATGACAAGCTCTTTAAGGGTTTAACTTAACAGATTAAGGATTGGTTTACAGCGCGATTAGAATGAACGAAATTGCGGGTTACTAGTTTATCTTCGGATTATTCTTTCTTTCATCAACAGTACGGAATAACACATTTATCTTACAATAAGCTCGTTTTAATATGCATTTTTTTGGTATAAAGATTTAATATAAAAGCTGTGCATATAATTTACTAAAATATCATAAACACCAATAATGAAGACTTTTGCGTAAGTGGGCACGTAGAAATAAAATTTAAATAGTCTCGAAGTTATTTTCGTCTAATCTTTTGCTAGACACAATATATTTGTCTCGTCTCAATATGTTAAAGTAACGATTTTTCAATAAGAAAACGAAAAAGGCATTGATCGCCGGGTCAGAGAGGACAACCGAGTAGAAAGTTTATGCGACACGACTATGTTACTTTGGTATATTGTTTAACTATTAAATTACTTTACATATACTTTAAAAAAATGTATTAACATAAATAGCGATATGTACGTACAATTTATTATAATTTAATACTTATTACAGTAGTACCTACCTAATATTTTATAGATGGTCCTAAGTATTCATTGTTTGTTTGTCAACAAACATTATATTTACTGTATTTATTAAATGTATTCTTTATATAATTTACCATTGTATTATTTCCGATTTCCAAAGAAATCGAAGCCCGCTTGCGGTTGTTGACCATATGCTAGCTGTATTACTTTCGTAATTTTTACAAAAAACTTGTTTTACACAGAAAACTGCTTGCATTGTGTGCAAAAATTGCATAAACGTTGCACACGGCATGTGGTGAATTAAATAGGAGCAAAGGAACCTGTTCGGGCCTATAATATACGCGCGCACTCCAATGGGCCACAAACGGCAGACCCGTCGCCATAATTTAGAACGTTAGAGCAGAATTCTCGTTTTATTGTGCATGACTTCAGCACACAAGACAAATTGTCGTCTGTGTACGAACCTAAATGTACACAAACGAGCGAAAGCCCACTTAGACCAAATTTACACTTAGTGGGAGACCACAGCAGTGCACTACTCGTCGCCCCACACGTCAGCTGCTTACAATGGCTATACTATTTACAATGTTACGACGACAAATTTACTGAGAAAATGTCTTTATATCATTAAATTATCACATGAATTTATAACGACATATTTTACTTGGTAAATAAAAGTACTTAGAGTTCATTCAATAGGTCATTGCACTTCCGAGACGACGTCCGAAGCTATTACGGAGCGCCGTTTTTATAATGGAATTCACAAAAAGAAGACCATATAATTTTGCAAAATTAATCAATTGGTTACGATATCGTTATGATTTGAAAAAGTTAATTGGACGGAGATAAATATTTATAATTATTTTTTATTGTATTCGAGTAAATAGAATTGTAATCATAGAGGTATGACATGAGTTGTATTATGTAAATGTAAACAATAGCCGAGGAACTTCATTTCAGAGAATAATAAATAGTTTTTGCGATATCTAAAAGACTTAGTTCTCATATACAGGTACAAAGGAAATGTGTATAGATGCAAAATAGAGGATACATGCTATATCAATAAATTACCTCAAGATCTTCATAGGTGCGAAATGCCATTATGGCGAAACCATCAATGATATCTTCTTCCCCGAGCGGCTCCTTCGACTTCTTTCTCCTGGCTGGAGGACGAGGCGGCTTCTCTCTCGCCGGAGACTCGTCCTCGCCGCTGTCCCCATCCTTAACTTTGCTCTCTCGCTGTGCTTGCATGCGCTGCGCCCGCTCCCTTCGCCTATTTCTTTGATTGCGCTGCTTCACTTCGTTTTCCATCGTTCGCACATTATTCGAAACACCCGACCACCGTGCTTCACTACACTAAAGTCCGCACTACACTTTTATCACACATTGTATACCTTGTTTTTATGCCTTGTAATTCGACGAATTACAAATACTGCCCTCAGAAAAAGACACTAGTCGTTTCCAATGGCGGATCGTACACCGTTGCCGCATTGCAAGTAAAATGGCCGCGTAACACTCAATGGGCTGTATTATTTCACATTTACGTAAATGGGGACATAATTACACTTATACTAATATATACTACAATAAAATTTAACAAGAACTAAGACAATAAAACGATAAATTAGATTTATACATTATTCTCTGTGTTCGGAATCAGTCAATAGTCAATACAATGAAAGGTGTTGCACGACGCCAACGCTGCGTTGCGGTCGCGATGGTGAACTAAAACAGTGCTGCCAACATAACGCAAAGAACATTCCGCGATATCGGGCGTCATTGGCAATGTGGCGTATCGTTTATACTCTTTTAACACATACAGCGTTCTCTTTTTATGTCATAACATGAATACAATTTTGTTGACCTATTTTACATCTAATTGGTAAGACTTTTTAAAAATTTGTTTCTTACGAGATAAACAATATATTTACTTAATTTAAATGTGCCTACATATTAAATATAATTTAATGTTGACTTAAAATAAAATAAATCGTCCAGTGCAGCACGTAGTATGTTTATTATTTATGTTGGTACCACTGTAGTATAAAAAAGTTGAATGTTTGCATTCTACATGTTTCACGGAGTTTTAGAACATAACTATTGTACGGAAGGTCTGTATTTGTGTGTACATTTTGATTTTGAGAGATGTTCTGTGTTACCAGTTTGAAGAAATTAATGAGAATTGTGAAGTTTGCGCATGCGCGCGTTTGACATTTTGTGTAGTGATACGTTCACGTGCGTTCAAGTTAATATTTTATAAATGGACATTACAATTTTAAGTGAACTTAGAATTAAAAATTATTAAGATAAATAAAACTAATTTTTCACACATACAAATATAGTTTTTGAGTCATATACATTGTTTTAAATTGGTTAGAAATAAAATCAACCTTGTAAACTTACTGCGTATTGAAAAACCTTTTTTTTTGGTTTTCTTATAATCGATGGAATATTTTATGCTAATAATATCAATGCATTTTTAGGGATTAATATTTATTTTCTGTTTTCCTTCATATAACACAGTGTGTAATAATAACTTGTTACATATTACTTAACACTCAATCCTGTTACTCAGAGCGGGTTAGACAGAGATTACTGATTTTCATTATTTCAATCCTAGTGCAACATTTTAATTTTGTAGCCGCATGCAAAGAGTTTTTCAGTATTCATTTTATTTGGTAATCGAAGAGCACGGCTTTTCTTCCAGACCACATAATTTGTAAAGGGTTTAGAAGAGTTCCATCTCTATTTAGTTAGCAGTTTTTAGACACGTATGAGACTGTATAGATAGTTTTTACAAAACTTGTAATTCGGGTTTAACTATATTTAATTGGTCTCATCAATCCAACATAATGAGCGCATTATTATTTTCTTACTTATAAAGATATAAATAATGTTATAATACATTATATTAACATGATTGAACAGATTATGTAGATTACTCTAAGTCGAATGCTTGATGATGAATAATTTAATATTCAGAACATAAAATTAACATAATTATTACGCATGGAGTATTCGATACATAACATTAATATGGATTCCTAATTTCCTATCAGTTGTTCGTGTGATTTGAAGGAGTGTGGTTGTGTAATCTCATGATAATTTTTATACTAAAACATATACTTTGATAATAAAATAACTTATTTATCACTTCGTTGGTTCCAGAAAATTAATAGTCATTGCTGTTTAGTTAATAAGGTAATACAGTTATATTTATTTTTAAAATAGTCATAATGAAATTGTTTTATTCAAGCCGGTGTTTGTTTAATAGTAACACTTAATAATAGCGTATAAGTGTTGTTCTAAATTTAAATGTCACGGACGTTAATAAGTTTACAGATAATGTATTTTTTTATAGAACCGAAACTGAGTTCGTGTTATTTTTTTTAACATTTCAAAATCACTCGTAACTTATTTATCTAACGCTAGATGAATTAGTCTAATCATTCTAATCTGTTTTACATTCTGTGTTTTGTTCTTCATAAGTTCGGCTACTCAAATGTAATATTGTTTTCACATCTTTAACGGTAATTAAATTTTCTATAACCTATGTTAATGGAAACGCCTGACGGAAGCACATTTTTGTTTTCTTTTGGAGTTTTATGTTGAACAACCATAATAACCTCTATACACGCTTTGCGAAGGGGAGGTAAACGGTGTTCGTTTTATAACGTGACCTTACATTCCATTGTTTATTCTATAAATCGCCGACATGCACGTCCCCCTGTTCCACGGTTATTGAATTGATTTTTAAAGTCATAAAAGAAAGCGGCAATGTTTCTCTTGTAGTTAATTACTTCCCTTGAAATTAAACCTATTATTTTAGAGCGTTAAATCGCCTTTTATGCTCAATGAGTTTGCGTTTAAATCTTGGCGTCGTGTCGTTTCTAATTATTTCGACGAACTACAATTAAAATTAGTTTTGTTTTACAGTCGCATTCAGAGTTGTTAACCGGTCACTGATGGAGTATCTTAGGGCAGATTTCTACTACTTAATCTACACTAAGCAATACCACTTAACTACGCTAAATGCAGCAATTAAAAACCAGTCAATCATAACCACTGGTATAACAATAAATGCTTTACAGAATTTGGTCATGTTCCCACATATTTAATAGTTTACTTAACTTTTGCTTTAAAAAATCTTTTTGAAGTTCATCTCTAACCAGAATATTTGGAGGTCCTATTTTTTAGCGTTAATTTTATTTTAGCCTTTGAAAATATGACACTTATTTTGTATTTATTTTTTCAGCAATTTAAAATGTCAGTAACACGTATAAATCGTGGCATTATAGCGACTGCCCTCGTCGGTATATTGGTGTCGACGTATGCGCTGTACGTGGAGATGGCGGCGGAGGCGCGGCCCGGCTACCAGGCCCTCTGCGACCTTTCTGAACACGCCAGTTGTACACGAGTGCTTACATCAGAGTTAGTATTACCACAGATGATACAATACTATATTAGTACTTTGACACAAGCTAAATGTCGCTTGCTTAGTGTTCCCGTGAGTTGATTATTATATCCTAGTAGCATTCACCCGCGACTCCGTCCGCGTGCTATTAAAAAAACAGAAAAGTAAGTAGCCTATGTGTTCTTTTGGGCTATGTTCTACATCTATGCTAAATTTCATCAAGATCGGTTCAGCCGTTTAGGCAAACTCTAACAAACATTCATCCATCTATTTAAAGTTTCGTTTTTATAATACGAGCATTAGTAAGATTCTATCGATGGGGAGGCCTAAGTCCAGCAGTGGACAACCTCAGGTTGACAATGATTTTGAACCATTTCTACAATCTAGCCAAACTCTGTGCCAAATTTTATCCAGTTTCCTTAAGGCCTTCTGGAGTTACCTGGTACTCCAGAAGTCCGAGTACCACTAACAAGGGTAGCGCTATACGTGGTTCTAGGGGGGTAGGCCGACTAACATTTAGGTCGGCCACTGCCCCCCCCCCTGCCCTCTGGCGATGCCCATGGTCACGCTACCGACCCATCAATGAAATGAATTGTCTTGTTTTTAAAACATAAGAAAAAAATGTTCGTTAAAGTTTTTTCGCAGCGACTGTTAAGTAATCGGCGATAATTTTAAAATTGAAAATGTCAATGTATATTGAAGTGTCCAAACAGACATTTTGCGGTGTTGCGAAAATTTAAAAGAATACCGGTTTTGTCTGCATAAAACTTTGTAATTTGACATTCAGAGTTGTTACAAAGAACCATGGTTATGCAGAACATATGCAAAACGTATGCAATGATAAGAATTTATGTAAAAAACCTTACCTAGCTAAATTAATCTTTACACAAGTTTTAGCTGATTGTATAAAACAGAACGATATCAATAAGAATTTTTTTTTAAATATAAGGTGACAAACGAGCAAGCGGCCACCTGAATTCACCGAAATGGAAAGCGGCCGCTGCCCATAGACATCCGCAATTGCAGATGCGTTGCCTACCCTAAATTGATGGAGGAAGAGACGCACATAAAGGGGACATTTCCCCTTCTTATGCGTTTCCTCCACCGTATAATTCACTTTTCCTTCCCATCCTTTCCTCTTAAGAAAAGAGTGTAAAAGGAAAGGGACTAGAATTAGACCTCCCGCACCACACTCATCAGACGAACGGCGGAATTGCTACCACTTCACGCCTGTTTCTATTTTTATGGCTCATATCCTTAATATGATTTGTTTCAGATTTTCCAAAGGATTTGGTTTTGTAGCCGAAGATTCAACTTTCGAGGTTCCTAACTGTATATACGGGATTGTATTTTATTGCATTATCATATATTTATGTAAGTTTTTAATTTTACTTTTATATCAACTTATAATATGTTACGGGTTTGCACTTGATGGACACAAAAAATGCACATAGATTAATATCTCAGTTTATGTAAGGAGATATGTATACCGTAGCACAATACAGCTGCAATAGTAAATATAATTGGAATAAACAAAATACTTGGAAGTTTTTCACAGTTGTTTCAGACAGTTGCAAATTGTAATTCTATTCGATCATTTGTACGTGACCACCTTATCTAATAAAAAATATTGTAATATGTAAAACGAATGGACGCAACAAAAACTACTCGTAGCAGCTTGCGTGTAAATAATACGCAAACGACAATAACTGATCGTTTACAATAACAAAAAGCAAATTAATAGTTATAGCATTAAATATATAATGTTTTGTACAAGTCCACAATTCTATATTTTTCTTGGTGTGTTGTTGAATTAATGTAATTGCAATTGTCTTATTGGATTTATTTAGAACGATTTAAATAGATATAACAAAGCAAATCAAAACACAACATAGTTTCAGATAGAAATAATTGAAGATGACGTCATCGTCTCAATTCTGTTATTTGTCCCTAAGACGTGCATCTTGTCCACCTTTCCCTGATTTAGTGCTTCGAGGAGGCAATTTTCACGTCACCATAATTCATGTTTAGAATCCGTGACTCGTGCAGAAGTCGGTTGGTTGTGCAAACTGCTCACTACGATTATTTGCCCACTATGATTATTTGCTCACAGCGCTTATTTGGTAGCTCACGAGCTGTAAGTGTTATCGTAAAGTTCTTACAGCCGTCTATTCCTGGGAAGTGAGAAAGATTACGAATACGATTCGCACGTAAAGCATTTTATTGCTGTGTACTTAACCACTTGAATTTCGTAAACGTGTTAGATATTCAATGTTGCTTACGTGGTTCGTGTTTTTTAAATCCTAAACTTAGTCTGATATGCTGATGAATTTGTCCGATATATTATGTCTAAAAATAATCTAACTTCTTTTTGGTATCGCAATAGATTACATTTTTTATTTTGCCATTTAAAAATATGTTTATATGGAAACATCTAATATATGTTTTAACGTTATAATAAGTTTTAATTTAATTTAATTAAATTTTCTTTTTATTTTACAGCAACATTTGACAATGCAGCGGTAGTACGGCTTCAACAGTTCCTGTGTTTAGCCTCAGTGGTGTCCTGCGTTTATCTCGGTTACCTTTTACTCTTCGTGTTATTTGATTTTTGTATAGTTTGCGTTTCAACATATATAGTTAACGGTATGCTTTTGGTCTTTGTAAACAAGAAGAAAGATTTCCTGGCTACCAAAAATAAGTAAACAAGTTATAAAGTTTTACATAAAACAAAATTGCAAGCTTAATTGGTAATTTTAGTGCATACTAGTGCCATCTTGTGTTAAGAAATGTAAATAATATTGTAGCGCCATCTATTGCAGAGTAGAATAAAATGATGTTGTTCATAGATGGCAGGCTTTTGTATTATATTCTCGCCGGTTTTGTTGTTGACAAGTTTGACAAGTTATTTATTTTAATCCCTTGTATTTCAACTTAATATAAAAAATCAGTTAAATCTCCTGTATGGAATATTAAATTACCTCCAAAGATTAGAATAGTAATTGTGGCATTTACGTTAAACACATAGCAGTTTAAAATAAAATAAAACAAAAAAAGCAATTTTATTTATATTCTTAGCTTTAATTTGTTTTTATTTTCATAAATTCTTTTTTTTTATAAATCATTAGATTTTTCGTTATTATTCGTAAGTAATCCAAGCATTCCCTCGTAAAGTTTCATTGCGTATCAGTGCGCAGGCGCGGACGTGATCGCCATATCGGCGACGCGTTTACGCCGACGCAAAACGTCCTGCCGATCCTTGTATGATTAGAGCTGCCATTTTGATCGCGGCCTAACTTTGTAACTGTTCTTGTTACTACTATGTTATTCTTTTAGAAGGTTACAAACATACTTAACTAAGACACAATAAATTACAAAGATTCTCTTATACAGTAGAACCTCGATAACTCAAACCTCCGTAACTTAAAAGCCTCTATAACTGATAATATTTTGTGTTTCCCTTGGACTTTAACTTATCGAGGCTGTACTGCATTGTAAAACCTCTCAATTGTTTTCTGGACAAATGTCATAAAAACTGTTTACTAGGGAACTGGACAAATGGGGTGCACACCTGTGTAATCAACGACGCCCATGGACATTCATATCCGAAGAACTATAGATGCGTTGCTAGCCTTTACGAAAATGGTACGCTCGGTTTTTGAAGGACCATAAGTAGTACTGGTTTCTAAATACAAGCATATACCATTCCACAACTGCTGTAAGAAGCAGAAAAATAATGTTAGTAGCATAGAACTGACATTTCCATTCCCATTAGAGGAGATATATCTGATTCTTATCTCTTGGACTTGCTTATTCGTTCATTTACTATCCAAGGAAAATCTAAGTACCTTAGTACGGCATGCAGGTCAACATTCCACACGGCGCCAGATTTTAATACAAAAAATCTAACGAGTGGTTACTATCGTGACATAAATCATTTTCCTTGTAAAATTGTAGTCATCGCAATAATGTATGACTGAACGCGTTTGCTTTGTTGTAGTCATCGTACTTCGTTAACGACGTTTTAGTAAAATTTATCTTTTTTTTTGTATGTGTAGAGTAATATGGTAGCTTGTTACCATAACACGCCTGTAAACGAACGATTAAAGTATTCACTTTATAGTAAGTTAAGTGAAAAAACTACAAAAAGCAGTCTTTATATGAAAAGGTTAAAAAAATATATCCGTGAACATTTGGATCTAAGTTACATTCTTATAAAGAAAATGGTAACTTGTCAACCTTTGTAAGCATTCTTAAGCACATACTCATCATAGCCATTATTGAAGGAAAATGATGCATGACATAGAGTGCCAAGGTAAAATGTATACACATTGTCATTATTTATTGCTGTTAATATTTTTTTTTAAGCACACCAAAGTGATACTTTGTTACAATCCTGGGTAGGGGCTTTGACTTTATACCATCTTTAATTTCCAATGGATTCGTGGGAGATGCCGTGTTAACCGTCGCATTTAAAGAAAAAATAGAAACTTAACTTTTCGACGTTGTACAATGGTCTAACTGGAAATAATTAAAAAAAATACGTACGTGCAAAAAGGTCTTTGCCCAGATGAGGTTTACATTGGGTTTAATGATGACAATTTTAAATGAGAAGAAAAGATTAACGATCAAGTTTTTGATCACCTTGAGAGATTGCCGCCTTGGCCTTGCTTCTCTCCGCATTCTTTAACGTTTTGCAAAGAACTGTTTATGGTATAAAACTCCGTGTTTCACTTCATAAATGACTATAATTTGAATAATAGACGATTAAATACAATAAACATTTCTTTTACCAACTCAACTAAACTGCAACAATAATATCAACCACCTACTGTATCGGAATTTCCAATAGCAGTATCCATTTACATATTTTCGATTTATTATTGCACTTTTTATTATAACTTTATTATTGTTGGTATTTCGTTTAATACTTCTATACTAATGTTATAAAGAGGAAACGTATTTTTGTATGTATTGAAATAACTCAAAAATTACTAAGCCTATTTTAAAAATTCGCTTACCATTAGAAAGGTATTTTATCTGTGAGTAACATAGGCTATATTTTTAATTTGACGTGGATGAAGTCGAGAGCATCAGTTTGTTTTTAATATATCAAAATGAGTCTACATTAAAATTATTATTTAACAGTTTATAAGTTACGGAATGTAAACAAATGCTCTACACGTTCTATTTAAATCCGTTTTTGCGTATAAATATGTCACGGACCATAATTTGTTAAGTTCGTGTAACCTTATCCGAGATATGATTCACCATGTTGATATTTTTACGGCACGGTTAGGTGCTCGTTCTTCCAAATTTGCACACAAAGCTTTGCCTACGCGCTTTGTAATAACAAGCCGGTATACGTTATAACATAATTAACCACTGCCAGTTTAGCCTACGCCGCTGAGCCTTATTTAGACGAACACCTTGGAGTTCGAATGCCTTCGTCCTTTAAATAAGTTTTTAGAGTAACTTTTAATCCGACTTGTTGGTAAACATGACAGATATTTTTTGCTGTATTTTTTTTTAAATTGTGTTTTCTAATTATTTATTAAAATTACACGATTTAATTGGGAAGCAAAAGGTTAGCGTGGTATGGACATGTTATGCGACGAAATGATGGGGACATAAACCAGAAAGTGTTAAGATTGAATGTAAATGGCTACAAAGAAAGAGGAAGACCGAAGAAAATATGGATGGATTGTGTGAAAGAGGATATGCTTAAGAAAGGAGTGGCTGATAGAGATGTATGGAAGAGCAGCACATACTGTGCCGACCCTCCATAAGGGATAAGAGCAAGTGGATGACATGATTTTGTTTAATGTAAAATCAGAGATTCTTAATTTAATATCCTAATTTGATTGTCTTATCGCAAGTTAATATTTACGGCGTTTGCGTTTGTAAAAAAAGTGCCACCAATTTGTTACTAAAATGGTTTAGTAAAAGATAAAGTAATTTAATGATTTTAATTAATAACACCGAAATGAGTAAAATCTGCTACCTATTATAAAGTTATCTTTATTAAGTTGTAAATTTAATTTTACATGTTTTATTATCAGAATGCAAAAAAGGCAAAACAAGCATGTATTTGGTAAAGGTTTGAAGATTTATGGAATTTAATTACAAAAAGATCTAATTATCATGATTCCTTTATAGATAAGGAGTTAAAAATACTGGAATTAAAGGACGTATTTTAATTTCTTTGAATAGAAAATGATAAAATAGAAAGCATGGATGGATTGTGTGAAATAGGATATACTTAAGAAAGGAGTGAATTAAGATATGACTGCTGATAGAGATGTATGGAAGAGCAGCACATACTGCCGACCCTACGTAAGGGACAAGGGCAAGTGGATGATGATGATGATGATGATGATGATGATGATGATGATGATGAATAGAAAAGGATAAAAAATATTAATTTAAGTTTTAAGTCATGTTTATTTTAATTACGTACATTCTAATTTATAACATTACTTAATACATATAAACATGCGATTAACATTAGAATAATAAAAAAAAATATTAAAAAGTCCTATTACCAACGAATACGAAAGCTATAAAATTACCATTAATTTCGCAGATAAAATACCAATTTTCAAGCAACATGTATTGTGACCGGTTTTTAAAACATCGAAATTATTGACCTCTCATTTTAGGAACCTGTTACAAAACAGAATTCAGATTCAGGTGTTTTTAAATTGTTAATATTCATCTTTTATTACAATTTTTTCCTTTATTTATCCTATTCCAAGGTAAGTATTTTTTGAATGTCAAATAAAATAAGATATAAATTACATTTAAAGTGTTTTTAATTTCCGTTTCAATAAACGATACATGTGACTTTTTCCTTATAACTTATTGTCGTAATTAGATTCGTTAATTAGTTCCCTGATTCAGGATATTCTTACTGCCTAGTTAAAATGATTAGATAATTTCACTAAAAAAACCACTATTCCTATTCGCACCTTATAAGAAAGTTTTTCGGTTCTATGAATACTGTTTTTTAAATAAATTAAATAAGCAACCAGTTTTTCTGCTGCGATGGACAGGAAAATAGCAATTACGCCCCATTATTACACGTTGTAACACTCATTATGTCTATTACACTGCATAATGATTTCGCTGCAATTGTTACAACCAAAACATTTAGACTCGCCTAACGAGGTACGTTAACAAGGAAAATTTGATGTGGTATAACCAGGTAACTTTTTTATTGAATCAACTAATCACTTAAACTGATTACTAATTCAACAAATTGAGGAGAATATCCTTAAAATAGACTTCAAACCTTGAAAATATGCCTCAGGTATCTTTTCGCGTATTTTTGTAATACTAGCGGTCACTTTTTTGATCGAAATTAACCGGCAATCTTTAATAACTATTTTTTTTACTTTAAACTACTTCTTCGCAATAACAGTATCAAATTTTACGTTACAAATTTCGCTTCCTGTATTACCTTTAAATTTAGGCCAATTATTATATTGATATGTTTTTCAAAAATAAGAACTGTTGTGACTCAAAATTACACATTTAAAAAAAAAATTGTATTCGAAGAAAAAACTTTGTTTCGCGGTCATTTCCGTGCGTACTTATAAATACAACATAATATTCAATTCTAGAAACGTATAATATAAAAAAATTGGTAAGGAATTAATGTAATTCCTTCCGAGATACATGCTTATACATATGTGCATAGTAATGGAAGCGAATGAACGCAAACACGGCAGTGAGACCTTCGTATGAAGAATGCGAGATTTCTTTGCGCCAACCACGGCCCATCTAGATACGAGTATGTTTGCATGTCCATTTACAGCATTTAAAGGGTTAACATTGTGATACAACTGGTGGTATGCACATTTAATACAAAGCAAGAATAAGGCCTTAATAATTTTGTAAAGTATTTAAGGTTTCTGGATAAAATAATAAACCAGAGCATCATTTATTTGTCTAGCATATTCAAAGACTTATCCAGCCGTAAATTTCCACTGCCAAAATATTTATGCAAAAATATTGTCATCTTTCTCTGTTTAATTGAAAGAACAGAGATAGCAATATTTGTACAAATGCTTCGGCAGCGGCCATTCACGGTAACACAACTTCGTCATCTTGTTTCTTAAATGAGTTGTTTGTAAAAGTATTGCTCATTGATTGTCGGTTAAGCGTTTACAAGTCTACCTTAAATAGAATGTATTGAGGTCAAGCGGGCGTGTGCACGAGAGATATGAATTGTCTATCAAAGAGATTCTCAAACTTTCTTCTAGTAAACTTCTTGCAAAAGTTAAGTACTTTCGGTGACCCTCTTTTGTATCAATTCTTCTTGAAACTCGTGAACCCTTACCTTCATCTCCCGTGATCATACGCCTCCGCGAGGGGTTCAGTGGTCTCTAAACTCCAGGGTTGGACCATTTTAGACCGCTGGAACAAGTTTGAGAATCACTGATCTATCTAGATGTTGGAAGCTGGCTACATCAGGATTATGACATCGTTGGTAATGTTTATGTAGAGGCTCGCCCACGCTCCATCGGCATGCATCTGGGCCCCAGGCGATAAATAAGTTCGGCCGGCCGGTCCTCCCACCACGCCGCTGCCGCCTCGACTAAGCACCTTACAAATCTTACAGATTATTAATTGTTTTATGATTTATTTTTTCATCTTATATTTAGAATGTTAATTATTATTCTTTGATTTAGTTCGACCTTGGATAAAACCCAGTAATAAATAGTGGGTTAGATACACCGATAAGAGCGACACATAATTCAATTTTCCATTTAGAAGCACACATGAGAAATGTTAAATTTATTTTATTTAAAGGTGCATTGCCTCTTTGACGTAGTAGACATACTTAAGCAATGATTATTTCCTAAACGAATAGAACTCAACAGTAATCACATAAAGACAGTATCAGTATTTATAACTTTAAAACTAAAATAAAAAAAAAAAACAAATAAAAAAAAAAACGGTCCCTGTATTTTTATATAACAAGGGTTACTTATCCTAAATCGACTAAAATATGGAAATGATCGTAACCGATAATGGTAGCTTTAGGATGAAGCAAAAAAGCGCAACAAACATTTCGTATGCAAATTCTTTGTAATATCGAGCCCTTTTTAAGGATCGAATCATTAATTTACCAAAATACATTTCAAACCTGAATTAGAATCGAAAACAGGATCGTTAAACCGGCTATTAGATACTTTGTTTCGAATCTTTCTTTTCTTTTTGCAAATAAATCAAACAGTCTATACCAGTTATAACTACACCCAAAGGACCGATCTATCATACTGGTACATTAGTACTAATATACGAGTAGTAAATTTACTAATAGTAAAAAACTAATTTTCGCATTTATAATACTAATTATAAATGCGAAAATTAGTTTTTTTTATCATAATTGTATAATATACTCTTGAAGAAAACTTAGGCTACTCAGCAAGTTTTTTTTTAATTCGTAGATACTTTGATGCTAGTTGTCCATAAGGCTGTTTGGCGTTTAGTTGGATCTAAGATTTGTTCGCCATTATCGATATCCTGTTTAAAGCGATGTCATATTAAGCTGTTTTTGCGTTATGTAGTACGAAGGTTGCGTCCACGCAGTTTACGCGTTGATCCTCTGCCCCCACTCTGCGCGCTGGCATTTCCGCGCTTATGTCGTATCGTATTCTCTGTGTCCCTCTAGCGACCGCCTGTCTTCGATCGATCATAGACAATTTTCCGAATTTTACGAACTTTTCTCAATGAAAAGTACGTGTAAAGTGTTCTACAATAGTTAAGTGTTATCGTGCTGTTACAACTGGCTTATTATTTATGTTATAAAAAGTTTTGTGTTTTAACAATTCAGTGGTTTATGTTTATGTAAACAATTCATTCATCGATACTAGAAAAATATATTTTATTTCGAACAGGTAAGACTAGTTTTATTAATTGATTAAAATTGTGTCAATTTAATTTTAACTATTAAATTGTGATTTAAAAACAATTGAAGTTACAAAATTTGATAAAACAGATAAACCAATTAATTACCTTATTTTAGGAACTATATAGTTTTGGAGATCGAACGTTATTTTAACAAATGGTATTGATAACAAGTTATTTTGTGTTATTTTCGTATATTTTCCGAGACGCTAACTTCGACGTCTCGTGGAAGGTTAGCAATGACATAATGCGTATGTAAATAACTTAGATATTTATTCAGTGACGCACATTGTCGTTCAATTCACATTAACCGCTGTTCTATGAAAGAACTTTGTCATGTTATATGTTATTTTATAGTTTATCCATTAAATCTAACAAAAAAATAAATCTAACATGATTTTTGTGTTTGTAATTCGACAATTTTCGTGTTAACGAATAAGCTAATGGGTTTTGTTATTAAAAAAACATTAAAACACCTTAAATGTGAAATAAAATGATTAGAAAACCAATTGACAACAAAAAACAAAAGAATAAATATAATCAAATTACACGAATTACGAATTTTGGTGTATTTATGTTTTATTGTTGGTTTTCTAAAAATATTGTTACGTCACTACATCTTCGATTTACATTTTTAAGTAACATATTCATGAATACTTTCATTGTTAAATTTGAAGCAAATATTATTTAATTAATAATAATTTAGTTTAAAGTGTTAACATGTAATTAAGTTAATTTATTACCACACTTCAAATTCACACACGATCAATTCAACAGTCGTCTATTATTTACTGTCAAGTGTACATATACAACGGAATAAAAAAATGAAAATGATCTCATCATGTTAGTTTTTTGTGACGCACTGTGAAAGAAACGGAGGCAAGAAAACTTTAGTAGGGGCGTTATATTGTTTCGGATTATTGACATTACCTGCGCCTACGCAACATTTAAACTAATCTTAATTGAAATGTTTTATACAGTTACAATTTATTGACTAATTCAGACAGTGATAATCGTATTTAAATTTATATTTATACCTGTTATTACGTGTGAGTTGCCACACTTAGAGATGTTAATTGGTCTTTTAGGAGTCTCTTACCGTAGATTAAGATTAATTGTACATTAAGGGAGACCAGTTAACCTCACTACTAACTGACTAAGAACCAAATTGTCGCTAGATTTGATACGAGATATCTAAGGCACTGTTTAAGTTTTCCTTAAAAGTCTCTGAGTGAGATAGTATAGTGTAATTTTATGGTTATTGCTTGTTTCTTTATTAAAACTAAATGAAACGATTTTTTTATTATTTTCGGTTAATTGTAATCTAAAGTACTTATAAAATTCACATTTTTTCCCCACATGTACCATTTTGAAATTTCTGCGTACCGTGTATTATGTGCAAATTTATTTTCTTTTGACCAGTTTTTGGCTCGCAAGAAGGTAACTTCCGCGCTCAGGTAGAACGAGTGTAAAATTATAACCGCTTTTTTGTATCGACATGAATGCAATTAAATGAATAATCACACGAATTTCAATTGGCTTGATATCGGTGTCTTATTAAACTGGCTGTATATTTAAAAATGTACATAATTAAAATTAACAACTTACAATAAATAAGTTGTTCTGTGAAAAAACTTACAGATGAAAGAAACTTATTCTTTTTTTTAGGTTAATTAATGAAGTTATTAAAAATTTCATTTTTATTTTGCTATGTCACTAAATGACTGTAAACTATTCTACAATTTACTTACATATCTTTAAGGAATGTAAGCACAGGTTAAGCGATTTGGTTTCCAGTAAAATCTAGGTCCTATTAAGTATTAGTCAATCTAAAACCTGCGCCTTCGCCTATGTAGGACGTTTGGTGTCCGAGTAGGTTGCACTACAAGTACTGGTGTTTCTTAGAATCTTAGTCATACCTTACATTTACTTATTTAGCTATCACGCCCATACTGGCAACAAATATATCTATACGAGTATAATCTGTGGTAATCACAATATTATTAAAAATAATTATTAAGTCCACTTTACGCTTGTAGTCTTGTAACACGGCATGAAAAAGACCCATTCAAATTAGATTTTATTGGAAAAATATTGTTTTAAAAAAATAACACGTTTGTATGTCCTGTATGTGTATTTAATTAGTCACGTGACTTGAGCACTGCCCTCGGAAGTTCTTTCTTATTGAGGAAATTATATTCTTGAACTAAAGGCTGATTACAGCGTTGCTAACTCTTTACAACCGCTTTATACGAGTTATTATACTAGCTGTCGCCCGCGACTCCGTTCGCGTGGAATTAAACAAGACAAAAGACAGTAGCCTATGTGTTTTTCAGACTATCCTCTACGCTTGTACTAAGTTTTATCGAAATCCGTTAAGCCGTTTAGGCTACAAACTCTAACAAACATCCATCTTAACTTTCGCATTTATAACATCATAGTATGATGACGTTGAGATACACATGTCATTGCAGGGTTTTGATAATTTTACTGGTATCTATTTTTTGAATATAAATTAAGGACTTTTCTTGATTAATTATATCAAATCTAGTAAGCTAGTCTCTTACCAAACAAACACTCCGAGTGCGGTTTGATTAAGATTTTCTTGCGTATTGTAAGATTTTTATGAAATAGTAAATAAAATTTATGTATCTAACATTATTAATAAATGTTTATTTATGAAGGTTAAGTGAAGGTTAATTTTGTTTTTTCACAGAGTTAGTAAATATTTTAGATCCATCGAAGCAAATAACTGGTTATTGAAATAGCTATTAATAACTGCTTACGTCCGTGTACCCTTATCTCTTTTGACATTAATGCGAACTTTTTTAACCTGTGTTAACCGTGTGTCATAAATATACGAATATATTATAATTTAACTGATTTAAAGTCGCTTCTTTATCCTTCAGAAAGTCTTCGAAGTTATAAATAACACGCTTGGTAGTTATTTTTAAGTTTGCTTCATTCCTACGTTTGTTTCTGGATTATCAGCCTAGTCTATTCAAAGCAATGTCTGTTTTAATATAAAAAGTTGTACCAGTCTCTAAAAAATATTATCTGATGAATATAGTCGTAGTAGACTGCCAATTAACTGTAGTTAAGGAATGTTTAATTTCATTCTCAGGGCGTGGCTTGTAGTCCACTTTTTGAGAGTGAAAAACTAACATTTCCTTGTAAGAAATGTGAACTATTAGAACACTAGGCTTGGTCTAACCTCAAAAGTTATTTGGGCGAGTTACCTGCGCTGACAAGTTCGGTTACTATTACTAACGGTCGTTTTACGTTTTACGTTTTTTGTGGCAATGGTAAATTGATATTTAAAATTTAGAAAACATTTAAGTTATTATTAATGTACTTTAAAAAAATTAAGAGATACTATGACATTCAAAACAGGTTGCAGATTTTCACATATCGTTGAATCGAATAACTATTGATCTGTGAATAATAAAATGCATCTTTTTTTTTGTATGCAACCATCTAATTAACATCATTTGGAACTAGCTTTCGCATTCGACTGCGTCCGCGTAGAATTCAAAAATAAAAAATAAGTAGCCTATGTGTTCTTCCAGACTATCCTCTACATCTATGCCAAATTTCGTAGAAATCCGTTCAGCAGTTAGGCTACAAACTCTAGCAAACATCCATCCTACCATCTAAACTTTTTAATATTAGTAAGATTATACGACACGCTAGATGTTCCAAAGCACACAGATGTGCAGCAGTGAAATAAATATTAAAAGAGGTAGGATCCTCATTTTAAATTAACACTAAGAGTTGCCCTTAGTAGTCAATTAACAAAACTGATTGCGGTCATATGAACATGCCAAATATTTTTTAGCTTTCGAGCAGCGCAAAAAGATCACGCCATATGATACCCACTTAACCTTGTCAATGTTTTTGCTCAGTACAACTCAAGCGAGGTAAGAATAGATGACATCTATAGTTTACGGTGGATTTTTTGCGTTACACGTACATTTGAGACATGAGTCGAATAAAAATAATTACTTTCCAAGCTAGAATATTTTAATTCTGCAGAATCTTTAACAAAATAATTTTAAAACAAGTGACATGCGGCAGTGTTCCTACAATTATAATCTTACAAATTAATATCAATGCGAAAGTTTAGATGGATGGAAAGAGTTTTTTAGAGTTTGTAGCTTAAACTGTTGAACGGATCTCGATAAAATTTGGCATGGATGTAGAGGATAGTCTAAAAGAACACATAGGCTATTCATGTTTGTTTTTTGAATTCCACGCGGACGGTTACGCGGGCCAATGCTATTTTTATAAACTTAGAATTCGTCGTTTTTTTACATGTTTAGTCGATTGTATTTGATATAATACATGTTATTTAATATTAGTTACTTATATTTATTTTTGAAATATTTTAGCGATAAAATTCTATATTTTATCTTACATGATGTAAAGTTAAGCTGTTTATCTGTTATAAATTATCATATCATACCAAATTATGAATTATAAAAAATCAATTACTTGCCATACTAATATTCACGAAACATTTCTACATGTGTCGTCGACTCGTGTTAAGTTCAAAGTGTCGTCACGTGAACAATCCATTTAGACAACAATCTGAATATTGTTTTCCATAATTCATCAGAAACATTTCATTATTCGTATCACGTCGGCAAGGCGTTGGAGCTTACACGCACTATGTGAACAAAGCCTTTGACACAAGGTCGACGTGAGGAAAGGCGATTCGCGAAATTCGTAACATTAACACGTCCATTTACACACGACTTGTATAAAAATTTGAGGGTCAATGGCGTCCTTAATGATTCAAATAATATGTTTAATGAATCACAAAATGATCGTTACATTTTTAATTAATCATACTATGATGTAATTAATTGAAAACAGCTGTGACAATAGTATTGATTGTCATTTGTTAATGTTTTACTTTGTAACGTTTACAGCGGGCGCACACCTGAAACTATACTATCGCACAACGGTTTGATCTCGCTTTGACTTTATGTGGAGGTGCGCACACTATTTGAGTTTTAGTTGTACAACTAAACAGTTGAATGGACTGTGAAACAATTGAAATCCACGACAGTTGTGCGATCGTGTGCGCTCGCTCTAAGGCATTTTATTGAATGTCACAAATAAATCTCTAATCGAACTTATTGTCAGTTGTAATCAGTTACTCTAACTGCCAGAAAAGATTGACGAAAGGTCAAATATTACGTAAAAATCACGTGCAAAAGATTTATAAGTTCACGAATCATTCTGCACTTGACCGAGATGTGAGGCCGCGGGTGAGTGACATCGGACGAATGAATAAACGACAACAAAGGACATGCGAATTAGAAGAATTAAGCGTTTCCTTTTGTTCTGTCTGATCGGACAAAGATTGTGTCCCCTATATGTTTACTTAATTGAGTCGGGTAACCCTGGTGTGTAACCGAAAATTTTTCACGAATCAATATAATTGCTTGATAAAACAGTAAAGTCAGTTCTTATTGTATTTTATATTAAAAAAAATCGCGATATTTTTGTGTGCACGTGTTGAACAAATTATATTAAAACGATTTTTGAACTCGTGAGAATATTTTTTACAGTTCCTTTTATTTCGTTGTTGTTATCTTTTATTGCTTTAATTAAATTGTTGGTAGCTTAAACTATTAAAATTATTAAATAGAAAGATTCGTTTCTATTGTGTAATACTAAATTCATGAATTTCTTGTCATCGAACAAAGTCTTATTCCCACGAAGATTACGTTACGACCACTTTATGTTGGTCTGCTGCGATTATAATTTGCGGTATAATTGTGAAATGCGAGAGGAGTAGCGTAGGGTCTTTAAAAAGTAGCAAATGAATCTTATAGACAGTTTGTAATTGACCTAACAAAAATTAGTATGAACCCTACATGTCGCTACATGAGTTTATGCATGCTAATTTGTGAATGAATTCGTTCGATTTGAAATTTTTCTATTCGTTACAATTTACTTAGGGAAATTACAAATGGGCGGCATTCAAAATCGGTCGGTGACATGAGACTAAACGTCTTGTCAAAATGTTTGCGTAATAAGTTTTGAACTTGGCGATTGCGAAGCATACGCTTTCACATTAATGTGACGGCGGAGTACATCGTTGAAGGCACCTTCACACCTCGACGTTTACACAAAGGAACACGTCAAAAGGACTACACTTAAGTGCACACAATTATCTTGTTAATATTGTTAACGCGATGAAAGCGAGCCTCGGTGTTTCTCAATTTTCGACGTACACTATTTGTTTGTGTAATATTTACCAAGTAAAAGTTCACTTGGTTTCATAATTTAACTTTGATTGACAGAGGTATTTGTTTTATAATTTGATATGGGGTCCGTAACTTTAAGATTATTAAGTAGTTTGGTATTCACAATAGGTTTGACTAAATAGTTAACCAATATCTCTGTGTTAGTTTGTGTCTTTTCTCGTTTCCTTCTTC
The DNA here is from genome assembly GCF_000836215.1 of Papilio polytes. Classification (NCBI taxonomy): domain Eukaryota; kingdom Metazoa; phylum Arthropoda; class Insecta; order Lepidoptera; family Papilionidae; genus Papilio; species Papilio polytes. The sequence goes on from NW_013527693.1 coordinate 3,235,027, forward strand.
TTAAATATTTTATTATAGATAATTACTTTCCTCAGAAATTTTATTTTTAGTTCTGAATATGCCTTCTCATTGATCAGTGCGTTCTTGTTATAAAATAGCCGAGTGTAATGATCGTAAATACTCTGTGAACTTCCACAATTATGATTATTTATTAACATTTTGAGGGAAATGAGTGTTGAATTAAATTACAACAGGTATTATAATTTTTTTGACGCACATTTATAAACAAATGGAATGAAACCATGAAACAGTTTAGTGCCCTGATGCTTGGAAATATTAATAATTGGTATCAAAATGTATGTTACTTACATACATCATGGTGTAATTTAAACCTTATTTATAAAGAGATAAAGCTTTAATCTAAACTTATTAGAAATATACTTTTTAATGATTTCGTGTTCTTTTAAGGTTTGATTATGTAAGTATGAAATACTAATGTTGCGTTGATATCGCGACAAAAATGGCGGCACACCCAATATCATTATACAATTTATGCTATCGGATGTTTCGTAATTTTTGTCGAAACTATGAAATCATCTCTCGATAAATGGCGCTGACTTAAGCTTTAGGATGTTATGTGTATGTTATGGTAATTTATTATCGTTAAATATACATTTGTCGGTCCATAGATAAAAATAAACTAATAAAGTGGGTATTTCACATTCATTTTCAATACCTCTTCAAGAGGGGCTCTTGCTCGCTTTGGCTTCGTTGTATTTAAAATAAATATCACATAAACAGAAGTATCTTAACCTCTACAAAGAGTAAACGCATTTTTTTTTACATCACAAGGTGGCAAACGAGCAAGCGGCTACCTGAATCCACCAAAGCGAATCGACCGCTGCCCATAGACATTTATAATAACGGATGCGTTTCCTACCCTTAACCTACCCTAGGAGACGCACTTAAGAAGATGTCCCCTTCTATGCGTCTCCTTCACCGTCAAATCCACGGTCCCTTCTCGTCTTTTTCTTATAAGAGAAAGTTGGGAAAAGGACTAAAGTCGGGCCTCCGGCATCACACTCATCAGACGAAACGCGGAATTGCTCCTGAATTGTAGTGGTATTACACCGGGCGAGCTGACCCATTTGTGCGAAGATGTTAAAGCGGGCTCTACCACTGTAGAGAAGATAAGAACTTGTCAAACATTTTGTACAATTAAATTTTATAACACATACTTTACAATTCATACAATCAAGTGTAATAAATAAAACGCACAAAGAATACGTGTAAAACTGAAGAACAAATGAAGCTCAAGAACAAATGAAAAGCAAAATGAAAAAATCAATAACGATTTTGTAATTAGCTTCATAAACGCAAGTTTATTCCACCCGCGTCATTCATTCAAAACGCATTGCGGTTTATAATTGGTATAATTATAACAATCGTCCTACTGATCTAGACTTTATAATTTGATTTATAACCTATAAAACGTCTTGTTTGTCTTTCTGTGTGTGGTCTTTATTGTGAGCGTCGCATACAATGACTCGAGATCTGGTAGACGAACATTCTACAAAGCAACAGGTCTGCAAGATTTATTGCCTATACAATGGTAATTTGCACCTTAAGCACTTGATAAACCATAATGTTTTATGTCAAAGTTGTTTGATAAACATATTCGTCAAACACTTCAAAAGTATACAAGCCTAAAAAAAGATCGTATTAAATAATTTGATAACACATATTCTGACAGAAAAAACTATTTACCATTCTCTTTAATAGTTTCTTTGTATAACAAATGAAATCTTTTACTTTTGAAAATGTTAATATATTAAGGTTTCACAGGGTTTTTTACAATTTATTTAACTGATTAATATTTGAAAATATTTGTGTTATTTTTGTGAGTAAAGATACATTGAAATTGTCAAAATACGAAACTGTTAAAGGTAAACTTAGATTCGACCGTTAGATCGTTAATTCGACGCCTACCCGCTGTCTGTTAGCATGTGGAGTTTAAGAGTAATTACTAAAGTGAATTGTTTAGGAATTTCATAGAAAACAAATAATACTAGATTTCTATTCCAATAAAACAATTGATAGCAACTGTTGTTTAATTTAAAACTACTGACATTTGATATCGATTTTTTTTAATTAAATCTACCGCTAAAGGAGTGCCATAAACAAATAGCTAAAATGAATTAAAACTAGTAAAAGAAAAATGGTTTCTGGACCTACCTCTAAAATATCTTACATTGTAATCAATCCAGTGAATCGTATTACTTTTAAAATGTTTTGATCTAAACATCTCTATAGTACAATTTTAAAAAGTTTTGACATGTGCGATAAAGTATGACACATGATGAGATATTTTTTTAAAGTCCCATAAATATTGATTCCGCGAGCTCTATTGTGTTCGAAGACTTATAAATTATTTAAGCGGCCAGTATCGGATATCGACAAGTTTGGCGAGATTTCGCAAACTGATAAACCATTTACAAACGTTTGGCCGGCATCCATAATTAGGGAGGTGTAGTTTTGCGATTTATTGTCGAATATAGAACGTTGGTTGTTACGGACTACAAGATATTGTTACGACTATGATGTCTGCGTGCTCGTTACTTGAGCATATTTGTGTTGACGCAAATAGGAAACCGATATTGAGAACAACTTTAAGTATTAGCCAGAAATGTATCTTTAAAATTCGGTTTGGTGTTTTTTCTATCTTTGTGTATGATTTCAGCCTTCAATAAAGCGACTGAGCGACTTTTTGCTCAAGATTTCTTCGGCAATTAAGAAAAAAACAGATGATGGTAAAATCACATTAATTAAAATAAGTGTATTTAATTTTGATATTGTATCACAATGCATGCTCACTACCGTTTGATCTCACAAATAAGCGGCGCGTTGTTCTTCCTACGCGGCGTCCGCGAGTGGGACGAACCATTAGCAAATTTGATAAATAGATTATTTATAGCTTGTTAAATAAACTGCTGAGTAATAATAGAGTCTAGACATGTTCAGAAAATGGTAAGCGTAAAAGTTACCATGAAAATGAAATTATATCTATAATGGAAAAGGGTGTTGCTGATGGCCTTGGGCGTCGTTGTCCACTTCTGTGTTCCCGCCGCTCGTTTGGCCCCTTCTCTTATAAAAAAAGGGTCATCTTACTAGAATCTTTTGAACAATGAACGAATGACAAAATTAAACATGAACATTTAAAATTAATCTTGTTTGAAGGTGATTAAAGTTTATCAAATAATAAAAATTAAAACAGAAACACCTATATCTTACAATAAAATATTTCGATTTTTTATTGCCATTTCATGTTTTTCCTTCAAAATAAATAAACAACGTGACAAAATGGGGGTCAACGTTTGTGTAATGAATACGTTTATAAAAATATCCTGGTCCAATTCTGGGAGTTGTTAAATATGTATTAGATGCAGATATCACTTGATTTAACATACCAACATCGACACACGTCCACGCGAGTCACAACCACTAAAATACGAGAAAAGAAACGATTAAATCAGTAGCGGACTTCATGAAATAAACATTCGTCGATGAAACAAATATCCGAACACATTTTATTTATTGTTATGGCAATACCGATTTTTATTCGGAATACGATTCTCTTTTACTGTCATGTTTATTTTCGAACGTATATTTTTACAACTTTATGGTGACAAGATAAAAAAATACAGACGAATTGATAACCTTCTTTTAGAAAGTCGGTTAAACAGTGACCAGTAAGTTCAGTAGGCAAATATTATTAAAAATTCCATTTTCCTTGGTAACATTGTCTCATTACGGCATTACGGTATGGGCTTTTGACGCTACTGTTTGTTTAAAAGCATGGGACATGGTTACTGATTTCGTTCAGCTAAAAGGCGATAGGCTCCATTGGATAGTAATCAACAATAGAGCGAAACTAATCATACAGTAATTAAGTCTTTGGAGTAAGTGATTGACATCAGGTTCTATAAACATTTTTTTAAAGATACCGTCAAAAGTTTTATGTCCAAAGCCATTGTGATGTCAACACAAGAATCATAGCAAAAGTAATAAGATAACTTTCATAGTTTTTTTCTCACGCGTTCAATCAACTATTTTTAAGTTACAGTGATGTATTGATAATCTTGTAACTATTACAAACGAAGTGTACAAACTTTACATACAACCTTCACGGTCAATTTGTTGTTTGAATAGGTCAATTAACGCCGCTCATATTTCACGGGAGGGTAGATAGAGGCGTGGTTGCGCAATTGCTCTCTCGCTAACTCTTCTACGGAAAAACAAGGACTAAACGATTGGTGAGTTAATAATTTATGTATAAAATCTATATAATTACAAGTATATGATTTAAAAGTCTTGTCTTGATCAAACAAGAAAAATACCTTGTACAGCAAATTAGCATTCATATTCCATCTAAGTCCAGGTATTTCTCAATGGCGTCTATATCCATACATCTATACATTCTTGTCAGTAAGTATATCCAGAGATGTTAAGCAGTAAACAATAATGTAAACGAAAGAATGCATAAAAAGGAAAGTTAATGTCCAATTGTCCAAAATAGTAAAGATATCAAGATAAACGCACGCCGTTTTTTGCTGTTTCTTATCAACGTCATTAATTAGCGAATACAATAAGGTTTTTGTTCTCGTGAAGAAAGTTTATTTGCGTGCAAGTTTCCATGTTTGATGTTGTGAGGTCAAGTTGTTTTTGACTCATCAGTTCTGAGCTTATATGGAAAGGACGGCTGACAATAGCTTTGAGAGTGACCATACTTTTATTTTTAGTTTTGTACGAATTATTATTAGTATTTTTTTTTTCAATAAAAATTGCAGTAAATCTTATTAATAATATTAATGTGAAAGTTATGACGGATGTTTGCTAGAATTTGTAACCTAAACGGCTGAACGAACCCCGATGAAATTTGGCATATAGATGTGGAGGATAGGCTGGAAGAACACATAGGCTACTGACTTGTTTAAACCCACAAGGACGGAGTCGCGGTCGAAAGCTAGTTATAAGTAAAAGTGCACATTGTCATAAAGTACAATCTTTGATAAAGTAACATAAGGCACAATATGTATAGGATGTTTGTAGAGTAAAGACGATAGTGATATTGACCTAGTGACGACATCTGTTGAGGGCAATGTACAACGCATCTTTATATTTACAACTACAAACTTTTGTATCCTTTGCATATATTTTAATTATTTAAAAATAAGTGACATTTTTGTTTACAGTTTACAGTTTATGTTATAACTAATTGTTGCCAGCTAGACTCCGTCTGCGCATAAGTAAAAAAAATAATTATTAGTAGTCTAAATGTTCTTCTAGATTATGTTCTATGTTTTTGGCAATTCAGAGAGAACTGATGATCTGTTGTGGAGATACGTTATACCACCATCTGTCTATCTAAACTTTCGAATTTATAATTTCAGTAAGACAAAGTAAATGAGATGTGTTTTATGCACGTATGATAAAAGTCATTGTACTAATTTCTCTAAAAAAATATCAACGCTTTTTTTTTTGTTATACGTAATTGGTAAAGTTCTCTTATTAATGCTACTCTCTTTCATTGAACCAGGATCTGCTTAACAAGAATTTGTTTACATTACTTCAAACTCGATCGTGCTTTGTTTTTTAATTATGTGTTCAACAGTACTTTGTAATCTCATGTAATTTTATTGTTGCTTAACATTATCTATTTTAGTTACATTATGTAATTACGTAGAGAATATTTCTTGTGCTGTCGGAAATTAAATTTATTATACTCATTAAGTGCAACTTCTATCTTGTGCGTTTCGCAAACCGCCATAAGGGAATCATGAGATATTTGAGTTATGATGATAGTCTTACTAACTCGTTTGAAACTGTTTTAATGTTTCTAGGACTACTGCCATTACACTTTATGACATATGATTTTTAATCTCTAACAATTACACTGTCATTTATCATATGCTAGCCATTCCGTTTGACAAAAATGTGTCTATTTTTAAAACTCTGCTCATTCATTTGCATATATTTTTATAATTGAATTTATTTTGAATATTGTTTATAAGACTAATCTGTTATATCTATACTTCTATACTAATGTAATAAAGCGTAAACATACACTTCTTTTTTGCCTAAGATGTCAGCAATTACAGCATATTTTTGAAAAAATCTCTTAAAAGCCTTACACTTACGTCACGCTTTAGGTTATATATTTTCACCCTATTAAACTCAAGGGTTAATATTTTGGATAAAAACCCTAAAGTGGGAAAGAGACCATAAGTTGCTGCCAACCTCAAGGAAGCAAGATTGTCAAGGTTTGTCATATCATGTCATTTTGACATTTGCTATTGATAATTTGACATATGTAAACAATAAAATAACATTTTCATAATTTCATGCGGATGAAGCTGCACGGGAACATCTAGTTTATCATATACTGGTCATTCCTTTTGACAATAATGTGTCTATTTTTATGGCGCCCAGTGTAGAAACTACGCATTAATTTGCATATATTTTTATAGTTGAATGTATTTTGTATATTGTTTATAAGAATAATCTATCGATGAATGTTTTCATTTATTCATTATAACGTTAAATTTTTGGTATACTCAGTATATTAAATATTTATTCACCAATAAGGTAACTAAATGGGAGCAAAAATCTTACAGAATAAGCTTTAGTTTGAAACTGATCCGCACAAACAAAACTTTCACTACCAATTTCAATCTTTGCACATTTTTAGTCATAACACGTAAGAATGTATTCCTTTGGTTCTCTAAAAGGGCATTAATTGTGTTATCGAGGGCATAGGAGTGAAAGCGCGGGAACCTTCTTTGGAAGGATCAGTGGGCGACGACCCGATGTGTCGACAGCCACGCGTTAGGAAAATATATTGCCCAGATAACCAAATAAACACATGACCAATTGTAGTTTATTGTTTCTCAACGATTCGCTAAATAATGATTATCTTTATGCGAAAGATTTATTGTTTCTTATTATTAAAATTAACCATGTTAAACGAGTATAAAGTTTTTTAATGTATTTTAAATACATTTACGGTGGTAACATAAAATACACAAGTTTTAGAAGTCACATTTACCGGAAGAATTTATGTTCTAACATGTACTCTTTATACAAACTTCCGTTTTCTAAACCATTAATGTTTTTAATAAAAATCATCAATCAGTTAAAAACGGTATAATATCAGTAGTGAAAACAATGTTTTCAAACAATAAAATTCAAATACTGCCATGTCAATACAATAGCGCGCTCAGGGCGAATCCTTTACGACGGACGTAAAAATAGAGAAAGACGAATGTGCCTTAAGTAAACAGGTACGTCAATAGCAATTCCTTACGCTGTAAACATGCCACCGACCTATTGTGAAATACGTCAACTTATAATCTTACTAGACATAATGTTACCACCTTTACACAAATAGTGCTTTGTACAAATAGTTTACAAAATTGTTTTTTTTTTTATATCTTGGAGTTTAATGGAAAATCTACAAATTATTGTGAAATGTCGTTTTTGGGTTTGACGTATCATAGTTGTTGTTACTTTCGGTAACAAATAACACCTTTAAAAGTTTAAACAAAGATTTTTTCAATCAATGTAACATAATAAACATGTAAAATGTAGTTTGGCTGTAATGCATTGACACGTTCAAATCATAATTTGCTGTCAGTTTATTACATAGTTAGTAAGTTTAAGAACTGTCGAAGTTCACAATCGATCGGTGACAGTTAAACAATAAGACAATGTAATATGTTGTATGTTACTTCCGATAATAATACTGTAGCCTTGGCGTGTTTACGGTCCATAAGGCATTGTCTGCTTACATGTATTACAATATTATTTAGGTTTCGAACGTCGGAAGAATAAGTTTCTTAAAAGATTTATCACATATTCGTGCAATAATGCAACTTTTTTGTTAAAAATTGCACGAATATTACGTTTACCTGTACATTTAAAAGTTAATCAAGGACATATTATGATTGTGAGTTCTAAATGTAATTATTAAAAAACTAGAATATATGTATATTTTTTGAGTCATGAGTCATTAAAAGGGATTTTAAAGAGAACCAATTATTTTCCTATTTATCTCAAAGTATTTAATTACTATAGACGAAGAAGAATTCTAAAACAAATTGTAGCGTCACATCAAGACCAGTGACGTCATAATACTTAATACAGAGGTCATTATTTCTAGTTATTTCACCAGCTAGCGCTAATATGTTATACTAATAAACTATTTTTGACTTTTTCAGGGTGTCCAGTAATGCTTTGACATGCCGAGCACGGCGGTTTTGCGCGAAGTCGCTTCAGCGTCGCCCACCGACCCTAAGACGTACGAAGATGCATTGGCTACCGTAAGTGTTACAAAAGGAATCTGTAATACAGTCATATAACTCATATACATCCCTACCAAGGGGCAGGGCAGTTACATGTGTCAGGGAAGACTAGGCTATGGTCAACGACACTGTCCCAGTGCGGGTTGGTTGACTTCACACATATTTTTTATTTTTTTTTCACAGATATGTGCAGGTTGAATCAAAATGTTGGAAACACTTTATTAATAAATTATTGGTTAATACGACTGACTAGTGGCTCTTGGCTTGTGAATATTGTTTAGTTTTTCGTAGGTCCTTATTCGGTTTTAATTGGGTTTACACTTTTTCAGTGTCCTAAATATTCTTGTCTTCTAAATGTTTCTTTTTATTATACACTGCTTTGGATAAATCCAACAAGGTCATAAAATATCAGTATTTAATATTAGAGTTAATTAAAACTTCATTTACGATAACACGCTAGACCACAACTGGTTTCATTCAGTTATCTAAATAGACCTTTATTGGGATAATATGATTTTAATTATGTTTAAATAATAAACATGACATTCATAATTGTATTGCAGCTATGTTTTACGTAATGTTTTTCACTTAAAATCACAATTTTTTCATATGTTGCTATCTTAACATCGACCAAAATGAGAAAAGTTTATTGATTATAACATAAGTAATAGAAGTTTACTTATTAATTTGAAGTGTTATCATTTCGGTAATAATACGTTTAGATTCAAATATATCTGTGCTAACTCCACGCCATCTGTTGCTCGCGGTCCTCAACAAAAACATTGAGTAGGAGCCCTTTTGATCCAGCGGTTTCAAAAAGGGATCAGTAGCAACGTACATTGCCGTAACGCCATGGAGTTGTCAGTTGTCGGAAAATTTTGTCAACGTTTGATAATTGGGACGTCATCATTTCCCTTTAAACCATGCTTGAGCACAAACAACTGCAAGTGTGTACCCTAATCGCCTTACAAAACGATTACAACAGGTTAGCTAAGTTTTTACTCGATACGTGTGAAGTTTCAGCGCAATATCACGTATCGACTTAGCGGCTGTATCGTGTGTGAATGGAAAATGTCCATTATAAGGCAAACGGACGTATAGTACAATACACCTGCATACAATAGCTCCGTAGTTTAGTATAGTGCAGTTCCCAGCATCTGACGCGCGGCCTCCTCTCGCGTGGTTTGTTAACAATTAACTGACGTTGAATTAACGTTATTTTTTTTATTTTATAACGGTGGTTTTTGTGGCGGTGTTAAATATGTGATTTCTAATGTGATTAGTGAAGTGTAAAGTGTGTTTTTGAAATTATAATGAGCGATTTCGTATATTAATATCCTTTTACATTTTCCTAGTTTAGTTTACAGTTGTTTAATAATCTAAACAAAGATAGCGTGTACAATCGTTGTATGTCGGTCCCAACCTTGGCTTTTGCTTGTTTACTAGCTTCATTAGTTTTCTTTATTTGTATACACGAGTTAAATTGACTTATGTAACACAATGAGTTGCATCGTAGACATTGAATGATTTCGTGCATCTGATCCGAATATGGTTGCAGTTATAGCCGGCTTATTTGCACGTATTTTTGAGAAACATTGGTTTGACAATACGGAAAATGTAATTAGTAACTTTGTAGTACCTTAGTTTTGTCAGTATTGAATATAACATAATGTCCTATTTAAGAACAATTTTAATAACAAACAAGTTTTCATAGGACAACTTGTTAATTCATATGATAATTTAAATCGAATGAAAACAAACTATTCATGTTACATACTCGTAGCTTATGTATGTCGCAAATGTTGCTTATAAATCAAGTTATTGTAAGAAGTATTTTACTTAATAATGTAACTTATTTAATAATAATAAAAATAATAAATACACAATCAAAATTCCCTTAAAAGGATAAAATAAAACTTAATTTATAGAATACTTTAAAAATGTTTTTCAATTTTTATTTTCTAAAGTGGTAATTGGAAATTCCAACATGTCTCTAATAGAAAATTAGCATTTCTAATAAAATTTTGTATATAAATGTAGCAACGTCTTGCATTTCACGACTGATTTGATGACAAAGAAATCAATTATTTTAGATAATAGAAAGGTTAGTAAATATATTATATCAATGTTAACAAAAATGAAATAAACTAAATTTCGATATTACAGCAAGGATCGTAGTGTGTAATTTTAAATTTATCTATAATTCTATACTCATATTTGAAAGAGGTAAGATTTGTATTATTGGACTTTTGTATGAATGGAAATAACTCAAATACTACTAGGCTGATTTCAAAAATTCTTTCACCATTAAAAAGCTACGTCGTCATTGAGTAACATAGGTCGTGTTTTTTTTTTTTTTATATTACGTGGACGAAGTCGTAAGCAACAGTTGTATCTATTTTAGTGTTTTTTTTGTTTTTAAATACAAAGCATGGAAGTAATGTCGGTCACTTAAACACTATCCTGGCTTACCCGTATACGGACGAGGCCGGGATGGTGTTTAAGTTGGCCGACATCTGTTTCAAGAAAACAATCAGTTAATTAAGTTTTGTTTGTTTAAGATTTATGGGGCGTTATCGTCGCTTCGCGACAAAGCCCCTGTAAGGATGAAAAAAATACAAATCAATTTCTTAGTTAAGTAAAAATTGTATATTTAAAACCATTCCAAAATAACTAGCACTTTAACCTTATTCCTTATTACGTTGTTAAAACTAATTTAGACAAATTAATTTGTTTTATTAGAAATGCGGTAGTCGTGGCAGCGTGGAATTTACTCAAAAAGGCGCTCCCACGGACCCGCGCAAGGTGAGCGGGCTATTCTTAAATTGTCACAGTACAAATGATTACGCAACGTATTGCCCGCATGAATTATCTCACACAAGCCATGCTTAATACGTTTTTTATGTGATACTTGTTAACCGCATTTGTTTACTACGTAATTTAAAGCCAACGTTCTCTTGGTATTATTCGTATGTTGATAGAAATATATTTTAAAGGTAAACATTTAGTAAATTAATTGACATACTCGTCCTAATAATGGGTCTTTGGATTTTTGTACTTGTTCTATTAAAAGTGCAATATTTTATACAAATACTAGCTTTCGCCCGTGACTCCATCTGCGTGGAACTAAAAAATAACTAAAGTAGCCTATGTGTTCTTCTACACTATCCTCTACATCTATACCAAATTTCAACGAAATCCGTTCAGCCGTTTAGGCTACAAACTGTAACAAACATTCATCCATCCATCTAAACTTTCACATCAATAACATTAGTATGAAGTATGATTTCATTAGAAATCAACAGCTAAAGATATTTTGACGTGTTTCTGTTAATATGTAAATAGAATTGTAAACGTACTAACACCCATATCTTGTATTATAAAATTTACTATTTTAGAAAGCGAACACTTTGTTTACTTAAACGTAAATTCTTTGACATAAAGATTTATATTATTACTAGCTTTCGGTCGCGACTCCGTCCGCGTGGTATTAAAAAAAACAAAAGTGAATAGCATATGTGTTCTTCCAGACTATCTTCTACATCTATACCAAATTTCAGCGAAATCTGTTCAACCGTTTAGGCTACAAACTCTAACTAACATCCATCTATCCATCCATCCACCCATCTAAACTTTCGCATTTATAATATTAGTATGATTTTATTACATTGAGACGTACATCATAATACGACTCAAGGTCTATCATAGGACAATGTTCAGTCTGTGATTGAATCAAGTTATAACCTGCGAGGTAACTACGTGAACGACATTTTAAATAGAAGTACAATATATGGAATACTAGCTGTTGATCGCGAATTCGTCGGCGTGAAATTATAGAAAATGTAGTCTATATTACTCAGTGATAACATAGCTTTTTAATGGTGCTAGAGAATTATTTCAATACAAACAAAAATACAAATCATTTTTATAATGTTGATATCGATGAATTAACACATCTTTTTATTTACACCTTCTGTTAATTAACTCTATCTTCAATTGGTAAAAAAATATTTGGTTCGAACCAAATAGTTTGATTTTTCTTATAAAAGTGAAGAAGTGAAGAGACTACCATATCCCGGTTAGGACACGAATATACTCCATATTAACTGTTAATATTGCGAATTCATCAATGTCATTTATAATTTCGTAACTTGTCCGACAAGTAGATAGCTTACATTTGATTGCTATCAAAGTGACGTGCGTCAGTCAATGTCACTCGATACTCCACGTTTTGACAAGCTTCTTATGTGCGGTTTGGGCTGGTTTGAGTCAATCACCTCTCATGAAAGATATATGGTGACTCATTATGTTGACAGGTGAAACTGTTTATTGCCACCGTTTGATATGAAGGCGTTATTGTTACAGATATGTTAAGGTAGTTTTTTTAAAAAGGTAAATTCGTAGTCGGTTTTAATACATAGTTTTAAAGACTTTTTAATATCTGTATTTCTTCATCATCCCCTACCTTATCCTGCTTCTGTAAGATTGGCGCACCGGGTTATTCGTAACCGAAATACCTCTATCATCCGTCATTTCAGTCATCACTTTCTTCTCGATCATGTCACCTTTCACGCAACCCATCTATCTCTCTCCAGGTCTGCCTCTACCGGTGTACCTCCACACTCATAACTAACGTTCTTCTAGTTACATCCGATTCATCCCTCCTCATAACATGCCCATACCATGCCAACCTTTTACTCGTTAGTTTCTCTACCACTCTGGCTACCCCCAAACTTATTATGTATCTGTTTTTACAGACTAAATTTGTATTGGCTACAGCTTGTAAGTGGAATCCCGGATAGTAACATTTTATGAAATCGATATAAAGTTATACGATACCGACGTATCACGTATCATATAAACGTTGCTTGTCTCGTATTTAATAAAAAAATGTTAAAACACTGTAGACAGGGAAACCGTAGACCGATACAAATTGTGCGTAATCATAAAAGAGCGTGTTTAGAATAATTAATTATAATGTACGATTATTGGCTACGTTGAACAAAGCCGAGTCAATAATGGTCACGTAACTGCAATATACTTAAGCATACAATATACGCAGTGCATTGTGCCCATGACGTCGGCCAGACCTCATTGAATAGCCACCCAAACAAGATGGCTGACTTTTATGTAAATTTTTATCGAGTTATTATTTGAAGTTATGTGATCAATCAATGAGCATGTATTTGTGTCGAAAATCGGCAATTTATTCCCAGTAGAAGTATTTAAACTTTGTTAAGAATATTTAAAACATTGAGAATAATCGTGGATATTTAAATACATGTATTATGTGGGAATAAAATTACTTTGATCAGAATTATAAAAAATATTTTGCATGTGTTCATATTTGTGTAAAAAGTAAGACTATTGTTTAAAATAGAAAAATAAATAAAACGCAAAAGTCGTCCAGCGTTATTCGCACGTATTAAATGCTAGTTTGGTTTATTATTAATACGTCGTTGACATAATTTTCTGACCCGTTTCAAGTTGCATCGAGCACACTATTTAGCGATAACTGAAGTCTAGAGCTGAGCTAAGCTATGCGGTTTTCTCGATTATCTGGTTACATGTTAAGCAAGTCCACTCACGCTTCGCTGATGAACGATTTATTAATCAATTAATTACATTTTCACTTGTTCGCGTGATAATGTTACAGTTTTAGTTCGCGTGTGATTTTCAGTGAAATTTCACTTTGAGAGTGAAATATTTACTGTGATTTTAACACACAGTTATGAGATAGATTAATTGTTACATGTTTCAAAGTTGGGCAGCAAAAGTTTAACGGTACTTTAGTTTCTAAATTATTCCCTCCTTAAAAAAAAGTCGGGCAATATGCTTTGCCACCTTTTTTTTGACAGAGGGGAATGTTTTACGCATACTCCGTGCCTTGGGGCAGACACGAGAGTTATGTGGGACTCTCCCCATAATGGGGCATACTCTCTAATCCCCTCTCTTCCCTCCTGGCCATTGTGTGGGACGCCACGAGATCGCTTACGCTTCCCACCGCAACACCCCACTGAATATGCTTTGCCTGATCGAAGCCAAGGAGCATTGAGTGTGTGCAAATAATTTCTACTTATGTCAAAGTGACGATTATAGTGCCAAAGAGCATGTATACGTAACTTGTGCGATGTATATCCTATGTAAATCAGTAGCTAATTGGGTTACCGAATTAATTTCAATTAGTTACGAGCATAGTAACGTAATTTCAAACGTAATTTAAACGAACGTTTGCGGGATAGATATGCAAATTGTGAAAACATACCAGTTCAATCGCGTGAGTTTTAATTACGCTCTCATTAACGGATGAAGAGACTTTACGCAATGTAATCGACTATGTAAATATGGTATCCAGTTTTATGCTTAATGCTTAACTTTGCGAGTTTCTAACAAATTTTACTTAAACAAATGGGAGTCTAACTCAGAGCCTACATCGAACAAAATGACTTATTACTTCATCTACATTAATGGTAGACAATTCTAGAATCTTTGAAGTCAATGCTGATGTTTATGAGTAGCGGTATTTTTGCGTTTTTATACAATTTCAGATGGTTGTCTGATTGACGTAGGGGGCAAACCAGGTTCATGTCTTCCAGATTGATCTATCTTCCATCATTTCAGTCATCATTCCCTTCTTAAAAAGGTGACATTTCACACATCCATGTATTATTAAAATCTTACTTCTTACTAATATCATAAATGTAAAAGTTTAGATGGATGTTTGTTATAGTTTGCCGTCTAAAGGATGAACAAATCTCGATGAAAGTTGGTAGTTAGATAGTATAGAAGAAGACATAAGCTACTTGCTTTTTTTTTAAATTCCACGCGGACAAAAGCTAGTGTCATATAAATATTAAAAATAATATTGAACGAATAAATCGTTTTCGAATTAATTTAGCTGTACATATCATATTAATAAAGCGTGACTCACGTGGACATAATTTCGTTTAGTGTTGATCATTTATTTGTATTTGATTTATGTGCACGACTGAACATAAGACAGTAAAGAGCTCACGGCTGGAGGTATATTATAGTGTTGATTGATAACATTGCTTTGCTCAAATAATTAGTAAATGCTCAGATTATTACAGACTAGCTTTCGTCCGCGATTACGTCCGCGTGAAATTAAGAAAATATATAAAGCATAGCCAAGGTTAATCACTGACAACGTAGCATTTTACAGTGAAAGAATTTTTTAAATCGGCCCAGTAGTGTTTGGGTTATTTCATTACAAACAAAGTTTCCCTTTTTATAATATTAATATAGATAAGTAAACGAAGTTCTAATGATTTAACCTCGAAATAATTTTTTTATCAAAGTTGTTAAGCCAAAAACATTGTTAGTAAAACTCTTCGAAAACATTCATTTAAAAATATTGATAAAACGAAATAAAACATTGTGGTTTTGTAGCTTTTTCATTAGTGTTATTAGCTATTTTTTTAAATAAAATTACGGCTTGTTTATTTTATATTGTGAAATTATTTCTAAGGAAACAACATTCTACAGCATTACTTTTCAACATGTGGCATGTAATTGTGTTAAGCCGTAATTTGTTTTTGCTTATTCCTTTCTACAAGTACATTAGTAGTTCCCTTGTACTTGTTCAATTATTAATAATCTGTAAATATTTAGCAGTGAACGCTAAAATGATAGCTCACGATTCAATTGTTTCGTTGCTAGTATTACTCGTATAATAATAAAGCAACTACGTGTTTTGTTTGCGATCTATTTGTTATCTTGTACGGCCTTGTGCTCCGGTCAGGTCGATGGGCCACTTTACGATATTCAAAACTCGAACTTACTCTCACTTTCTAACCGAGAACTGAACGTTTATCGGCTTGTTGTTCCGTGAATTTACACTGCTTTAACACTTGTATGATTACATATTTGTGTCTCTTTCTCTCAATGGTAATGACAGAGATGGCAACGTTTTTTACAAAGTCTTGCGTCCAAAAAAATAACTTGAAAATCTAATGGTTTTATATTCTTTGAGCGAAAATATGACTATTTATTCGCGTATTTTTGTACCTCAACAATTAAATGTAGTACCTTCTAGTGCGCATTACTCATTGGTCATATTAAATTGTCTTAGATAAATCATTAGCTAGTAAATCAAGTAGGTATTGGCAAATAAATCAAGTCTGGATTGTAAATTACGTATGCAATATTAAACCGGGGTTTGAACATCTTCAATTTGCAATCAAACATCACTTATATGTATTTAATCATTAAAATAGAGACAAAAAATGTACATTTACTTTATGATTAACTCTAAATGTATAACTTATGATCACGAAATATCCATTACGAAGTTCAAAGCACTAAAGTAATAGTAAAGATAAATATCATAAAATATTAATACCACTGTCATAATAATCACACCGCAATCCGTTTTAGCAAAGATTCTAGAAGTTACCTACAACTAGAAACTAACTATCGTATCATATTATAAATGCCTAAGTTACGATGAATGGATGTTTGTTAGCGTTTGTAGCCTAAACGGATCTCCATGAAATTTGGCACAGGTTTCAAGCATAGTTTGGAAGAACACATAGGCTACTTTTTATCCCGGCAATAATTACGGTTCGTAGTCGCGGGCAACAGCTAGTAAATTTATAAACGCACAGTAATTCTTAGGTATTCTCAAAAAGTATTTTAAATGACAAATTTTAATAAACAAAATAGATACTAGAATAAATACCACTATAGTAAATAGCACTCTAATTAGCCGTGTCATTCTTTTTTCATTTCGGTCGGTTCTTATGATCGAAAAGAAAAGATTAAAAATATTTTTAAAAGATCAATTGTAAATAGCATAAGTTGAATGAGAGGTCGTGAGGTCGTAGTGTACGTTGTTTATAATTGAGATACCAGTTTTGACCTTTAACAACAATCAAGGTGCGTAGATTACTGCTGTTCTGCTCCTTCGTACTTGTTAAGGGGTGTCATAACAGCTATAATAAAAGACGAAAAATGTAATAAAGAGCTCACTGTGCCTTATAAAACTGAGGAAAAGAATACGTTACGAATGACATTATAATTATAAAAAAAATGAAGCCATGTAGCTGCAGGGATTTACAGTAAATGGATAAATGCGATGGAAGTTTGAAAGTAGCGCCAGTGGTGGAAAGTTGAGACATAAACTAGAAAGTGTTAAGATTTAATGTGGATAGCTACAGAGGTAGTGGTAGACGGAAGAAAGTATGGATGGATTGTGTGAAAGAGGATATGCTTAGGAAAGGAGTGGATTCACATATGACGGCTGATAGAGATGTATGGAAGGGCTCGGTAAGGGATAAGGGCAAGTGGATGATGGAAAAATGCTATGTAAATACATACCTATTTACATAATTTGTATTCAAAAACACGTTACCGTATTAGTCAAGCATAAAAGTGCATGGAATGAAATGTATATTCGACTTAAAACAGGCAATGTTATAATGACAATAATTTTATCTTTTTAAAGTACAGATGTGTGACAACCCTATCCGTCTATTTTGGCAATCATCAGTCTGTATTGGGCTGACCTTTCCGAATCGTTTCACAAATAAGCCCGTCGCCGCCTTGCTCTTAGGGGTTATACGATAAAACTTTTGCATTTGTACTTCCTGTTTCTAGAGCAGTATTTTTATTTCGTATTCAAGTTTGTTATTAAAATAGAAATAAAGAAGTACATCGGGTTGAATAGTTGTAGCAAGAGATTGATTGATTACTTTATACTGTTTTTTTTTTTTTAATTTGGACGGCTTTACGCCCTCATTTGTTTTCTTTTGGCGCGAAGTCTGAGACCTTTTTTATCTTGAATTTAATTTATTTTATTCTAGTGTTTTTTAGCTTTCTTCACTTAAATTATATCTACAAGTGTTTTAAGTTAACTTTATACTGTTACGTTTCTCTGTGTATCGCACAATGCTAGCCACTTACACACTGGCACAAAATAACTAGTATGTTAAAAAAGAAACAATGGATTTGCGATTATGTCTGATAGTAATTCTTCAGTGGAGCGGGAGTTACAGCCGTGACCCGATTCGGGGAATACAATGAGCGAATGCATTTAGTGGCGGGTGCATCCACAATAGTCCGGCCTCGGGCGTCGCGCTGCGCTGCCCACCGTACAAGGGCGCGGCCGTGTCACTCCGCCACGTGGACTGCGATAAATTGCATGTTGCATACTTCCGTGAATTCAATACCAATCACACATGCATCAGAATTACGTCATTCTTACTTTATTTAACTTTAAACGTGCTACCTTATGTCTTTTTAGATTCTTTAAATGTATGCAATGTAAGCAAAATGTTCTGATTTTGCTTACTTTGCATACATTTAAAGTTGATATAATCCAAAATATTTACCCGAAAGGTCAATGAACTCAAGCAGATCATTGAACAATAACACAAATTTTGATAATAGATGGTCAATGCAAATTGCAATGCACTGTTTTAAAACAAATAATATTTTGTTGTATTATTAACATAGAGCCACATTTTATATCTTCGCTATAGTAACGCATCTACAAATTCAGATGACTACGGACAACTATTTTGGCCATTACCTTTGGCCACTAACTCGTTTGTTACGAGCTATACTAGTCATATATGGGTCTGATTTACTACTACTACTACTTGAATTATGCATCCTTTTTGTTTGATTGCATTATTTGTTGCTTCATTTAGGTTTAATTACATTTTTTGTTGTTGTTATTAGCTGTATTATCGAGTTTTGATAGTATAGATTTAAACGCGCCAAAGTGTGCGCACAACGGAAACGGTGGCGTACAGACGGAATACTCATTGCGTTACATACAGTACGTTCGGTGCGCGTGCGCCAAAACAAAATGTTAATCCACCGGTTCATTAATTTTATGTTTGCAGCTAAGCCTTGGTTTTCTTCAGTCAATTTCTGACGCGAACTAAAGACGCGCGATGTTTGTTTTTGCAACAAATTTTGTGTGTATCGTTGTGCTAATGTAAATTCGGCAATTCTCATGTTTTAGTTTACCAAACCGTGTAAATAATGATTGCGAAGGTGCTAATCAGTGCTAAAATACGTGGTGCAGAAACTAGTCTTTGCAAAATCCTTAGAAATCTTAGCGTTAATTTAATAGAATACTGAATTCTAATGCAAATTGAGTGTTTAAGTGAATATCATTTATTTGTAGACGTTGAATGATTTTTAATGGTAACAGTTTTCCCTTTGAGCGATCATGGCGCCATCAAGCGGCGACCACGTGTACTTATGCATTACACGTCAAAGTCACCAGACCGAGAAACCTACGAGTCTACTAACTTTAGCTACTCGGTAAGAGATGGCGCTGTTATGCTAAATCCGAGCGCAAAACTAACGTATCTTATTATAAATTTTAAAAATGTTTATTAATATTATTTCATTTGTTTTCATTACAGGCTGAACCTGGGGATGTTATCGCTACAACAAAAGAAGGTTGGTAGAATAATATAAATTAAAACATTATGTAGACATTAGCATTAAGTAAAGATTTTTTTTTTCAAATTAAAACTCTGTTTTAGTTGTTGAAAGTTTATTACCAGATGTACATTAAATTACGGTACAATACATGTGTTATTAAAATCAGTAGCTGAACAGTAGAAAAGGGTTGCTAAGACAAATCGGACTAAGAACGAGGTCAAAAATATATTTTTTTTTTAATAATCAAGGTTAATTGACCCTTGGTCATTCGTGG
Source organism: Papilio polytes (assembly GCF_000836215.1). Lineage (NCBI taxonomy): Eukaryota > Metazoa > Arthropoda > Insecta > Lepidoptera > Papilionidae > Papilio > Papilio polytes. The sequence goes on from NW_013527693.1 coordinate 3,255,025, forward strand.
CTTACACCTGGTTTATATTACATTGCAGAAGAGTGGGTGACACGCAAGACGAGCGAGGTGACGACCACCCGGCAGATCGCGACGCGGGTGAAGCGGGAACTGGTGCTTGAAGATGGCCGCATCCTCCTCGACTCCGGACCAAAGATATCTACTTCTGTCAATGAGGATACACACACTACGAACTTTCAACAGACCGAGGTTCATCTGTTTGTGCAGTTTCCGATAAAATCACGTAGATATTAAATATCTGATCTTAAAATAAGAATGTGCACGAAGCGTGTGAAACAGCGAGTGAACAAAAAGGTTGTTTTTACGGTATTAGTGTCATCTGTTTCGCGCACGCACACTTCATGCTTCAAATCAGTTTTCGGCCGTGAGAGATGGAATCATTTGTATGTCGCTTTATACGACTCATCATACATTATAATGCTACTTATGTTGTATTAGCTTTCGCTCGAAACTTCGTCCGCGCGGAACTAAAAAAAGTAGCTAAAGTAAGTAAACTAGTAGCCTATCCTACCTAACTATGCCAAATTTCATCGAAATTCGTTCAGCCGTTTAGGCTACAAACTGTAATAAACATCCATCCATCCATCTAAACTTTCGCATTTATAATATTAGTATTAAGTATGTAAACCTAACTAAAATGTGATTTTGTAGATGATTTTTATTGTATCAACGTAATTAACTTTAACAATTAGAATACTGACTCCCGCTAGAATAGCGCGCTATTCCAATACGTCTGAATGACATTGACAGCTGTCAGATAGGGATGGGACGTCTATGACGATGTTCTATTGTTTTCCGAATTTTTTCTTAACAGTAAAAGTCATTTTGCTTACACGGGTGTTTTAATATTCGAATGTAACTCTAATATTAGCAATTTTTGTTTTATAAAAAAAAACAACAAAATAATATATGAATTCAGAAATGAGGGTTCCTAATTCTTAATGTTTCAGCATCGAGTACCTGATGAACAAAATGGCGAAGAAGATACGAAAACCAACGGCGGTGTACATATCGAAGCGGCAGAGGGAGCCACCGAATTGCCACAGGATGGTAAGCTAAACTAAATACCATTATTATTTTAAACAAAACTAAGATCAGGAAAAAAATGTTATTTCCATAATAAATAAAACGTCTTGAGAATTATAATTTAAACCTAAAAAGCAGACACTAAAATATTTTACATTTTCATAACATCTCACTAATATTATAAATGCGAAAGTTTAGATGGATGTTTGTTAAAGTTAACCGCCTAAACGGCTAAACCGATCTCAATTAAATTTGACATAATATGTATATGTAAAGTATAGTCTGTCTGTAAGAACACATAAGCTACTTACAGATGCCCGTACGGATAGGAGCAGTACGGGAGTATATTAAAGTTTTTAACTACTATTTTTTCATTTTTGCAGAACTGGCACCGAATACTAGTGGAGAGGTAGCGCCATCTGGTGGCAAAGTGTTGGTGTCGTCCCGCGTGGTCGCCAATCCGGAGGGCAAGGTGCGCGAGAGTCATGACCTGAAAGTACTCACGAGGAACGTCACCGAGCGAGTACGAGAGACGGAAGAGCGGTTCCATCATGGCGACACTACACATGACGTGAGTACGAATGGTGCAAATTTGTTGTATTTCTATATTATAAAGTAAAATAATATCGCAGTTGTCTAAACAGAATTTAAATATTTTTATAAATCGACGACATCCCTTTAAACCCGTTGGAGAACTAAGCTCTAACTGTACAGTCGAATTGTTCAGTTAAGATTGTGCGTAGACAAAATATTAACTGTACAGTTAAAATTATAATTTGACGGTTAGACATGAGCTTATGTAGTGGGTTTTAGCGCGATGAAACAAAATTAACATTATGTACATTACATAAACAGTAATAATAATGTAGCTAGGAAATTCTTAATTTATGAATACTTAATTTCACGATACTACAATAAACCACTCTAGACTCTAGACATAGATAATGAATGTCGAAAAAAAGCAAATGTACATCGATTAATTCGCGTTTTACAAGTACTCAAAGACCACCTTGAACTTGACATTGCGGGGCTATTTATGAACGCTTTTAAAGTCCTATAGAGGTCTGTGATGACATTATCTGTGCCCATAAGATGCAGGTCTATTGATACAATGTCAAGGTTCGATTTGATTCGGCTCACTATACCGATACTGGGTGACAGCCACTAATGGAGTCATGGGAACATGCGCTTGCAAATAGTTCAGTCTTAATGCTCTTATTGTATAAGTATGTTTCAGTTCTTAATTGCCTTAGTCACATATTTATAACTACTTAATAGTACAGAACTATAGCTTCAGTGTGATATGAAAATACATAAAAACATATTCGTCTTCCGCTGTAATTGACAAAAATATTTATTTTTAGTTACTAGCTTTTCCCCAGAATTCCGCCCGCGTGGTATAAAAGAAAACAGAAGTGAGTAGCCTATGAGTTCTTCCAGACTACACTCTATGTGTATGCCAAAATTCATCGAGATCCGTTCAGCCGTTTTGGCTACAAACTCTAACAAACATCCATCCATGCATCTAAACTTTCGAATTTATAATATTAGTATAATATATTAGAAGAAGTAGTATTACTATTTAATTGTTTACTTTTGCATAGTATTTTAATTTTTAGTTGGCTGTTTTCTTTGAGAATACGGTGGTCTATATATAACTGTCGTGGTTTTTACAAATATATTGTTCGTAAGAAATCCGTATCTGACGAACATTATATGGTGGTCTATGTACAGTTGTTTAGTATTGTAGAATTATATTACATGTAAGTTAAAATAGTATTGAAATTAAACATATTTTGATAGCTTACCATCGCCATTGGAGTTAACAAGACAAGTGAAAGTATAGAGGCGATATAAAAATAAAATGTTGCGCAACAAGCGATCGTAAATGCATATCGAATGTTTACAATTTAACAATTTTTCTCTCTTATTTATAAGTACAGTCTATTATGTGTGCAGAGGATATTTTCCTTTAAACATTTTTAACGATATGGTATTAACAATGCGAAAGTATCAAGAATTAGCTGTTAACAAAATAATTAAAAACAACCTATGTTATTTACTAATACCGTAACTTTTTAATGCTGTAAGCTTTTTTTAAAAACGGTTCAGTAGTTTTTGAGTTATTTCAATACATACAATAATTCAAATCTTTCCTCTTTATAATATTAGTACAGATTATAATCCTAGATATTTTGAAACCGATAAGTCGAATCCTTTAACTGTAATTAGGTTAACTAAAAAGCAATTAAAAAACGCGACGTAATATAAATCTGTAATTTAAAGTAATCAATGACAATGTTTTGACATTTAATTAATTGAAAATAAATAATTAAGTTAATTCGATTAGGAAATTGAAATCTGGGTTAAGTGAAGGTATATTCTGTAAATTGTATAACGTTTTGAGTAGTGAAGTGATAGCATTTGTAACGTAATGGTTATTGCGTGACTTGTGATCCTATAGCTGAGGTCAATTCGGGTATTTGTTGAAGGCAAACCTGTTACAACGGGTGACCGAAAGCGGAGACTAAAACATAACATCGTGTAACCTGTTCTATACAACACTTTAACAATGATAGTCATTGTGTTGAAAATACGTTCGTAATGATATTGTCACCATATTTATTAATTTAGATTTGTGCTTACTGTGTCTGCATTGGTCAGTTATGTTTTAAATTTCACGTTAGTTTTTAGACTAGCTGTTGCCCGCGACTTCGTCCACGCAATATTAAGATAAAAAAGTAGCCCATAATATGCCCGTCCGTGTTAGCTACCCTTCTGTGAAAGTCCCGTCGAATTCGGCCCAGCCGTTTCGGAACCGGAATTAACCGAAACAAATGCGGCTTGCATACTGACAGACAGACAGATTTTTTTAAATGCTATTTTCGTTATCAGCAACGCAAATACGTCATCTTTCCGAAATCTGGAATTTTTCTTTTCATATTACAAACACTCCAATTTTATCTATACTTACTATTATAATAAAACGTAAACACACACTTCTTTGTTGCCTAAGATGTCAGTAATTACAGCACATTTTTGAACAATTCTTTTTTTAATAAAAAGCCCTATACTTGCGTCATGCTTTAGGGTATATATTTTAACGCCATTAAACTTAGGGCTTTAAATATTCTAGATAAAAACCCAAAAGAGACCATAAGTTGCTGCCAACATCAAGGACGTAAGGTTGTCATCATGTCATGTCATTTTGACATTTGTATTTTATAATAAACACTAAAAATAAATTTTCATAATTTTATGCGGATGAAGTCGCACGGGAACAGCTAGTTATATGTATAGATAGATATAGATTTAATCTTGGTTTCAATTCCGTCACTTTTAATTTACTTTCAAAAACGTGTATTTTCATAAATCTACATGTTATTTTGATGCAGGTGAAAAGAGAAAATGATCATTATTTATTATGCAATTCGAATGGAGGCTGTATAATCAATTAAAAATGCCGATCGATTATAATTGAATAGAGAAACAGTTGGTATAGAAATAAGATATTATTTAGTTACGTAAGTTACTTCACATATCTTTTCAACACTTGTTTATAACATGTTGACATTACTTACACTGTGTGCATACGTTAGGGAACGCAAACACTAATAAATATCAATATGAAATAAATCAGATTGGTATTGTTGAAAGCAATTTAAAAATGCGTTATAACGACAATCTTTTTTTGTTATAAAACTCCATTGGTAATTTTTTCAAATAGTTAAATATTTACAAAATATTGTTAAGTAAAGACTCCTTTCTAGCAAATCTATTTTAAATATACGAAGACGTTTTTTTAAACGGGTTTAAAGTGAAATAACTTGTGATCATTCGCATAAATCGAGGTTTTGATATTGTAGTTTTGTTGCAAGCTATGTACGGGTGCTGCGCCCACGTTTGCATCGTAAAGTGCTTTAAAGCGCTTTATTATAACATATTTGATTAGTATTTTATAGGTTCTGATATTTTCGAAGTAAGTTACTTACTAATAATACAAACGCAAATGTTTAGATAAATGGATGTTTGTTAGAACCTATTGTTAGGATCTCGATAAAATTTGACATATAGAACATTGTCATAGAGCATGTTCTGGAAGAACACATAGGCAACTACTTTTTTTTTTAATTTTCAAACGTAAGATTTAGGGCCAGTCCCACCAAATTGTAAATTTTTTGATAACAATCGAACGTGTAAAATATGTGATGGAAATATCGGATTTTGTTACCTATCTGACAGTGACGTCATTTTTAAGCCTCTATCAGTCAGTGGTGGGACAGGCCCTTACTCTTTTATTATTGCTATGGAAATGCTTTTACTACAAAAAGTCATTTTTTATTAGAAAAGAGTTAAAAACATCTTACATTACGTGGTTACAACTCATGTTACCAACGTGTAAAATGTCTAGTGAAAAAAACTATAGCAATCTGAATGGTTTTTTATTTTGGTGCAATTTGTGCGAGCGATGTGAGTCGGTCTGTAATTTGACCTCACGCAGGGCATTAGAATCCCGGAGTGCTTTCAACGCTCGACTACAAAACCACAGAGGCTTTAGCCGCAAGAACCACACCTCAAACTCCTTGCAAATCTAATACGGCATTATGAGTCATTGTCGTTTTGGGATTTTATAAATTAGCCAGTGAGCAATCATTCCTTTTTAAGAACCTTGTTTTGATAATTAAGGATCTTGCAAAAAGTTTTAGTATTGTTGTTTTTTATCTTATGTTTTAAATTACTAGGATAAAAATGAAGCTTAATGTTAATTGACCATGTTTAGATTGTAATGGAATCATTTTTGGCATATAAAATTGTCATAACATTCCTGCTCAGAACATAACAAGTAAAGTAACTAATCTTTCTGTTGCGATAAAAATGTTGCAAAATGTGCTTTCGTATTTTCATTAATCCGTTTGTTTTTTTTATACTAATGTTAAAAAAGCAAAGATTTATATTATTGTAAGTATTGAAATGATTCGAAAACTTCTGGGCCGATTTCAAAAATTCTTTTCCCAATGAAAAGCTATATTATCTCCCAGTAACATAGGCTTTTTTTACTATTCCTTTTAATTTTCCGTAAACGAAGTCGTGAGCAACAGCTATTAACATAAAATTTCAATTGTTCTACATTAATACGAGTAAGTAGACAATATAGTCATTCTAAAAATCTGTAGGTTAAGCGCGCAAAACATCTTTTAAGCTAGTTACGTCAGATGAGGGACGAAATCTGCAAGAGACCGTATACCAGAAGCGTGGGATGAACTTAAGTAATTCGATTTGTTTGAACGCTATTCAGTATTGATAAATATGCACTATATAAAATAAAACTAGTGTTTGCGATTACGAATCCAATTTGCCACATCCAGTGGGACGCAGGTCATTTGCTTCGTGATTATATTACAGAGAGCGAAGGTAGCCGCGACTGCAATAATTTAAGATGTTTAGATAACATCTACAAGCCGCGTGTGGTGTGCCTAAGAATTCATGTGATCAGCTATAGATCCAATCTTAGATATAGGCTCAACAGGGGTTGTGAACATTTGATATGAACCGCACTATTGTATTCTACATCTTAGTATAGGAGTAGAGATTCGTTTATTAAAATTGTCTCGACTGATAATATTTTAGAACTGAAGTTATATTACAGTTAACAAAACATGTTGTTTTGCTTAAACTTTTTTTAATCTTTACATAATCCATGAGAAATTATGGAAACTAAGAAAAATGGAACGTTATATCAATAAGGTTGGCAACCTCTGTTCTTAGAGATGTTACGAAAAATTATCTGCAGCTCGTAAGCCCGAACATTGTCAAAGATTATGAATATGTATGCTCTTGCTTGTTTGTTATATTTATTGCAGCTTAATATATGCAAGTGCTAGAAAAATTGTACATACGCTAAATGCATCTAAGTCAAACATAATAAAAGGTATTAAAGCAGCTGTTTTATGACACTCAAAGGTTTGAAGATATATTTAGTCGATGGTTATTAGTTTCACAAAGTGTTCTTTAAAGACAATTTTTTTTTCGAATATAAAGAAGTCGATTGCTTTCGATCGTATTAAATGATTTCCTTGCATGACATCCTGTTAAAGTCTTAAACGGTTTTATACGTAATTGAAACGTTTAAATGTTTATTTTCTCAACCTACATATCGAAATTTAAATCAATTGAACAACGTTATTCTGACAAATAAATTGCGAGTTAATTTATTACGATACATGATGATAGTATTTACAACAAAAAAACAACTCGAATCAACATCGTTCGTTTTCGGACGGACAGACAGAATCGTATGGACATACTAAATTGGACGTATCACGCAAACTGAGATTTAACGAATTTCTTTTTTATTTTTCGCTATTCCGGTTTCATTTGTTATTAGGGAATTGTTTTTGTAATATGATCACTGTTTTTATTCAATACTAGCTGTTGCTCGCGACTTCGTTCATATGGAATTAAAAAAATAATAGAAAATGTAGTCTATGTTACACAGTGATAACGTATCTATTTATTGGTGAAATTGGCCCAGTATTTTTCGAGTTATTACAATACATACAAAAATCTAAAAATACTAATCTTTCCTCTTTGTAATCTATTCATAACAATATAAAGAGGAAATATTAGTATATTTGTATCTATTGAAATAATTCAAAAACTACTGAGCCGATTTTAAAAATTCTTTCACCGTTAGAAAGGTAATTTATCTGTTAGTAACATATTTTATTAGTTTCACGAGGGTGAAGTCGCGATGTCAGTATAAATTCACATTTTATATCGTAATTGCAATAGATAATTGTCTTACCAAAAAAGCGATAACTTACTTTCAAAGTTTTATACAAAATCAATTGGTATTCAATTAAAATCACATAATACTTAAATAAAATGCACATTAAATTTAAATCTTTAGTGTACGTATGTTAACATACATTTTTTATACCCAATACCTTCAAATAAAACACATTATTGGTCATAAATTACACCAAATAAGGTATAACAAGCGACTAATGTGACTTCTGTGCTCTAATAATTACGTTCATTTATAATATGACATCATCGGCAATTATTCTGTTTCGATTGCTTTGAAATCAACTTTAAAAACTTGTTTTGGTACTTCAATAAAAGACTTTTAAAGAACAAAATCAATTTGATATACTGGTTAGTATTGATTGAGCAAACTATCTGTTAACTGATTCGCAATTGTTTATTTACACACCAAGATGACTAGATGACGCACACAGAGTTCTAGAATGATCCTGACAGGAATTAAGCTTTACCGACTTGGGAAGAACCTATTGAAGGAAGAAACGAGCGTATTTCTTCTTTACATGCCAGCAATGCATCAGAATTAACCTAATATTGCCGATGTTGAGGTTCCCTTAGTTTTAAGAATTCTTCTCATCGTTTTTGCCTGTTCATACAAAAAGTTACTATACAAATAGATCCAATTTAAGTCACTGTTGTAGTAAGGGATGTTGAGTAAATAGACTGTTTCCACTGTCACACCCACAGACGTCCAGTGGAAATGAGATTTACGATCATAAACGAGCATAAATCTTGTCGTGTATCGATAGGTCGCTAGTCGATTATTAGCTATGTATTCAACATCACTAGTAATTCATCAAAATTTGTTGACACATTTGTTCGTATTAATCCATCCTCCGAAACAATTTTTCCATGAGTTTATATAACATTTAATTCCTCCAAATAGCGACTCCTATTATTCCGTATTATATTTGGGTCATCAAATCTACAATATTTTTTGAATTCCTTTTCCATCCACGAACCACGAATCCACGAACAAAATATTAGTATTTATTCTGATATCAACATTGAACTATGAACATACTTATGCTAGTTAGCGGTGTTTAAAAAACAAAACTGTTTATGGTCTATGAATTTAAATTTAGAAGAAGGATATTCAAACGATAATTCTGAATTCTCTGGTTTAGAAATATTATAACTAAGGAAAGTTTAAATAAGCTATGTTTCTCTGTTTGTAGTAGTTGAGGTGAGGTTAATTCAATGTAGGCGGCGGGCAATTAAGCAGTGAAGTAGACAATAAGCGCAGTCGACAATGGCCGACCTCGATGTGTCGTGGAAACTGTCACGTTAGTCCGCTTTCCATTGATATCACATCATTTTAATGCCTTTCTTATTTTTTTAGTGAACGTATGAATCTTTGCTAGCACCAATTTGGTTAATGAGTCGGTTATAACTTTGAGGTTAACTTTGGAGATTTTATAAACCTTTTAAGACATATACATTACTTGGAAAATAATTATTAAATTAAGGAATAATTATCTAGTTCAGTTGTAGTTTCTTATGATCTTGGAAGATAATGTTAAGCCTTCTTCGAGAATGATTTGAGATTATCAGCTTTGTTTCTGTGAATTACAAAATATTCTGAATATTAATAAGTTTCCTAAAACATAATTAAATAGTTATAGAGTATAATGATTCCACGAATCTCTGTCATTGAAAGTATAAATAATATTGAAATGGTAATAAATGTAAAATATACAAAATAATGAATGTAATAAAGGAAAAAATATTATTAGAATTTCGAAAGACCGTTAGATATATGTAAGTTTATTTTAAAACATGAATAAAAATAAATAAAGAGGTAATTACATCCCAGAGTATCCTAAATTAACTGCTTAATTAACGGTTATTAATCATTTGAGGGTAACGGCGAATGTGTAAAATCTTAAAATTAATTAATCTGATCTATAACGGTGAATGTTAACGAAATTAGAGTCGGCAACGGTTCAAAGGTTAGATAAGACATCTGAATTTTGTACTGATTACACTTTGCAATTATACGATATAACGTATTTCACAAATTCACATTTTTTAATATTTTGTACTATTTACCTTGAAAAAATTACAATATTGAATAAAACTCCAAAAGTTAGCTCTACAAATTATTTATTTACCTTATTAAATAGGGAACTTTTATGTAACATATGTAAAATAATTTAAAAACTACACATTTTTTTATTAATAATAATTGCCATTATTATTAATAAAAAATGCATATTATTTAAACTAACTTTTCGTCGAAATATCTTCCCTTACTTTTTATAACTTTTTTGAACGATCTTGGTAACCGGGCTATTAGTTTATTGATAGTTTCTTGTGAAACGTTGTTCCAACTCTCTTGTAAAGTCATCCAGAGGTCTTCTTTTGACGTCGGACAATGACTACGGATGTTTCTGTCCATCTTCTCCCACAGAAGCTCTATCAGATTGTTTTGTTTGTTTCAATTTCTTTCTCTTCAAGCATTCATGTAACTTCATTGTAAACAAAGTGGAATATATTTAAAGGAGCGATTTAAATTATCACTAAATTGGCCCCAATTTAACATATTGCTTAGAAAAAACGAAATTCTGGTTCAAGTTAACTTTTTTAAGATGTGTCGTACTAACTTGGACCAAAAGAAACAGAAAGCATTAGTATATTTCAATTGTAAAAATCGTTATTGTTGAATTCAAAAGAAATTGGAAAAATAAGGAATCGTTAGCAAAAAAACTAGATGCATAGTCTCGCACCTGCCAATAGCCTATCGAGATACGACGTTTATATTTAGAAACCACTTTATTTAACTCACCGACGAGCTTAAAGCTCCTGATAAAAAGTTTAACTCAGTACTAACGCAGTGCATCGTTTATTAACAACCATTTACTTTTCACCATGATTGTATCAATCGACGGCATGCAGCGGGGAAAAATAAAAAAAAGTTCCATCGTCCGCAAATAGCGCTTAAAAAGATGAAGTACGTTTAAGAATAAGTTTTAAAATTATATTCCAAAAAGGAAGTATCAAGACTTCGGTATGCGTTATCAGAGACTTAAAGCTTATGAAGGAGATAGTATGTGGCCGCGTCATCGTGTTCAGTTGTCGACCAACCGGCGAGGGAATCGCTCGCTCGTGCGCGTTGAAGTCTTTTCTTAGACAGTGCATTCGAGCTTTTTTATCTTTTTCATTTATAAACAGATTGCTATAGAAGTGATTGTGTTTGTTGGTGCTTTTTTTTTGTTTTTATAGTGTCCATTTCAAGTAGTGGAGAGATATTGAAGACTAAATTGTGTGGTATGTGAAACACATTTTATATTACTTTTAAATTGCAGTAAATTTCAACTTGTTTAACGGATCAGGAGTCTGGATTTACACGTGCCGAACAAGTAGCTAAGCAATATTAAGGAACTTTTTTCGAATTAGTTTAATCCTGTTTTAAACAACTAACGTATATTTTGAAGAAGCAGTAATAATAGTAGATATTCCGGTTTATTGGCGATGGAACGTTTATTTGACGATCAGAGATTTTAGAATAACTATTATACTATTAAAAGCGCATTTTGTGTCTATAAATTTTTTTGTGGAAGTTTCTTTTATAGTAATTATGGTCTTTCAATTAATTATATTAAAACATTTATAAGAGAATCAATTGATAGAATACAGTTAAGCATATGTTAGTTTAAAGTAATAACGGTTAAGTATTTTAGGTTTGTTAAAGGGTAGACAGAATGGAATATTAATTAGCATTGCAGGGCAAAACCTTTTGCGAGGGACGGCTTTTGAAAGCAAACCGCTCGCGGCCGCTTTCTGGAATCTCGCAGCTCGTCCGACCGGCCGCCGGTTGCGCGCGGGGGCAGGGGGAAGACAATCTCCGTCCTTAAATGTTACCTTTCTTGGTAGACATCCCGTATTTTGAAACCCTATGACAAAGTATCACATTGCAGGTTTATGATGCGTTTTGTTAACCAGTAAAATGGAACTTTAAACATTTATCTCTGTGAAAACCTTTAAGTTAGAAGTACTCCGAATAATGTTAGCAACGTTCTACTAGTACAAATAATTTATACTAATGTTAAAAAGAGGATTTGTATTTTTTTTTGTATGTATTCGATTCACGTAAAAATCACTAAGCCGATTTATAAAATTCTTTCACCATTAGAAAGGTCATTTATCTATGTGTAATACAGACTGTATTATTTAATTTCACGCGGGCGAAGTCGCGAGCAACAGCTGTATATGTATATCAAGTATCATTAGGTGTAAAATAACTGAAATATGAAAACTAAAACCTTGTACAGTACAATACAGATCGGATACTTGATATTGTGCAGATAAATGTCACGATCAATTTAAATGTTTCCATCGGAATTTAGAATGTTAAAATGTCAGCCAAATTGTTACCGGAAATTACGAAGTAGTTCACATTTTATGTACGTAACGAAAACAACACTTGAAAATAATGTTAAAATAAATTTTGCAATTTTAGTGATATTTTTGTTAACCTTTCCCACTGGACAATCTAGAGTCATTTACTTTAAGTCTAATGGACAATCGCACCTTTGACATTTTCGTTTTTATTGAAACTTAATATGACCATCATACTAAAATTACTTTTTGTAGACTTATTTCTGTATCAATAATTTCCCGTTGTGAAGTAAAAACTTTTTATGATGATGAGGTGATGAAAAATAAAATTGAGTAAAACAATTTTCACATACTCGTGTTTATGTTCTTTATAATTATAATGAAATACATGAACCGTTTCTAGGATATAACTCATTACATTTGAGTATTTCAAAACATTTCTGAGTCATATTACCGTCCGTTATTCTCTTATGAACAGTGTCGTCTCGTATTTCTGATATCTAAAATTCTTCAATGCTCTTAGTGCAAGTTGAATGGCCAACGAATTAGAATGAAAGTGGCATGTGTGTGTAACAATATTATTGGAAGTAATGCTGACAGCGATTTCTCCGCTTTCTGTTCTATGAAGTTATAATAATTTCGAATATGGTAAAACAATGCACAGATTACTTTTACCTTCAGTAAAACGACAATATATAAAATAAGATATTTATCAAAATAGATCATAGTACCTGGTTGTTATGTTGTAATGAAATTTTGTTGTTTGTATAATCTTAACCATTAAACAATTTAAAAAAATATGGCTTAATACTAGCTACTATATTATAGTGGAGATACATGCATTCATCCAAACTATCGCATTCATAATATTAGCAAGATCAGTATGAATGTATGATTTATTGATTCACTCCGTGAATGTGAAAAAAAGGTGTCCAGTATGTTTAAATAGATAAAATATTTGTTAAAACATTTACCCGTCAGTTGATGGAAACGTAAAATAAGGTATCGATGCAGTTGCGGTGATAATGACCGGCTGTATTGCGGACGTTGCCGGCGTTACGTAACCTCGGCAAAAACCAAACGGACACAAATAAACGCCTTCGATGCTAATGGAAACACTTCGCTGGAATCGCACTCACTTCGCTGTACGTTGATATAGAAAAATACTGCCTTCAGTATTTAGTAATTGCATGGCTTTATTGAAACGTTATCTTTCCCACGCACCAAACTTGCTAAAAGCAATACATGTTGACAATATTAATTGCTATAACAACTCGTTGTTTAAGCACATATATTTTGTACTTTTTTTGTCAATTGTTCGAATAACAAGTTAACGGGATTAAGTAATAAAACGTATATATCAAAATGAGTGTGATACTTCGCTAGAAGTTTGCATATCAATTTTATCATTCACTAGCTATTCCCATGCATTTCAATTTAGTCCCTTAAGTTTAATAGCATGAAAATATATAGCCTAAAGCGTGTCGTAAGTGTAGGGCTTTTTATTAAAGAAAGGGTTATTCAAAAATACACTGTGATTGCTGACATCCTACGCCACGAAGTAAAGCGTGTGTTTACGCTTTATTATAACAGTATAGATATATTTTGTCCATAAAATAAATAACATATAAAGCCCGTTAGACAATTTAGGTTTTCATCATAATTCTTGTCCTATCTTTATCACCTTGACGAAAGATAAATTTAAAAAAGAGGCAAATATGTTTCTAAAGTGTGAAAAGTGTTTATCTTGCAAGATGCTTGTCTATCAGATTTATCGTTGCCTCATCTCGTTATGATGGACGATGTAATTTTTGTAACTGTTCAGAACTCGCTAGAGCTGGACTCTGCTCGCCTGATGTATGCATTATCACTCTACAATCTCTCGTGTGTGTAAATGAGCCTTAAATCAAGTTTATCCATTAAATTGCGATCGGAAGATTAAGGGGAAATAACGAGCTTGCTCGGTATTTTTAGTATTCGCGGTAATAGAGGTATTTTTATCGTGCGGTTGTAAATCAGATTTTTCAATTTACACCTGTTACATATTAATGAGGTAGAAAGTACTTATTGCTCTTGGCTTAAGTCTGTTTATTAATATATCTTAAAATGTTTAATACGTTGTCGTACTAAACCTTTATTGAAAGTAATTTGTATTTGTCGTCTAAAAATAATGAATGAAGGAAGCCGATCTTGATCCCGATGTAAATAAAAATATTCTATTTATAAAACAGTATTTTTAAAATATCATTGTAACCTTTGAATATGTACTTACTAAATCAACGATAACTGTAACATATTATTTCCATAAGATTTAGGTTTTACTTATCTGACATGAAGGAATAAAAGAATTTTTAAAAGTATATTAAAAAATATACTGAAATATCAAACGGCAACATACATATATGTGTTAAATTAAGACAATCTGCGTGTAGTATGACATGGGTTATTGTGATGCGCAGACTTCGTGCGTACATTACCTCGTAATTGCTGAGTTTAGTTGCGGGCGACATTGGGTTAGATTGTATCTTTCTGATGTATCGGCCGATGTTGCCCGCAGCAGCCGCATATTGATGGGCTTGCCGCCGACTCGGCCGAGATTACGACGCACTTTATAATACAACATCGGTAATCTTGCCTCACTACACGCTTAAGATGACTTCTTTGTTGTGCTGTTATAACTTGTGAAAGATATTTTTTACATAGATATATATGGTTGTAGTTTTATTATTTGTTAATATGCTCGATAGAAAGCTTCAAAGCTAGGTAAATATAGGGTTAATCTCATAAAAGATGGATGGATTTAATTATGAATGACATGATTTAGGAAGGTTGACAGCACTGTTGTAGATCGATTTGAAAAACGCTTTCTTGTTGTACCATAGAGAATAAGGACTGGGAGATGACTGTTGAATGTCAAAACGCACAGGTAAAATAAACGGCGAATTGAGACTTCGTAGTGGACAGGTATATTATGTTAGTGTAATGTAATCGTGCGTGAAAGCACTCGTGTTGATCACAATCAGCGTGGGTGTCGCGGTCAGAGAATGAGATATTACAGCCGCTGAATAGTCGGAGGCATCATCCGTCAAATTATGCAACTATCTGCGCGGACGGCGGTCGATACGGCGTATGAATTATTCTGAGCTGACTCACTTGTTTTAATAGTGGCTCGATGTTCGGATAAGATTCAAACCAGAGACAGCAATGAGCGAAGGTTTTATGAGTGAATAAAAATGTGTGTAGATGAACGTAGAGATTTTGATCCTCGAATATTAAAGTTGAACAAAGATGAGTTTAAAACATTTTTATGGGGAATAACCTGCGTGAAGCAATATTTTACATGTTTTCTTTTCCATGTTTTGTCAAACACAGTGTTATTTCAAGGGTTATTAGAATAAAGTGCAGTCTGTTATTACTGTCCCTTATTTTAAACGTATTTAAAAACATCAATACTGTGCCTTCGAAACGGTATATTGCCCTAAATGAGCTGAAAAAAACATTAAAAGAATGGTCAAAGTATAATCTATCGAAACAATAGATGACGCGGCGAGATAGTGTTGCAAAATAAAAGGCACGGAGCGGCACCAGGGGGCACGGCGGAGCGCCGGCCACGCTCGATTAGCCCCGAGAGCTCTGTACGATGAATCAAGTCTAACCAGATGCGTTTCTTACTTGCTTTTTTAAGATAATCGATTTATTCACACCTTACCACTTTATCGCTTAAGGTATGTAATATATCATAAATAATATAAATATTTAAATTGTATTTACTATGTGCGGAATACTTAAAGGTTGTAGTTAGTTAATAAAAACACATACTATTATGCAAGTTTCCTTATCATCGAGTTATTGTCTTCTCAGACTAATATTTAAAAGGAAACTTTAGGTTATTTCATATTGAACAACATATCCTGCGAGTTAAATTAATGATACATACGTCTATTACAGAGTTTTAATTCAATATCTACCTCCGTTTTTTTCAATGAACAAACAATACGTTATGGTACTTACGGAAAATTAAATCAATGGTAAGATTGTTTGTTGTTTTTTCCTAATTTAACCAGTTGAGTGTTGTAATATTGGCCTAATAACGTTCTTACGAAACGTTGCTACTAGTTTATACCTATAGAATTTTTATCCTTTTTGTTAACTATGCATCAGAAATTGGTTAATATACTTCGGTATTCAAAGATTGGATTATTAATTGATTGCACTTCGGTACAATTTATCATGTAAATTGTATTAAGATTTAATTAGAACTCTTTTACTCAACCCTGTTTTTCAGACATAAATTTGTTACAACCCTAACTTTCAATAGAAAATAATAGGCGTTCTTCAGTCTTACATCAAAATGTTTCGGTTGCTAATTGAAATGTGAGCAAACGCAAGAATGGTACTGACTGACCGGTGAAAGTCGATTGCGTAACATCGATTTTAGGTATCGAATTTAAAATTAATCATACATCGGATTCATTCGAGTATTTACATAATGATCGATATTGTAATTTTATACAGGGCCGGTTTAATACCTCTATAAATTAATCTATCGTCGATTAGATTACCCAATCGTTAAGTGAAATTATTTAGCATTCGATTTTAAAAAGAGAGCAATTTTTTTTTTATTTAAGAAGTTACAACACTATATCCTCAAAGACGTGACTTCAAGTGTACAAATAATTGCAAAATTTCTTATTGTTTTATTACAAATTAATAATTACAAAATGTATTACATACTTTCGAGTTTAAATTTTAATAAAAAACACGTCGCGTGTAAAATAAACAAAAGGTATTTTTTAATTGGGTAAATTTTTTAAAAACCTATTTTATTTAAATATCTAAAAGAGACCTAACATAGCTAATATTGCAGCTACACTAGTGCATAGAAAACTGTAAGCCTTTTTCGGTCTTAAAAAATAAATCTAACACATTATTTATACAAGTACTAGCTTTCGCCCGCGACTTCGTCCGCGTAGAATTAAAAAAAAAACAAAATTGAGTAGCCTCTGCGTTCTTTCAGACTATCCTCTACGTCTATGCCAAATTTTATCGAAATGCGTTTGCCGTTTAGTCTACAAACTCTAACAAACATCCATCCATCCATCCATCTAAACTTTCGCATTTATAATATTAGTATGATTCAACAATAGGTATGCTTATTTAGAACGATTGACATACTAAAATCAATTACAATTCAGTTCCAAACAATACTGGCTACAGATAAAAAAGTGCTTTCAATTTTTTTCTCGTTCAAGGATATTACATAATGTATAAATATTTTACAATTGATTTTTCCAAAAACAAATTGCAACATAAGCTCCACTCCGTTCACTGACCGTGAAATACGTAACGCTTTTATAATCATTTTAGCAACAATGCATCAAATGGGTGCAATTCGGCTGTTTGGTTGTTACGAATCGGTGTTAATTTTTATTGTATCCGGGTACTAAGTGCTTGTATTACTCACATTAAGTTAAAAGGACAATAAATAAAGAATGTATTAGAAAGGAAATTTTAAGATATTAACCTATTTAAGGTAGATAACAATTAATTAACAAACACGCAGAAATGTTACTAGACATTTTATTGCATACTCACAATAGCTCACTTCCATGGGATGATACCAAACCATCGTTATAATGTGGTAACTAATTTATACGACTATTTTTACGTAGATTTTAAACAATTGCAAAGATTAAAATTATTTCTCCGATCTTAAGAAAATACTCTCTGTAAAAATGTACTCTGTAACATTCCTTATGCTTGGTGCTTGTATATAAAAACTTATTGGATAAAATGAATAAAGTTTTTTTACAATACCATCTTCAAATTCCTATAAGTGTATGCAATCAATCGCTCGGCGGTGTATCGAGTTGTTGACCTGTAATCAACTGTAAAGTTAACTGTAATCAAACATTTAATTTGGTGGACCTTTGTATTCGGTATACACGTCTGGAAGCGATCGCCAAATCGTCTTACGGTATCTGAGACGCGAAAATATATTCTAATAGCCTCTTTTATTATACGTAGCCATTTTCGGAAATGCATATTACATATCTTATAATAGCTTTCGCCCGCGAATACGACCGGAATAAAAAAAAGTAAGTAGCCTATACGTTCTTCTAAACTATCCTCTACATATATGCCAATCAGATCCTTTCAGCAGTTTAGGCTACAAACTCTAAACATCCATCTAAACATTCGCATTAAGGAAAATTACTATATACAAAGTCTCATAAATCTGTAAACTAGAAATCAACCGTTAACGGTTAATATTTTTTTGACGAAGGAAGTATTGTAGAGAGATGGTAAGAAGATGGAAATAATGCAATTTACCTTGTGCTAGGCTCCAAGAGATAGTTTTGTACCGAATGTAATGAAATAGTAATGTACAATAATGTATAGTACCTAATAATACGGATCTACTCAAAGACCAAAGTTGAAGGTAAACATAGAGCATGGAGTTACAGGGTCAATTGGTTATAGCCATGATATTTACCTGTATTCACGCTAGAGGTGTAATTGTATATGCATGTATCATATAAAATAGTCTCAAAACTTTTACCTAATCAGGTATTTACGCTAATAACTTTTTATAGGAAAAATAATGTGGAGCAATAGTAATTTAGTTATCTAACGACAGATGAAACGAAGTTCAAGTCTTCCTCGAGGCGTATAACGCGTTTAGCAGAAGAGCATGTCTCGTCTATTAGCCAGACAAGTCGAAGTGAACCTGACAGGTCGGTCGGTGAGGACGCTTGCGAAGGCGTTGCAATCAGGAAGCGAGTAGTCCCGCCCGCAGCAACGAGCCGCCGCTACAATGTTCCTCCTATTAGAATAGTTGATTGTTCGACTAAAGTGGCTAGTTTTAATTAGCGAGATGTATTGGTCTGTTGAAATGTTTGTTACTAATTGGAAATACTCTCAGTGCTGGGATATATAAGAAGACAACGAATCCATTGAGATGGACGATGTTTCACACGCGATGATCGTATGAAATTTATTTACTTTACATATATTTTTTTATTTTTTAGATTTGTTATTTTTTCATTTATGTAAATAGTATTTGTACCGTTGAAACTTTGTCTTCAAAAACATTTTCTAATCATTTATATTTGGGCGATATCTATGATTAGTGAAAACGCACATTAGAGATTTACGTAGAATAGCAGGTGTTTCTACGTAATGTGAAAACGCGATTAAAATAGACAAGCCAATATAAAAAAATGTTTTAAAGAGGATAGAAAGTCAGTTTGACGATTCATTGATATCCGATGATTAACGTTACTTGCCCATCGAGTTGTAACTTGTTTTGAATGAGAGAAACCGTGTTATAGCTTTTACAGACATTGAAGCTTTTACCGACAAATAAGTGCTTTCAGACTTGAAATCCGAATGCCAACAAATATTGTATTTATAAGGATCACTGAGAGAAGTTTCTACGAACCGACTATTGTTGAATTAAACTCAAAGAGTTAATCGACGTCATCTTTTTCTGTCTTCTATTTTTAAGTATATTCCTTATGAAAAATAAAAAAGAATATTTGTGCGTATACGTTTAAGCTTTCACTTTAAATTCTTGCAGTTTTACTGCACATTCGAAGTTCTTAATTAAAAGTGTAATCAGCGTTTAGCCAATCTTAATAAAAGCTTCAGGAATTCAATCAACGAAAGAGTTAAAGAGAAAAACGATATGAGACTCTTAAATCAATTAGAAATAGATTTCATTTCTTTACGCGATTTTTATGATATAACGGCCAATGAAATGGAAATTGTGTGGTATTAAAATTGTTAAATTATGACCTACCGTTTATAAAGCTGGGAGAAAATGCTTCGTTAAATATTTTCTTTTAATAAAATACTACCACAAATTTTTTTAACTGAGATATGTCTTAAAATAACGATTGAAAATAAGAATCTTACTAATATTATTAATGCGAAAGTGTAAATGGATGTATGCTTTATAAGGTTTGTAGTCTGAACGGCTGAACGAATCTCCACAAAATTTGGTTTAGATGTATAGATATTCTGGGAGAACAAATAGGTTTATTTTATTAATCCCGCGCATCAGGAGTCCCGGGCAAAAGCTAGTAATATAACAATTGTCTATTATTTAAAAACAATACACAAATATTATATCTAAATTACACTGCAATGGAAATTTATTTCGAATGTTTGTGTTAATCTGAAGTATAATTTACAATTGTTACAAAGAGCATACAATTGACCGCATCTCATTCCACCTGCATTAGCTTAAATCGCATTAAATTCCATTATACGCTATGAATAGGTTTATTAACATAATACGATAGTATTAAATTTTACTAAAACATTTTGCGACCGCAGATTATATTAAGATACTCCGCAACTTTGTTAGCTAGCCAGTATTGTTAAATATTCTAAATTTTAATTCAAGTTTCGAATAAAGGGAGATATTTGTTTTTAAAATAATTTATTTTCAGTCCGTATCTCGAGTGTAAGCTTTAGGCTTTAAGAGATAAAAGGTCTTTACCTTTAAATCGTTAAAAGATAAGATAACGAATAAAGTAGAACACTTTATTTTTACACACATTTTTAGTTTCAATAAAGTGTCTTTTGTTATTTCTGCGATTTAAATTATTTTGGTCATTTTGAAAAAAGAATATGACTTCATACGTTCTTAATTTCGTCCACTGTTTTCAAGTTAGTCAATTATTTTAAATATTTTATTGTAATTGAAACATTATCAGATTATAATTACCATAATAAGCTTGGTAATAAATATATTTCGCGTGTGTGGGCGATACTTAACGCGTGTCGACGCCGAAAGGGAGCGCTGTGTGGCTACTCTCTGGAAAATCGCTCGGATCGGTTACGACCCGATGGACAGATACCGTCGGCGTTAAAACGTTTACAACGAATTAACACAACGTAATTTAAATTATAATAAAATTTAAACAATGTACATTCGAAACACACGTATTGTTAATGAAAATCGTTTCGTAGCTTAGCAAAAAAATAAATCTTCTGTCGACTTTATATTTATTAATAACTAACTTTCGCCCGAAATTTATTCCACGTTAAATAAATAAACAAAATAAGTAGACAATGTGTTCTTTCAGACTTTCCTCTACATCTATGCCAATTTACATTGTGATCACTTTAGTAGTTTAGGCTACAAACTTTAACAAACATTCATCCATCCAACCATCCATCTAAACTTTCGCATTTATAATGATAGTAAGATATGCTACTCTATAAGCTACTAAAACAGGTTTAATCACACTAACAATTATCAAATCAAATAGTTACATGTGCTTGTTTAAAGCACCAGCAATAAATAAAATCAGTCTTACAATGTATATTAGAACTGACACGAACGTTGTAAACACGTAGTAAAATAGTCAAGCATTCACAAAGAGAGACGACAGGTTACGATTATCATTGGCTTCCCATAACGCGGCGTCACAATGTTAGATAGCAGACGCGCGCAATGAAAGGTTACCAACCTCGGGACGCGTTCCATTCTCACTACCGTGTGGGAATATTAAAGTATTCCCTCTCTCGCATGACTTATATGTAAATTCAATCGATTATATTTCTAATTTATAGTACGATCCCACATTTTTTTATAACTTTGATATTGTATAACACAAATGTAATTTTCAACTAAGGATAAACTGACCACTTTGTGGCCAAACATTCTGGTTGCCATAACGTCTGTGATATTATTAATTCAGCTTGAAAGATTTATGGTTAAATGCAATTTTATAATTTAAAACAAATGACGTACGAGATCCAACAACTAAAACAGATAGTTATTTCAAAGGAATAATCAAGGATGTACAACGTGTTTTATAAGCATAGAAATAAAATTCCCTTGTACGTACAGACGTGAGAGATGGTGTAGGCAAAGTATCGCTGACAGTATGCTTTATGTCGTGTCAACGCTTTCCTGTTTATCAGTAAGAAGTGTAGATACAAGCCCGGTCGGTGTTGGATAGGACCTATAGCAGATCGTTATCTAAGGTATGCTGATACGTAATTGATACTTGCTATCATTTGATATATCAATAGGCAATGGAATTTCTAACAGTTCCTTAATGGTAAAATCCTTTACTAGCTACACTAAGGAACTGTCCTTACTCATTAGTACATCTTAGTTGATGTTATGTCAACACTTCTAGTATCTACTACTTCTTATAAGTTTTCTTTTTTGTAATTTCGAAAATACTGAAAAATTCATTTATGTTATGCCATAAAAACAATTTCCCACAGAATTACTAATCACTTTTAAAGCGCGGTAATTTACCTCGCTGAGAGAGAAAATGTCGTTTTGATTTACTAGTACCAGAGAGTTGAAACGATAAAATATACAGGAATACTGTCGAGACAAACGTACCGACCGACGTAAGTTCTATAAAATTGAAGGAACAGTTAAGTTGAATAACGGCCAAGCGACTTCCTTGTGAATTTTGCTCACTAATTGATTTATACGAGACGTTTCGAGACCTTGTTACGTGAATGCTGGATAGTGGATACGTAGCCCTCAAACAATAGACCATAATTTCATACTTAATTGCATTACAAGACTCGGTTACGGAATGGGACCGCTTTCGGTTCAACTTCGTATCGTTTTAGTTACGTTTAACCTTTTGATCTCCCAATTCCTTTGCGATGAATACGATATAAAAATGCTAGAATAATAAAATGTTTTTTTTTTTTTTATATAATGTTTTCTAATAGTATTATACTAAAAAAACAATTGGGGGGTTATTGCGTCTGTGTATTATATTGTTTATCTGTAAGTACATGATTGAAATACTTAACTTAAAAAAGTAAGGTCGTTAATGCTTCAGAGTTCGTGTAATATTTTGCGGGAAAAATATGCTACTAAGTTAACCTTTAAACTTAAGTCCCAATTTGTTGAAAATTCTAAGTTGCCAAATTAATAATAGCAACAGGTCTGAAATAACACAAAGTATTAATTTCCATTCTATTAACGGGAATTTCTTTCCTTGAACAGTTAAGTTCATTCATAACTCATGTTAAGTTCTCACTTATTCATTGTTCATACGCCTTTCGTCTGTTCTGCGGTTACTATGGAATTGTGCGCTTTGCAAAAACTTTCCTATGTTTAAATGTTTACCTCCATGTGGTAAAGTCTACGGTACTTTAAGAAATGAGAAAATAGTTAAACGTAATTAATGACCACACTATAACTTCAAAGTACGCTTTTTATTTTTTTTTTTTTTAATTGTATATAATTTATAAGGCAAAAGCGTTGGCATAAAATTAAAACGATGTGTGATATCGTATACCATAACTTTAACCAACTTTTCTCGATGGGTATTTTAACGAAGTTACAGTCCAGACCTATTATTTAAGGTACTCGAAGTGTAATAAAATATACACAAATTAAAGTGCACGGAGCACTTTAAACTTTTATGATATGCAGACAGGATGGAAAGGAAACTTACAGCGGGTATACACTATCTCTATGTGATTTAAGGGGCGTTCTGGTATGAAACGTTTAAGAATCGATACTATACATAAAACACGCGCTTGTTAATATTCCAAAGCGTGTCTTGCGTAAATGGATGGATTTGTATGATGTCAGGGCGATAGGACGCTTATCTTAGACTTCGATTAAGAATAGTTAATATTAATAATGCGAGGTTCAAAACGCAAAGTAGTAGTCACATTGTAATTATGAATTTCAAATGATGTGACATTTGTATATAAGCACTATTGCTCTCTGTTTTTACCAATGAAAATGAGAGGGATGGGAATACTGTAAAACAGTTGTTACAATAGTAGAGACTCCTTATGTAGTATTGGGACGCATTAACAGTACAGGAGCGCCGTTTGAAACGACATCCTGTTGAGCCGGGTTACACCGAATGTCTGAGTACGTGCGTGGACAGCGTTGTAAAATCCAGGGCCACTTAAACTGCGGTTCGTAAATCTAATATTAAACTTAAGATGCGGTTGGGTCACGACCACTAAAAAGCTTTGTGTTAGTGTTGTATAAAATTATTAATAAACATTATTATATTTTTTAGCAAGTAAAAGGAAAAATGAGTATGTTAGCACTTTAAGTTGTTTTTTTATCATACTAATATTATAAATGCGAAACTTTAGATGGATGGATGGATGTTTGTTAGAGTTTATAGCTTAAACGGTTTAACGGATTTCTATGAAATTTGGTATAGATGTAGAGGATAGTATGGAAGAACACATAGGCTACTTCTGTTTTTTTAAATGCCCCACGGAGTTGTGGGCGAAAGCTAGTTTGAAATAAATTCTATAAAAAGAGTTTGGCTTCAAATATAAATTTACACTACTATATTTTATTAAAATATTATTAATTGGTAACTACAGTTTAATGTTTTGTACGAATCTAAACAAAAAAACTGGGTAACAAAAGCGATCTAATCCTTAGCCCATATTAAGTGTTTGAAAGTAACAAAAGAATGTGAAATACAAATAAAATATTTACAATGTGTAACACGATTGTGTTGCATTCGTGGAACACAAATACGTGGTACCTAGTGCTGTAACCAATGTGATATGAATATTAAAATGTTATCGATTGTGCAGTACTCGAATGTCGATATGCTGCGTTCCAATTCATATGGAATTTAGGTTAATCGATAAATTAAATCGATTAAGTATCGAAACATTCTCTATACGACAAGAATCGGTTGTACCGCGAAAATGTACAAAGACTTTTAGTTAAAATTAATATAGAATTAGACTCTTGACATCTTTCACATCCCTAATAAGCGGTTTAGGTAGAGATACTTAAGACATCTAACCCGCTTGTCACCGCAGGTTACCTTATATTTTACAAGTCATTGACTCCAAATTATCTCGAAAATCGCTGAAGTTAGTTATTTAAATAAACTTTCTGTATTAGTACATTTACATTAGTAAATAAACACATACAATTCTCAAAAAAAAACTGCATTCACTCGTATTAATTTGATATACGAAATTTGTATTCTTTGGTATACGAAATTCAACCTTAGGCAATTGCAATAACGTGTTTTATTCGCTGTTCATTGTCTTGCATCATCACAAGTCACAGTAACAGTCTGTATACATAAATACTTACAAAACTCTATTAACATCAACTTACGTGTATTGCTTAATACAAGTATGAAGCTTTAACGTAATAAATATGAATGTAAGTTTGATTATTTTACAACACTAAAGGACGACATTTAAGTATGTAATAGCGTTTTTTAATAAGACCATGATTAAACACAAAATTCCATTGATAATTTGATATTTGTTTAAGATTCGTTTTAACATTCGGTTATTAATCGATTATAATAAAACAAGCTTTCGCCTGCGACTTTGTCAATCTTCCTATGTATTCTAGACTACATCCATGCCAAATGGCATCGAAATCCGTTCAGTCGAATCTAAACTTTCATCCAAACTTTCGCATCCATAATATTAGAAAGATATGTAAAGTTTTTACATTTGTAACGATAATTTGTTGACTGTCATAATTTATAACCTTAAATGTTTCTTGGATAAGTAACAAATTAAATCAATCTCACTCAACCGGTCACTCATAATGCCCTAGACAACTGACAACTGTAATCCAGTCTGGTAACCGGCAATTTTATAAAGCGAGAGAAACCAAACATTACCGCCAACCCACTTGAGTTGCGAAGAAAAGAAAATGTATTGGGAACTCGTCGTCCCAACAAGAAAGAGAAATTGCCCGATAGGGGAATGAAACTTGGCGATTGATTTAATGGGTCGTGAAAGTTATTACTCACTTATACCCGCGACTTTACTCTTATTATACGTCATTATTAGTTTTATTAAAGTGTGAAGTTTTGTACCGAATTAAGTTTTATCTTATTGATTAACTGGAGAAATGTTTTCGTTAATATAATAGTCATGTGTTTTTACATATTTTTATCGACATGATGTAACGGTTTATCACTTTACTTTTCAATTATCTATATCTATACTAGTCTATACCATCTATACTAATATTATAAAGAAGAAACATTCGTGTTTTTGTATGCATTGAAATAACTCAAAAACTATTGGACCGATTACAAAATTTTGCACCTTTAAAAAGCTAATTAATCTGCGAGTAATATAAGCTTCTTTTTTTCTGATTATTAATTTCACACAGACGAAGTCGCGAACATCAGCTAGTTTTAAATAATTTAAGTCCAAATGGTATTGTTTGCGGAACAAATTTTAGTTCCGATAGTGAATCTTGAGAAGCTCGGACAAGAGCACAGCACAGCGGGGTACGACCGTACATTTCTATGGTTTATTGTTCCAAACCTGTTTACAATTATACCTTACGTTTCGTACACGCTGAATAGAAATACAATTGATATGAAATTATAATTGAATTTGTATTCAGAAATGTTTAATTGACCAAAAAAATGACAACGCAAAATTGTAAATACAACTACTTCATTTAGTTTATAATTCTCTTTAAATTAGTACGAAAGAGTAACAAAATGTATATTTGTAAATATAAAAATTATTGAAAACTCAAGGATATAATAAAAACAAAACAACCTTCAAATAAACTTGTACACAAAACAATCGAGAATGTTTAAAATGTCATCCGAGTTAGATTTTTAAAACAAATATTAACATTTATTTACAGTAATAATATAATTATTAATAACTAAGAACTCGTAGGGGATCACGTGAGACATTACCCGTGGCTAGTTGGGACAACGCGGATGCAAGTCGAAGATTTATCACGCAGTCGGTGGTCGTAAATAACTTGGTTGCGCGAGGGGCGGAAAGGTCGGGCCTGAGTCGAGAGGCCGCGGCTCCCAAGGCCGATGGATAGATACCACTCGGCCCCACCTGTAAACTGGTATACGCATTGTGCTAAATTGGTAATCGACAATTATCTGGAATGCATTGTTAAAACAATCTAGTTATTAACAAATTATTATGTACGGAATTTAATAGATATACAATGATGTTTTTATGGAAATTTAAGTTTTCATAATTACATAATTTGTATTTTTTTTCTCTTTATTTTTTTAATGGACTTTTGCTCCTTAGAACATGTCAGTCCCAAAATATCGTAAACTAAATACCGACACCATACAATTATAAACAAACACAATACAGAATAAGAAAATGAAAAATAAATAAAAAACATAATTTGTACTAATCAAATACACTTTAAATTATCTAAATAGGTTTTTTTCTTATACAAAAATATGTATTTATGAATATTTAGCTTTCTCAATAATGTTATTAAGAGCTTACAAGTAAGTTTTCTAAAATTACCACTGTGAATCAAAAGTATAAAAACACTTTTCGATACTGCATCAAAGACTCCTAAGGTCTTCGGTTCAAATAAATAGTGTTGCTAAATTTTTATATCGATAAAATTAACAAAACAGATAATCATTAATCATTGCAATAAATATTATTCAAGGCTTTATTAGTAAAGATTTCAGTACATACATTGGCTAATATGTCGGCCTCACCTCGTAAGTGTTCAGAGGCCGCTCGTTGGTCAGGGATTGTCTCTGGTTACCTTTCGATAAATTGTGTTACTAGTAATACGATAGCTTTATGTTTGTTATACCACCTTTACACCCGCATGCAATAAAGCATACTAATTTATTTAACTATACAGAAAATACCTTTTACTGTTTTTTTTTTAAAGGGAATAGAAAATATATGTCCTTTATTGTACAAGTGATGTGAAACGTTGATTTCTAAGAACTAATACTACAGCAGTTTTTAAGACTAGAAACAAAGTATGAAGGAGTTTTGGCATATTTAATTAAAACTGTCAACATTTTAATCATAGTATTCATACTTTCATACTAATATTATAAACGCGAAAGTTTAGATGAATGATTGTTAGAGTTTGTTGCCTAAACGGCTGAACGGATTTCGATGAAATTTGGTATAGATGTAGAAGATAGTCTGATAGAACACATTTTTTTTTATAACATAAGGTGGCAAAGGAGCAACCGGCCTCCTGAATCCGCCAATATGGCAAACCGACCGCTGCCCTTGGACATCTGCAATTGCAGATGCGTTGCCTACCCTTACCCGACGGAGGAGAAGACGCACTTAAAGAGGACACTTCCCTTCCTATGCATCTCCTCCACCGTCAAATCCACTTCCCCTTTCCATCATAGGCTACTCGCTTTTGTTTTTTTTAATTCCACGCGGAGTTGCTGGTGCAAGCTAGTATGGATTATTATTACAGTTTTAATGAAGTTTTTAATGAAACTTACAATGTTGTCATCGTTATTCATTTCATATTGCAAGACATTAGTATCGAGTTACCTATCCGCTCTATTTAGCGAAGGGCGATGAATGACACGTTCATTATGCAACTGTGATCATTTGTAATTATTACTAACAATTATATTCCTATTTAATAATGATTTCATGATCATTCACTTAAATTACGAATTTTAAATGAGACACCACATGTATCTTTATTGAAGAGTGTTGAAGCACATCACTATTTGATAAGGAACGAGCTCACCATTATAATAAAAATATTTATAAATGTAACAGTTAATTTTCCTTTTTAATTTAGTTTTATTAAGCATTAATCTTTGAACTAACTTTAACACCACAATAGTAATACTCTTAATGTACCAAAAAAACATTAAAACCACTAAAATATCACAGGTCTATAAAATTAATACTTATGCTGAAGCGTGAATAGGTTTCCTTTAATCTAAATTTCCTTGTGTGTTGCCTTCATTGGGCAGTGAACCCCATAATCCTATCAATGATCACGTGCATTAAAATAGAAACAAAACTAAATTAATCAAGTGTCGTAAATGTGACATTAAAATGTACTATAACTTCGTCCTTACACCATTAACATTAGTTTTAATGGTCGAAATTAATGCGTCGCAATCGTTTCCTGGAAATGCGTTTCCATAGAAACGGTTTATGCTAATGAGGGTTTACTTTTACTGAGATATATTGTGAGATAAAGTTGTCTTATAGACGAGACAAAAAGAGGATTGGAGGATTGTCGCGGGTACTTTACGTTCGATTATCGCGTATTCGATCGTGAGTCTCGGCAGATGTCGCCGCGAGCGCAGCCTCTGCGACGCCGTGATTCATACGATAAGGCGGCACTGAGTCTGTCTGCTGCCATTAATTGAGAATTTGTCTCGAACGCAAACCTGTGTACTTATTTGCAGCCTGAGAATTCAATGCATAGAAATTATAGCAATGTTTAAGACTGATTAAAAAGATTTATCAATTTATACGTCAAACACTCATGAAACTCTAACAAAATGTTCTTACCTCATGTTATTAGTTAGCTAGTCTTTGTTATAGATTAATTTTTGTAGTTTAAATGATGATCGCACTTTTTAATATAAACCTTTTAAATGAGCGATTAAAGTATCAAATCATTTAAAGTACCCACACAATACCCTCATCGTATTTTACAATTGAAATATAATCGACTAAGTATTGAGCGCTTGCGTTACCACTAAACATATCTTTCAAAGCGCAGTGCATTATTTTAATATTTAATATTGCTATTGGAATATTACTCGGTGTGTACCAGCCCTTATAGGCTCAATTTACTGTGTACTAATCACGTCGGCCAGTGTAGAGGGCATGAATGAAGCAAAATGTTCCGCCGGCTGCGTAGGCAGGCCTCCGTCGTTAGATAAACTTGAAGGCACTCATTAATATCCCTCGTATTTAATAGCGTGCGGAATAACGAGGGAATATTAGCTGGAATTAATTTAGTAAGCCAACGGAGAATTCTATTAGCTCTAAAACTTTAAATTTGTAACTATATTTGACTATAAAAATTTGAAATTAAGAACCGGATACGAAAAATGTTGCAGTTTTGAGTTTTATGTTTTCTATCGTTAGACGTATTTTCTTATTATTTATTAGGTCGTTAATCGACAAGAAAAGTAATTGGAAGTTGGATGAGTTTTGAAAATAAATCATATCGCGTGTTGTATACATTAATTTAAATGGATATAAAAGATGGAATTAGAATAGAAATTTTGAATAATAATTGACTTTGATATTTATAACTTGTTAATGATAGAACATTTGTCTGAATATTTGCATACATAAATACAGGATGCGTTGATATATAATTGTTGAATATTTATAGATTAGTGAAAGCGTAGTTTTCAGATCACTGTGTTTTGATCATTCAAAGATGTGTGTTTTTATATTCGTAAAACTTGATTAGACTTCCTTGAGAGCCGCAATGCCTTCATTTGCTACAAAGCCTAAATTGTAGCGAACAAAATATTGTACTATTGTACCAATTGCAGTGTTAAGGTGAAATTTGTATATTGTTAACATTATACATTTTATTAAACTTGAGCGACAGTCTTTGTCACCGTGAACCGGTTCACTGGTGTGCTGGCATACTTCGTGATTACTTTTACTTCTTCGTATTAACAAAATAAATGTTAACACAGGTGATACACGATACAGGTCAAATGGAAACTAGATCGTATTTATAAATAGTTCTACTTCGCTATTAGTTTATTGCTTGTTTTCTAACTATATGGAAACTAGCCGTTGCTCGTGACTTATTATTGTTATTCATAAATAACGTAGCTTTTAAAATCGGCCCAGTAGTTTTTGAGTTCAATACACCCAAAAATAAAAATCTTTATAATATTAGTATAGATTTATGTCGTAGTCTTTTTAAGGGAAAAAATATCTTCTAAATAAATGCAGCATGCTGTTGCATTTTTAACTTTGTTTGATTTTTATAGAATTAATAGGTATTACCTAGAATTATCGTCACCACTTAATATTGTATGCATATATAGTTCATGTTTATCTTATGAAACTTTTAAGTGCATTTGAAAAGTTATTCTTCAGTAAATTTGGGCGATATCGATATAAAATACTATGTTTGCATTTCACGTATACTATCGACACAATGACACACGTAGAAACGCTCAATAAAACTGCGAGTGTAAACTAAAACAATGTTTAAAAAGTTTTCGCGCGACCTTACGAACTTTTTGCTTTCTAAATCTCACCGACTACAACACATTGTGTAAATCGACTGTGTATTTAGATATATGTGACACGTTTCATTTTATAAAAAAAATGAGAATATTTCAGCCGCGGAATTTCTAAAAAATGAGCTATAACTTTCGTTTTACATTTTAAAATATGTTAAAAGTCAAAAATCTATGTTTCAAGAACCGTCTCAAAGACAATTTACTTCTCTTTCATTCTTTTCAAGAGAAATATAGAAAACGTTTTTCTAATCATGGTACGAGATTTACAAAATGACGTTGCAACTACTGCTACATGACATGAAATTTTTAGTAGAATATCTGTTTTTACATGTACCGTAAGGTAAAAATATCTAAACGATGTGAATTGAAATGCCAAACAAATCACACGTTAAGTATTAGAACAGTATGCAGCTAGGAATAACGGTTGTGGTTACAAACGAGTGTTAATTCTACAAATGATAACGTGAAGTTCCACTACTTCGATTGTCGATTTTACGTCAATTTTTTTTTAAAACAATTAAAGCCTAGTTTAACATAATGTGTGAGTATCAGCGGATAGTGAAATATTTCGCTTTTATGAAGTGATCGTAACTGTACTTAATAGAAAATCATTAAAACCAGCATCGCACGACGGCTAATAACAGCCTGCAGTGAGATACCATCGCTAACTGTTCCTCGATCCCGCGTGGACTAGCTTAATTATTGATAGTATAACATTTGTATGCTTCTAAAATACAATTATCCTCTAACTCAACTTCGTGTTTCAATTTATAACTGTTGGAATCAAAGCGTTATGTACATTATCGTATTAGTCAAGATTATCAAAAGGAAGGAGGCTAGAGGAAAATTAAATTATATGTCTTGAGATCGTTGTTTGCAGTATACGCCTGTAAATAAACGTAAATAAAATTCGTAGGATTAACAAAGAAATCTATAGAGAAAAAATACAAAATAATCTATTTCAAACTGTTAACATTTTTTTTATATGTCATTTGTAATCTTACTGGTGGGAAACCTTAGTAGTATTACGAGTAAATACGAGTATATTGCAGCTCTAAGCCTGTATACATTTACCAAATTTCGTAAGTCTCGAACACGAGACGGTGTATGCACTGACAAATATATCACTGCCGCCACGTTTCAAATCCAGCATTATTAAAGACACAATCACGAATCCTGCCCACGATTCGCCACTTCATCAAAGATAAGCCTTCATTCAGCTAACATGATAAACTTCTTACGGTTATCCGTTACTAAGCGGACGTTTTGTAACCGGCTTGTCTGATTAAAACTATAATCTGACGAATTCCGTTGCGTTGCTTAACCCTTAAATGTATATTGTTGGCAAACAAAAATATAGTTTTTGTTGAAACCAAGGTTTTTTAATTATTTTTCCCTTAATCTGTGACACAAAACCTATACTGAAATTTAATTTCATAATTAAATAAAAAATCATGCGTTTAAGGGTAAAACGTACACAAAAGTGTTCATTATTTCGTACCAATATTATAAATGCAAAAGTTTAGATGGATAGATGGATGTTTATTAGTTTGTAGCCTAAGCGGCTAAACGGAAGTGGATAAAATTTGGCATAGATGTAGAATTTAATCTGGAATAAACATAGGCTAGTTACTAATGTTTTTTCTTTTTCAATTCCACGTAGACAGAGTCGCGGGCAAAAGCTTCACAAATAAAACAAATAACTTTTTTTTAAAATAACTAGTGTTTCATAACAAATAAAAATTATTCAATTAAGTTCACCTATTTTGGTTTTAAAGCAAACATGTAAACGGAATAAATGTTATCTGGGAAACCAGTTTGAACTTCAGATTTGATTATTTCAAGATTTGCTTCATTAAATATTGTCAGCATTTGTTTGTACGGGCGAGTAACAGATGAATCTTCATCGTCATATTCAAGTTCGTCAGTTGGTGCTATGTTTTCTTTTATAATAATCATACCATTAGAAGCTAGAGATTTGCTGCATTTACGCAAAAAGTCTACAAGATCATTGTTCGTCAGGTATCCTAACACCCATTGACACCAGATCAAGTCGTATATCTTGTCTGGTTTAAATTTCTGGAGGCTCTTATGGTATAATGTTCCGAGTTTCACATTGTTTTCACCAATTACCTCTGCAGCGGTGTTGATAAACTTTTCATCTTGTTCAACTAAATCGACTTTATCGAAATAAGGAACTAGTAAATATTTGCTGACTCTACCGACGCCCGCTCCACAATCCAAAGCTAGTTTTGTATCCAACGGGTCTTCCAGTGTTAATAAGTGATTTAAAAATGTTCTCGAACCATCTATGTCAATGTCTGAAATATGACCGAAGCCACCGAGCACGCCGTTTACCGTCGCCGGTACTTTAGCCCAGTAACTTGCAGCTTTTTTGTAAAATTTTATCTCTGCCATTGTCGGACATTTTTAACGCTGAATTTGATGACATTTGTGACAACTAGTGTTTTATTTAAAATATGTAAAATAAATAACAGCCAGTATTATCGTACACGATCAATACGTTAAGTGGTCTTCAATCAAATTGGTACTAGACTTGCACAACTATTTATATTTAGCTAATGCGGAAAAATCCAAATAATAGACTTCAGTTTTATATCACAATCTACTGATTTTATGTATTTCAAAATTCTGTACCTTTAAAATAGCAATAATCATAATAAAAAAAAATTGCATCATTTTTGTTGCAGGCGCTGATAGCGGCAGTAAACGAGACGCCGGAGGAGGACATCCGCGATGCTCTGAAGCAGCAGACGGAGCAGCTGGCGCTGGTGCCGCGCGGCCCGGAGCTCGTCAAAGACACCGTCGCGTACAATACCACTATCAAGACTGATGACACCGTGAGTTTCAAAGACATATAAGTTCACCTAATTTATTGTACTCGTTTTAAAAAGATGTAGTTTTTGGAGTTTTATATGTTTTGTTACTGGCAGGCAATAGTTTACACAGATAGGATGGGTTTTCAATATGGGAACAATGTGTATTTAAATTTTATAAGGAATAGTACAACTGATGTTTTTGTAATAATAAAGGCACAGTTACTTTTAATGTTTCGTTAAACACTGACGTTTTTTTTATTTGTAGAAGGAACTGCGTGCACTGCGTCCGGACGGGACGCTGGTGACGGAGACGCGGCATACCAGGGAGGAGGAACGGCTCTGCGACGAGGACTTGCCCGAACAAGAGGTCCGATAAGTGCAATATAACAAAAGAATGCTTTTTTACCCTGTTAACGATGTATAATGCAATGGATAGCCACTGTGTCCGCAAATCGGTGGTCCATTTTGTTGCGACATCTGTCCCAAAATTATAGTTGACTAAAATTCCGCTCGCAGTAGTATATAATGGCATTAATTTGACGACTAAATAAATAAATAGATGAATAAAGGCTTGTTAAAACAGTGTTAATTTGCCTTAGGCCGGTGGCATAGCGAGCGACGAGAGTGTAGTCGAGGAGCGCGGCGGTACGGAGAAACGCCGACGCGAGGACCTGGAGCGCAGCACCGACCTGATGGCGGGCGGTCTGCGCCTCGCCACACAGATACACTCCAGAACACGCACCGAAGAAGGTACAGAAATCTGTTACTGAATGTTTGATAGAATAAAACAATCTGATCATGTATATATTAGGATGGAGCACACCAACATATAGGTTACTAAAGATATGACTAGAGTAATATTTTAATGGATTTTTTTTTTGTTTTATACAGTTGAACGAGAAGGACAACCAAACATGGACGACGATTGGGATAGTTTATCGGTGAGATTGCGACGCCAGCGCCGCCTACGTTTGAACGGTGAGCAATAAAACTAAAATTGTATTACTACTCAATAACAGATGGCGCTAAGTACGAAGTGGAGTTTCATTATTCGCGTTTTTATTTTTACAACATTAGATGGCGCTGTTTTTACTTGTACCAAAATAAAAAGAAATCTAGTTTTTAATAGGGTAAATCTTATTTAAAAGTACATATATAAATAGTTATAACCTTTTTATCAAGATTTTTTTATATGTACGCAATTTCTACATTGTGTCTAGTCATAAAAGTGGTCAAAGCATATCAATGACTGTATCCGTATGGTATTGGTGACCGTATTGGTTCTGCCCACGGGGAAACAAGACTGTTATGGTAACAAGTTATGTTGTATTGGTTGTTAATCGTTCATTCTTTAAAAATAATTATACCCCAAGGCGTTGGATAAATGCGTCGTTGTAATACTCATTCCACGAGATATTGTTTTGTATAATTTTAAGTCACTAAACTGTTTTAAGATCAGCATAGCCATTACGATAGTATGTTCATTTCACCATATGATAACGCTTTCATTCATAATTTTTTTATCTATACTAATATTATAAAAAGGAAAGATTTGTATTTTTGTATGTATTCGATTCACGTAAAAACTAATACTGGGTCTATTTCAAAAATTCTTTCACCAATAGAAAAGTAAAGTACTCGTAACATAGGCGACATTTTTGTTACTTTTTTTTCACGTGGGCGAAGTCGCGAGCAACAGCTAGTTGTTAAATAATTTACCAACCGAAATACAAATAGATCGATGAAATTCTAAAGACTATTGTTAATATAAAACAATCGTCTTTTATATTTACAGTTAGTATGAACATTAGCGCAACTGAGAGCACCTGCTTCATTATGCTTTTATGTGCCAGTAACTGTCTTGATGAGCCGACACACGACAAACATGCATACCATTACCGTGTATATAATTAAATTAATGTTATATCTAACAAACATTATAAATGCGAAAGTTTAGATGGATGTTTGTCAGGGTTTGTAGCCTAAACGTCTGAACGAATCTTGATGAAGTTTGGCAAAGATGTAGTGATAATCGGGAAGAACACATAGGCTTTTTTTAATTTCACGCTGACGGAGTCGCAAGCTAGTAACTTATAAAGCTTTGGTAGAAATGTAATTCTTAAGCGCTAAAAAAAGACCTATTAAAGAGGAACCTTATATTTGCTCTCACTATGCGTTTTTCATGTTCACCAATGAGTTAAGACCACAATAAAATACAATAATATCCACACAAAAAATCAATCGGAAAATATAATATTTCTCTTTTCTTCATAAAATGAACTCTTAATCTGCAGCATATTTCTAGGTATGTTGCTAAAGTGAGGAAATTAGACATGGAACTCCATTGAATTTTTAGTTTCAAATCAATGGAAATGGAAGTTATAAATCATACAAAACTGAAATTATCAAGATTAAAATAGATTGGATAACTTTATTGAGGATCTAATCAAGTGCTTATGCAAATCACAACCTTCTGTCACCTTATACAGCAAAATACAACTTGATGTGTGTATTCTGTTATCGACTGTAGCCTTGATATACGTCTAAAGCCCGCTACACACGCTCAGTTTTATCTGATAGTTTTGTCTGAAGAGTCCGATCGTTCTGGTAAATTAAAATAAACTGAAGACTGTTCCGTTCCGAGTAAGTAAAGGGCTAAACAATTGTTTTCAGTAACTTGTAGTTAATAAATCTATGTACATCTAAATAAAAACTTTGTTAAAAATGATATCATAATCACTTGGTTTCAGACTTTTTAATTTAAATATATTTTTCTCATGAAATTTATATCGTATGACCATTTATACAAAGCTATTTTGAACCACATAATTATTTTCTTAGCAGTGACGATGATTGTATACGTTGCTAATAATGACGGATTAAAAAAAACACTTCAAACGAAGAAATGTTTTATGTAATTAGATTGTGCGTTCAGATAGATAATATGGGTAATTTAATACGGGTCCATCAGATGCCGTATTTGGTCAATCATTGTGCCCACGTAATACTTACGAGGTCGTTTGTGACTCGTCTTTGCGCACGTCTAAACCCATGGCCTATTCCTGTATTTATTATTTTATTTGATATCTTTAGAGTTTGTATGCCATTATCATCTTTTTAATAGTCTATTTAATAGTCTAAAAATATGAAAAAAAACTATGTAAAAGTCTTATTTGTGAATCCAAATTAAACATAAAAAAATGTAATTTTAATCAATGCGTTCCTAAGCACCGTTAGAACAATTTTAGCATTATTCAGGTCATTTTATTCCTTACAAGTACAGCGAAAGTTTTTTTTTCTAACGTGTTATGTGGTATTTGATTCCTTAAGAAGTTCTTAATGAGCCTTTCGTCATTTATTGACGGAGTACTTGTGAATTCCGCGGTGTGTAAATTTCGATTGCAGAGACGCAGGTTCCAAAGTCTTTTGCAATTTTCTTAGCATAGTTTTACTTACAATATTAACGGTACTTATGTTACTCTATTTATTGAGGTTCGTTAGTTATTTTTCTGTTTACTATTTAAAATAAAGTAATTGGATATTAAGTACATTTAGGAATTTTATAATTTAGGATATAAGCATGAAAAATCAAAATATCAAGAAAGCATTTTTTTTTATGTTTTGTTTTGTCTTAGATAAAGAATCTAGTAATATGCATATATGGTAATAAGTAAGGTAAAAAGGAAATGCATGATAACCTCTGAGCTACATTAGCATAAATGTGAATAATCCCGTCGCGATCTTTGAATTGTTTAAACTAAGGCTACATTTCTTGTCCGTA
This sequence comes from Papilio polytes, assembly GCF_000836215.1. Taxonomy (NCBI): domain Eukaryota; kingdom Metazoa; phylum Arthropoda; class Insecta; order Lepidoptera; family Papilionidae; genus Papilio; species Papilio polytes. Next base: position 3,292,848 of record NW_013527693.1, read on the forward strand.
ATTAGAATAATCACTGAAACGGCCGCCATGACCTAGAAATAATTACGCGCTTCATAATTTGTCGCGTCGGTACTGTCTTGCAGCTGTTAAGTAAAAATGACACCCGTGTTTGCAGCTCATTGCATTGACCTTCGTTAGTTTGGCAAACTTATTGACTGAACGATTACGCCACGTTGCGTGCTAGTGAGGATGGGAGCGGCCCCGCCAGCCGCCACTCAAACGTGA
>NW_013527693.1:3296207-3392406 GCF_000836215.1 Papilio polytes
AAAAAAAAAAAAAAAAAAAAAAAAAAAAAAAAAATAAATATACCGACGAATTGAATACCTCCTTCTTTTGGGAAGTCGGTCAAAAAATAGAGCACCACTAGCTGCGGAATCCCATGACTCAAGCACCATACCAAAAACTTAAACTCATGTAACTAAGAAAAACTTAAGTGACGTAATTATTATTATTAATGCGAATTTGGATGGATTGATGTATCTCCAAAAGGGGTAAACGATCGTTTGTAAGATCTTGTAGTCTAAAAGAAAGTATAGGCCGTTGTACTAAGTCTCTAGGTATTAAATGTATAACGTTTGCCTTCAGAATGGTTAAAATGAGTTTATTATTAATTGCTTTGGAGAGGGCATTACGACCCTCCGATATACAAAATTCGCTGATTTAACTTTTACTTAGTAAAAGAATTGTTAGAATCTGTTGGATAATTAGATTTGTTTTGGCACGAATGTTTTTTTTTATTAATTTGAATAATAAAACATTGTCATTATTGATATGCAAAGGAAGATAAATAAAAAATCTAGGTTTCAGCACTGTCGTAAGTTGTTTTTGTATTCGGCGTAATTAGTCTTTGCATTGTATAATTTTTCTTCCAGTGCTCGAAATATATAATTAACTAGCTTTCGCTCGGGACTCCGTCCGCGTGGTATTAAAAAATAAAAAAAAGCAAGCAGCCTATGTGTTCTTCCAGTCTATCCTCTACATCTATGTCATTGAGATTCGTTCAGCAGTTTAGACTGCAAACTCTAACAAACATCCATCCATCCATCTAAACTTTCTCATTTATGATATTAGTAAGATTACCTAATTCTACTATCTGTGTCTTTCTCGACGATGAAACATGACGTAATAATGAAATAAAAGTAACCAAATAGCCTTTTAACTTATGATAACAGAAGACATCAATTCATAAAAGATAGGCTCAAAACGTGACGTAATAAAAATTGTATGTCGCAAGCGCGTTTAGACTTGGCAATGTAACATATTGCACATAAAACGATGTTAGAAAAGATATAAGTTTCATAATTCAAGGAAAATGAGGTTATTTGGCAAAAATAGACTTAGAATTTACTTACTTTTATTTCTTTTAAAAGCTTTTTGTTTTTTTTAGATGTGATTCCAATTTTAAAAAACAACTACCTTTCAATACTCTTAAGAATAACCGTTCCTTTCTACATATTTTAACCTTTAAGATTGAATGTGGATGGCTACAAAGGAAGACCGAAGAAAGTATGGGTAGTTTGTGTGTATGAGCATATATGACAGAAATGTATGAAAGAGCTATACATTCTGTGCCGACCTTGCGTAGGGATAAGAGCAAGTTGATGCTGATTTACACTTATTCATATTATTAATACATAGAAAAACTTTCTTAGTTACATAATGCTGTTATTTATCGGCAAAGTAGTAAATACTGAAGCGAGTTTTATACTTTAGAAACATCTTGCGGATGTCTATGGGCAGCGGTCGCTTCGCCATTTTGGCGGTTTCAGGTGGCCGCTTGCTCGTTTGCCACCTTGTGTTATAAAAAAAAAAATCTTGACTATGTCATCGACGTGCCCGACTTTCATACAAAATAGTTTGTTTACATATTCTATAATCGTAAAAGGAATTGAAAATGGATTTGTATCGCTTTAAAAAGAAAGTAAAACTCATAAAGTGCCTAAATTAATAGTTTACTGTAAACAATTTATGGAGATTTCACAATCGAATTGAGAATTTATGGCCAATTATCTGTATTTAAAAGGAATTTATTATCTATTATATCTATAAATACTGTAACGATAAGACTGTTAACTGACTGGCTTGTGTTAAGGACCCGTTGTTTATTCAATAAAAGCCTTATGAGGTAATCTACTAAGCGAACAAGAATAATATGAAAAAATTAAAAATGAAAATGAAAAAATATTTAATTTTAGGAAATTCCCAAAGTCTTTAACTAATTTACATTTTTTTTTACAAACATAATCTAAAATTAACAAAACAATAAAGTTTGAAGTATGAAAGCGAAGCTGCAGGCGAGTTTGCGGATTAGAAAATTGTTCAGCTGCCTTCCCGTACTAGTACGCTAGTATTTTAAATCTATACTATTAATGTAAATTTTTATTTTGCATATGTTACTTGATTTTTAAGACTAACCGTGAAGAGATGTACTGATACAAAATAAACTACACCATTATATAATGCCCACCATAATTTATAATATCTGGTACTCATACAAAAAACCTAAGACGAAACCATTAATTATTAACTACAATGAGATTGTCTCCATGAATCATCATGGAGATAAGTATCATAAGTATCAACTTAGATTACCAAAAGATACGAGTATATGAACATGATCGTAAGTTATCCAAAAGTTTGTTGCAACAAAAGTGATGCAAACTCTTACAAAACAAAAATGCATCAAGCAAAACATTAAACCACAAAGTGACAAAGTTTGCGTTCCGGCATATCTTGCCTTTTCCATCCTGCCGCTGTCCATGAGCTTTACCGTTTACGGCTAGATAAGTGTTTCATTCACCAAACAGCCCTTATTTAGCACATATGTTGAGTCAGTCACGTTTGTCACATTGAGATGTACTTGTTATATTACAAGGAATCGCCGGCAAACAGCAAACAAAACGATCGTGACTCATAACTAGAAAATGCGAGTACAGGTGTCCAATGTCGCCTCGACGAATTGTAATTAGTTCAATACAGATATAATCGCACTTATAAACAATTATTTCGTTTATGTTTGTTTCAATCAGTACCAACCTACGTCGTATTAAAACCACTCGCGTTAGCTCGTTAGGCACAGACGTATTCCTACACAATGAGCTTGTTATAATTATTGTACTGCGAATAAAATACTTGTATAATGTTTGAATATTAAAATGTCGCTATGTACAAAGGCGTACCAACGTTCCGTACAAAACAAAGCACAGTCATTAGTCGCGTAGGCGGTGATCCTCCATTGAATCCAATTACAGGCGAAAATACAAGATTGTCTAGTTTTTGTTGATACAGCGAGATAACAATAAGTGTACGTGGGCTGGACTAGTTTTATAATTACGAGGTGTTATTAAATGTGTAATAAATCATCGGTTTTTTGTTTTCAGAGGTCAATTTTCGAGTACACTCGGTCGATTCAGCCACTCAACGAGCCGCTTGAATCCGAACAGTGAGGCCGAGGAGGAGTACTCGCGCAGCGCGCAGACTTTGCCGCGGAAACTCCACGAGCGCAAAGAAAAACCCACCGAAAAGCCGACAACAAACAAATATTGGAATCGCCTCTCGTCTAACAAGCGATCAACAAGTGCCATCAATATATCGAATAATCACGTGCCACCGCCGCAAGAGGTCAAAATCAACGGTTACCCGCCTGGTCCGGCGAAACCGGCGCGGACCTACAAAGGTCTGAATAGGAGCAAGAGTTTTGCTATGGGCGCTCCTGAACAGGAGACGCATCCACGTTACGTCACAGGCATGAGTCGCAACTACTCCACGATGTACAAATCGAATCCGCATTTGAGTAAACTGGACGAGACTCCAGAACAACTCAAGAGTCCCGGTATTGTGTCTATCATAAACAGAAGTCAGCGGGATCTCGCTGACGCCGTCTCTCGTGAGACTGAACGCAGACGTGATGGCTTGTTCGGAGCTAGATACGGTAAAACTACACCGATTAGTAACGGTCACACGAACGGCTATAATAAATCCTACGAGGAAACCGATAAGAAGAAAATTTTCCTTAAAGGACTTCGCGAACGTGCTCCAGATCTGTATCAAACGTTACACGCCGACGATGAATCAGACGGAAGCAGATTATCGTCGAGATATGGGACCCCCTCCCCGCATTACAAGGAGCGAATATCGGAGGAGCGAAAAATCCCGCTTTACAAAACTGAATCATTGAACAGAGAATCGAGTCCTTTCGTATCGAGATTGGAAACAAGATTAAAATCACCGGCAATAAGGAGAGGGAGCAATAGCAGCGATAACTTCTCTGAAACGTACAGGTACACGACACGATCGGGTGACCCGGAACGACCGAGTGTGACGGATACCGTCGAGACTGTTAGTAAGAAAATAGTACCGTCAAGAGATGGTCGGTCCAAAGAGATCATAGAATCTCGGGAAGTGAATTCGGTTACAAAGAGCAGGGGTTATAAGGGGGAACCGATTTCCAGCGTTAAATACTACGATAATGGAATACGTGCCTCACCGCCTGGCTTTGAACACAAGAATGGATCGGCGCCTCTGTATTCGGAACGAAGGAGTAGCAACTACAAGGTGATAGAGAAGATAAGAGATTATTAGTTACGTATTTTTATAATCGTAACATTAATTGCCATAAACACAACGTACTTTATTGATTTAAAAGTATCAGAACAAAATGCACAAGCGTATTTTCAATGCTCTATGTTATTAACATTGTTGGAGAAATAATATTAAAAATTACTTTAACATAGATTTTGTTAAATTAATAGATCGCTTTTCATGTAAAAAGTCATATAGCTTTACTAATTTTATTTTTCTTAACATAAATAATTGATTTAAATCCGTCCGTTTTAAGATTTTTTTAAAATCTATCTTAATGTTAAGTCTATTTTTAAGACACGTTGATTTGTAATATAAACTTACATTTATATAACATTTTTAAATGTATGTCAAATAAGAATTATAATAAAATGTATTCAAGAAAAATATAATGTGTTAATATGCACTAAGAAAGTCGTTTTATTCATATACCTCATATTAATGTTACATTTGTAAATTACGAGTATAATGGTTCTTTTTTCCATGTTTTACTATGTATTTTATTTACTCTTCTTTTTTCCTTATTGATCTCTTGTTCTCTTGGCGACAAAGCTAGTCTCTTGTTTGGTGAGCAATAAATTAAAGGATTTTTTTGAATTCATAATATGACTGCTTGTGGAAATAAAAACAATACGTATTTAATATTGTAACATTCATTTGTTTGAACAAGTGCATTTAGAACTTAACCTTGTAGAACACAGAACATAGAACAATAATTAATTATTGAAAGAATAGGTATTCGGAATTGCAAATATATTCTTGGTTCTGCTTAAAGCCGCCATAATACCTATATAGATTTTTTAGTTACTGTTATACTCAGAGTTTCAGTCAAAGAAGAGACAAATCTAAAACTTTAAAGGAGTGCTTTAAATAGCAATTAATCTAGTTTATTTATTCGGTATATTTTAGTATTATACGAGTTTTTGAAATAGACATCTATGTTTTAATATTATAACTTGGAAGCTTAACATGTACTGTGCTTATTTGAACCTTTACAGTGTTTTTAAATTTACACAATAGATGGCGGTTAAACAAATAGACAAGAAATCAGTGTATTCTGTTTTGCTTAGCAATGATAATTGTTAAGATATAACATCATTAGCTAGCAAAGTATGTTATTAACTATTAATCACATCTTGTACAAGATTAGGTCAAACATTACGCATGACCTCGTTTTGATAACTTGGCCACCAAGATAAGTATATCGACTTCTTATCAGCAAAAAAAAAACAAAAACATTTGTTAGTTTTTCTATAACTATCAGTTTATTAAAATATATGTCCCTTATTACTACATTTAATTTAAAAGTATTCTTTAAGTTTGTACTTGGTAATATTATTCAGTGATATCGAAACATGCAATGATATTGGAACAGAAAAAACTCGATATTTAATTTCAATCAAATACAAATAATCATAATTAAAGAACAGGTTACATAATTTTAAATTTAAATTTCTGTTTTTTGTTCGTTCGAATGTCATTTGGAATGTTAGAAATCTATTTCCTTTACACGTTCCAACGTTTTATTTTAGAAGGGTCTATCACGAGTATTTGTTTGGTAGTTGCGAGAATGTATTTATATTATCATCGGCAAAATATATGTGAAATTTTTTGGTGTAATTCACGTCCGGTAGAGGCGCTATCTAATTCTAACAGAAATTTTGTCGCTAACGTTACGAAAATTTTCTGGCAAATATTGGTGATAACCCCTCTGATAACAGAAAGTAATTTATCTATCACGTGCGGCGTATGTGTTCAAGGCTTTTGGAGTATGCTGGCTAAGGGCGACAGAAGACCCGTTGGTGGAGGCCTAGCTGTGGAAGATTTTAGGTTGATAACTGTGATACCACATAAATTATTTGAATACTAGCTGTTTCCCGCGACTTCGTCCATGAATATTAAGATAAAAAAGTGGCCTATAATATGCCCGTCTATGTCAGCTACCCTTCAGTGAGAGCCCGCTCGAAATCGGTCAATCCGTTTCGGAAATAACCTGGAACAAACGCGGCTTAAGGCAGACAAAAAAAAATTAAAAGCAATTTTAGTTATCAGCAACGCAAATACGACATCTTCCCGAAATCTGAAATTTTTCTTTTGATATTACAAACAGACACTTCTCTTTCATTATATGTATAGAAGAAAACCTTTTTCTGTAAAAAAACTGTAGACATGTGGGACAAAATCACTTTAATTCCTTATCATTTAGCGAATCTTTTAAATATTTTTTTCATGATTTTCTAAGGAATAAAAAAAAAGTTAAGTCTTGTTACCTCTTATACTGATTAAATTATGATTACAACAAAAAATTTGTCTCATACTAAAAAAAAAATCCTTAACTCCGGTTACATTGTCCTTGAAAATGTATTTGAGTGTATTTTTTGTTCCATGTTGATTTATCGTGTAGAGATACTATTGAGTTAATTGTGCGTCAACGTGAGTTATGTTTGAAAATGTATTTTTTTCACATCAGTAATTTATATCATATTCGATTAGGTAACATCCAGGTAATTGGAAATTAAGTCCTAGATGTGGGCAAGCTTTGTTTATAAAATTTGTACGCTTATTGAAGGAAATTGTCAAATTCTGGACGAATTTGATGGTGTTAAAGCGAATGTGGACGAGATGTGAATGGAGAGACTATATAAAAAGATTTTAATTTTTAATTTAGGTTCAATTCTGAACTTTAGGGGCCATTATTTATACAAATTATGCAAACTATATCAGTAAAATTAAATCTATTTATTCCTCTATCAAATCATTGATCAGTTTCCAATTAAACTTTGATAACACGCATACGAGGGTTTGTTATCCAAATAATCCCTATCTAAATTTTGTTTTTCTATGCTTTGATTTCTATATTATAGAAATGTAGGCCCTGATCTATCCTTTGTTCTAAAGTGTATGCACAGATATCTAGTCAATCATCACTTGCATTTGAACGGATCTTGTTCTATTGAAAGCTATTATTTCGCGTTTGAAGTGGACGATTACCTAGCTGGCTAGTTCGTTCGCTAGATACATTCGCTCTGTAATCGTGATGTAGCGTCTTGTTCAACTTATGATGAAAAACGTAAGGCCCAAGTCAGTATAATTTGCGACTTCGAGTAGAAGGAAGGTCAAAATATTGAGTGTTAAATAAAATGGTTTGTATTTTTTCTTCTTTTTGTTCTAGTTTTGTTAGCAAATAATTATAAAACTCTTTAGTGTCTATCTATTTTGGCGAATGCGGATGGTTATCTTTGAAGGTTGTTTGATTTTTTTATAAAAGCACTTATTTAATTTTACTCCAAAGTAGTGGATGTCCGTGAAAATTGTTAATTTCTGTGTACTTAGACAAATCCAAAATAGCTTTCGCTTATTTCGCGATATGTTTGTAAGTACCTACATCTTTATTATTTCTCTATTAAAATTTTAAATGTTTTGAAGAAATATTCGTCGTTAAATTTGTATGGATTTCAAATGTTTACAATAATTGTTAAAATACTTATACGTTGTTATGGGCAACGTATTATTAGTATGTGTAATTTTTATTTATTTTTATTTATTTACAGGTCAGATTAAAGTTCTTGTGGTTGTGTGCAGTGTTATGTGTTTTTGAATCATGTCTTTGTGCGAATATTTTATATGTGGAACCATTCACTTCAACGTCCCATTATATAATGTTACGACAAATTGGATTAGAACTTGCTAGAAGAGGACACAATGTTACTGTTATTACTGCTAACAAGGAAAAGAATCCTCCTAAAAATTATCACGAGGTGATGGTCGACGACAAAAAGATTTGGGAGGTTATTGGTAAGTTGTACTTTTTTCTTTCATTACTCATGCTACAGTCGAGTTCAAGGGAAATATGAAATTATAGCAAGCTTGTCTAAACAATTATACCTTTATAAGGCTGTTATCTCAGACTTACTACAATCAGACAAGTTTGAATCATCAAGGTAAATACCGAAACGATCCAAAATTAATCCATTCATAATAAAAGAGATTGGTAGCATTAAAATGTGTGAATAAAATGTCTCCTAGAAGTGTATGAGATTTTGACGTTTTGAATATTTCTAACAAAATGATATTACACTGTGATTATTTTTTTAAATATTAATATAGATGGTATATGTCATGTGTTTATCAATAAACTGCTAACTTATTGAACCTTTTCCTTTCTTGCAAAAGATGCAATAACCGTCCTCTATTCTAAAGTTTCAAAAAGTGGTCCATCTGATGTTAAGCTGCCACTAAAATTAAAATGTTCTTTAGTAGAATCTGGGTACAAACTCACAACAATGACCAAATCACGAGTCGTAGTATAATTTAAGAAGTACATTATTTTACAGGAGGCGGAAGACCAAATGTTTTCACGATGAGTAGTATATCAGCAGAGAAATTTCACGAGAAAATTCTCTGGGGCGGTGGCCTTGCATTTACTGAAGTTATTATGAATTCAGTTCAAGTTCAACAGCTATTGGCTATAGATCAGAAGTTTGATTTGGTGATATGTGAACAGTTCTTCCAAGAAGCAACTTACATTCTAGCCCATAAATATCAAGCTCCACTAGCCCTTGTAACCACATTTGGAAATTGTATGCGGCACAATATAATAGCTCGTAATCCTTTGCAATTAGAAACGGTATTGCCAGAATTTTTAGACGTCAAAAATCCAACATCTTTCTGGGGTAGATTAAGAAGCTTATATTTTACAGTGTACGAATTCATTTGGTGGAAATATTGGTTCTTAGATAAACAGGAACAGTTAGTAAAGAAGTATGTAACAAATCTCCCAGAACCTGTACCAAGTTTATATGAAATGCAAAGGAAGGCTTCTCTGATGCTTGTTAACAGTCACTTTACTTTCGATGGCCCTGTCGCCTATCTTCCTAATATAATAGAAATTGGTGGAATTCATTTATCTAAAAGTGATGGGGAGCTACCTAATGTAAGTAAATACGTCTTGGCTTCTTATATTAAATTTTGGTCAAATTGCATTATCAGTGAATACCACTACCACTAAAATGAAATGTATGTTTTATTCAAGGATCTAAAACAGCTTCTGGATAAATCAACGGACGGAGTAGTGTACATGAACTTTGGTTCAAACGTCCGAAGTTCTGAGTTGCCAGTCGATAAGAAAAATGCATTTCTCAACGTATTTAAACGACTAAATCAAACTGTCTTGTGGAAATGGGAAGACGAAAACTTAGATAATAAACCGAAAAATTTAGTAACAAGGAATTGGTTACCACAAAAGGAAATTTTCGGTAAGAACTTTTATGATTAGAATTTAAAGCAGAAAGAATTCTTGTATTTTACATTTGGTGGATATTTACACAAATACCACCACAAATCAATCTTCTACAACAAATTGTTATATTTTTAGAATCGTTTATGTCATCTAGATATCTCTCAACAGAACTAGTAGTCTTTTTTACTTAGAGTTTCTTTTTTTTTAGCACATCCTAACGTCAAACTATTTATTTCCCATGGTGGATTGATTGGAACACAAGAAGCTGTTTTCAATGCGATACCAATAATAGGTATTCCGATTTATGCGGATCAATACAACAATCTTTTACAAGCTGAAGAGAAAGGATTCGGAAAAATTCTGAAATATGAGGATATTAGTGAAAAATATCTGGAAAGTGTAATTTTAGAAGTTCTTAATAATGATAGTTATAAGAAAAAGGCATTAGAAATATCACAAAGGTTTAAAGATAGGCCAATGACTCCTTTAGATACAGCTATGTTTTGGTTAGAATATCTTTTAAGGAACAACAACGCAGAGGCGTTGAAAAATCCTGCATTAGAATTAAATTGGTTTGAATACTTGATGCTCGATGTGTACGTCATCGCATTGTTATTTGTTATTGTAATTTGTTATTTGATATGCAAGACTACCTTACTAATTAAATCAGTATTATTTAGTAAAGAAATTAATAATGATAAGAAAAACAAATGAGTTTTATGTAGATTAAATATTCTATTAACGAATATGTGTGTTTATTAGTTATTTCTGTAACAAAAATAGTTAGTTAACGCCTTTTAAAAGGGAATTTAAAGAGATAGTTGGTGGATGGATGTCTCCTAGATGAAATTACAAAGTCGAGCAAAAAGATTATTGCCTAAAATGTATTCTGTATCCAGTTTTATTTTTGGATTTTGCTTATTTTGTTAATTATTAAAATAATGCTTCCTGGTGCTTTTAAAAGATGTTAGTTTTCAAGGTCTGCGTATATTATGAATAATTAATTATCACTGACTGTGAATTAATAATTATTTGTACAAATATGCGTTTATCTAGTAATTGTGATAAGATTCTTTAATACAAGGACTGCCTTATCTTCTTCTTCTATATTATAAACAACAAAGATTTGTATTTTTGTATGTATTTGATTCACGCTAAATCTACTGGGCCGATTTAAAAAAATCTTTCGCCATTAGAAAGGTAACTTATCTATGTGTAATATAGGCTTTATATTGTAATATATTTTTTTATTTTCACACGAGTGAAGTCGCGAGCAACAGCTAGTATTTATATTAATAGATATAACAATGTTCGGTTATATGAAAACCTAAAAACTAATTAAACACAAGCTTGATATGTTTTTTTTTGATCTCTTCTAATTAACGCTTTTAAATATTTATCCCCGTAACTAATTTTTGTGAATGAACATCGTCGCTACATTCTTTGAAGGTTTATGAGGTTAATATTCATGCAGAGTTGCGACCAGCTGCAGATAACGTTTAATATATTTCGTCCCAATTTTTTTAACATGGTTTATACAATGGGATTTGAATGCGTTGGAGTAAAATCTTCCTTTCTGTCTAATTTTTAATTGTGTTATCAGGGTTACATGAAAAAGAACATAGTATATGTGAGTTTTTTTATAAAAAAGTATATTGAACAGTGATTGAATTTTAGCAATCGTGACCCTTAATTCCATATCGGCGACAATTCAGCAATGAATAGCTTATTTATGTGTCTATCAGCGAGATGCTCAGAAGAGTTATTACCTCTACGTTGAGACGGCGAACAGGGCTGCAGTGTTCGTGCAACGAAACTTATGAATTTTCAATGCGAAGTCAAGTCCCGACACCGCTTTGTGTTTGTACCCTCTTTTCCAGACGAAGGAGTTTTCTTTTGTTTGAGTATGAATGCGATGTGTTTGTCGGATGAATTGTTTGCTTTTATGTTCATCATAACTTCGAAAAACCCTTACACAAAAGATTTTTAATAACGAGTGCGTTCCTCGAAAGATGGGCATATTACAACGTCTCATTAAGTCAATATATTGCGTGTTTGTAAATCTTATTTTGTGTTGTTTTGTTAATTTTCTTTGTGTAAAACGCTGACAAGTCTAGGTTGAGCTTATATCAAGTCATTGTTTACTGGTAGGTCCAGTGCATTTCACAACCAATGTTGTTAGCTATAATAATTGATGTTTCTTTTTTACCAGTTTTCAAGCTTTTCCAATAGTAATAGAGTTCCACTTCAATACAGGTCTAATATATGGTATTATACTATTTTTATTTACATTTGTAAGACATCGCTTAAGAATATTTAAGAGTTTCCGTCTAATATAACATTAACTAGAAGTGGTAAGTGACTTGCGCTTTGTAAAACCGGATAATAACCTGTTCAGTCGTGGTTTGAAGTTATCTAATAGACGGTTAGATAAAAGTTTCCTTGATTTTTTCCTGCATTATTGACTTGAATTATGTTTCACTGCACCTTCATATTACTATACAATTTAGTTACTAGTAATCATGCAAAATGTATTCAAGTTCAAAGTTAACTTGCCAAGAAATTAAAATGTACTTTGTGGTTTTCATAAGTAAACAATTTAAACACGACCACCAAAATCATGCCAGAAAATTTGTTGAACAAAACATAAATAATCGTTTCCAAGAAAACCTTAAGCAAATAATTACAGGCGACGTTCGTTAACAAAACGTAGAAAATTATTTGGAAGTTGTTGACACTCTGAATCTCATTTATTAAGCCTTTCACGACTCTGTTAATTCTCTATTGAAGGCCTTTCAGAACACAAACTTTTAATTGTCGACTCTTAAACAGCTTAAGGACAGATTCCGAATAAATTATTGCATAAATAAATAAAGTCAATAACGTCTGTGACCTAGATGATGAGACAAAAATTTGCTTCGTGTCTCTGTCGTGTCTTATTAGAAACTTCGAGACGATAGACGAGATATTAAGATCGACGATAATCTAAAAAAATAAATTCATATCTATATAAAGCTTGAATTTATGTATTGCTTCTCTAATTAATAACTAGATGGCGTTGTAGTAAATCTGAAAAATCATGAGTTAAAAAATCTTTCGTTCCGTTTTATGCCTCAGGTGTTATGACGGACGTGCACTGTTGCCTATGAATTTAAAATACACTGGCTTTGACTTCTCTATAGCGTGATTCCTCATTTTTTGTTTGTTTTCATTGGTATTTTTTCTAACACTCCCTTATTTGTTTTTGAATCTCGTCTTATTTTTACTTGAACAATGATATTGTATTTGAACTTTATGATGCCTGGGTTCTATTTTGTAATAAAAGGTTGGTGGAAACTTCTCCTAAGAAATTGAGATTTTTGATTTAAAATAATAGTTTGATATCAATGGACAAAGAGAATTATTTACTTTGCCTAATATTTCACACTAATAACTGTCCTCGCTAAATAAAATAGGCACATTGCTATTATTATACATTTTAATACCAAATATAGCATTAACGTCTGATAGTAGAGCGTTATGACAAAACAAAGGAAAGGTTTAGAAGTAATTTAACTGCAGCGTCCGTTAGCCGAATGATAATCAGCAAACTGAATTGTATCCCGCTCAAAATTAGCTCGTAAATGAATTACTAGTGTTAATACGAAGGGGTTAATGAGAGCGGTTATGTTTTGTTGACGTTTCAGTGTAACCTCACTTCCTATGGCACTAGTGTTGTTGACTTTGATTTTAGATGATTGCAAATTCGTTGCGTTACTACGTTAACTCGAATATGACTATTTGATAAAGTACTAAATTTCACCCGTGACACCGTCCGCGCGGCGTTATGGTAAATAGAAAATTAAGTAGACTATATTTTCTCCCAGATTATGTTCTAGATCTGTGCCAAATTTCCGTTCCGTTCAGCAGCTTTTATTATAAACTCAAACAAATATCAATCCATACAAACATTCGCGTTTATAGTATTGGTAAGATTTCGATAAGAGTAAGAAATTCCGGAACACACGAAAGGTGTCTTACAAGATTTTTTTGTAAAAAGTTTAGACATGATGAAACATCTGGGAATAAGTAGAAGAAATACTATCTCTTAAGACTTTAGACTTTGCCTTTAGTTTCTTTATTTGGTTCTTTTACCTAACGCACATTAAGGAACGTGACACAATTTCACTAAAGCTACGAAATTCAATCTCAAATTCAAAATCAACTCAACCAAAACCTATGATTTTAATACATTACAAACTAAATAATTCGGGTCTAAGCATTAGAAATGAATTTATTGTTACATTATACAAATATCCCTAGTTCAATGGTAGTCGCATAGAAACTAATTGTTTCAGCAAATACCCGTTCCCTTGTTTCGATTTTGACAAATAAGACAATAGAAAGGATTGCCCGCTTTAGCTATTAGGGTCACATTAAAGCTCTCTAAGCATTTTCAATTCTATTGGCAATTCTATTTATGTTACGACAGTCGGAAGCAATTAAAGATTACGACTTTAATGAAACAAAGTTAAAAAAAATGTTACAAAGGAAATCTTATTTGCTGTTTTTTACTAATGAAAAGAGGATGTACTCTGAGTTTTTCCATTCTAGTAACGTTTTAGTAAGAGCAAAAATAATTTAATAGATTGAAAAGTGGTTAAACTTTCAACCCCAGGTTCATTATAAGTTAACGTATTTTAAATATAAAGTTTAAAATTCTTTTGAATTAAATCAAATCTTTCGTGTTCTTATAGCCGTTGGCCGATGTAAGCTGGAGAGCTTTTACAGTTTCAACGGATTGAAAAATAGTCGTTCACTTTAACTGTTCGACTTTAAATCTTATAAAGCATTACTTAGGCTTTCACTGCAAGCGATAGCAGACACGAAGGTGCACTTTAAGAATCCATTTCGGATGAAGAAACAGCTAACAAAGTTAAACATGTAACCTTCAAGTTTACTGTCGTACCAAGTCATTGGTCATCACCAGCTCATTATACGTCTCCACTGAGGGGCTCGGAGCCTACCCTAATAAGGGGGTGACTAGGCCATAGTCAACCACGCTGGCCCAGTGCGGGTTGGTTGACTTCACACATATACGTATATCATTGAATTTCTTCGCTAGTATGTGCAGGTTTCATCATGATGTTGTCCTTGGCCGTAAGAACGTCGGGTAAATTATGTACATATGAAATTCGAAAAAATCGAAAATCACATTGGTATATGGAGGGATTCGAATCCTAGACCTGTAGATTACAAGTCAAGTGGTCAAACCCCTGAGCCACCGACGCTCTGTTATTGGTTAAATTAATGTTTTACTATCGTTATCGTCTATGTTTGGGGAAAATAATAATCAATTAAAATATGTAGAGTCCAGGCATCAATACTTCCGAGAACTTTAACGAATCGAACAAACAATAGC
Organism: Papilio polytes; assembly: GCF_000836215.1. Lineage (NCBI taxonomy): Eukaryota > Metazoa > Arthropoda > Insecta > Lepidoptera > Papilionidae > Papilio > Papilio polytes. The sequence goes on from NW_013527693.1 coordinate 3,311,163, forward strand.
ATTAAGTCTCCTAATCTATTGTGTATATTAATTGTATCATTTTATCCACAAACATTCCTTTTGTTTACTCCATATGTATTTTGTTTAGTTTCAATTTAAAAATGATGTCAGCATTTCTGAGAATTGTACGTCGACAAACAGTTAAATTAACGTAGAAAAATAATGGGGATTTGCGCAACGTAGGTAGAGAAATAAAATAAAAATGTTTCGCTTTACGTGAAATTATTGAGAAAATAAAAGGTGGAATACGGCGTGCATTGGACACTAGCGTCTAGTCCGACGCCCGTTAGCTTCCTCATTAAGAGTTACCAATTAAAACTTGATAATTTGACACGTTTAATTCCTTGAAGAAATGGAAGTTTTTACTTTAATGTCAATTAGATAAAATTAAGAATCAATTAAATAATGTAATAATGTTGTGAAAACACTTTGATGAAATCTCCGTATATCTTAGATGATATAAAAAGTGTTTAGTCAATCCGTACTTAGCTAGCATGGTTTACTGAACTTAGCCTCAAGCCTCTCGGTGAAAATTATATTGCAAATGTATATAACAAACATTGATTATGAATTAACTACATGCTGTGAAATGACATAATAAGAGTAGTAGACCTTTTTATAACAGAAAATGGCAAATCTTCATGATAAGTCACCTGATTTATGTCGGCTTATAGATATGTTTTTTTTTTATAACATAAGGTGGCACACGAGCAAGCGGCCACCTAAATCCGCCAAAATGGCAAAGCGACCGCTACCCATAGACATCCGCAGTTGAAGATGCATTGCCTACCCTTTCCGACGGAGGATGAGACGCACTTAAAGAGGATATTTCCCCTTCCTATGCATGTCCTCCACCGTGATGTCCACTTTCCCTTTCCATCCTATCCTTATAAAAAAAGGGTGGTAAAGAGAAATGGACTTAAATTAGGCCTCCGGCACTACACTCATCAGACGAAACACGGAATTGCTTCCATTTCACGCCTGTCTTCTGTGTGGTCGTTGTATTACATCGGGCGAGCCGGCTCATTCGTGCTAAGATGTTAAAGCGGGCACTACCACTGTTAAATATACCTAGTATTATCGCGCATCAAAAAAAAAAACGCAAATTAATTTAACTTCTAAGAGATTTTTATACTAAACTCTAAACTCTATTTTATTAATCCAAATGACAAAACATTCTTTGTTATAATTCTAAAGGTGAAACTAATTGTAGCAAATAGGTGTTTATTTGGTGTTTGATATGTAGGACAATGAAAGGGATACGCCGCAGGTAATACGGATACAAAAAGACCTTTTCAGTGGCTATTGTAGAATTTGTGTGTTGGGGTAAATGGCGTATTAAGTACAAAATCGATTCCTCCGAGAATTACTTATTTGTTACGTAATATTAAGGATAAAATGTAACGTTACATAAGTACATGATGTCAGTTTAATAATGACCTATGTAGCACTAGAACTAATGAGTTGTATTTAATACAATAGGTGTCTATACGTCGTTATATTAATACATAGGTATTCGTAGCATTTATATTGCAATTATATTTAAATACATAAGTTATTGTATTAATTGCAATAAATAATGTTGTACGTTGTTTAATAAATAATTAAGCTGAAACTCGTTCTTGTTTAACTTGACTTCCTGTGAAATTTCTAAGTTAAATTATTAAGTTTCAGGTAATAGGATTCGGTATAAATTTTGTAAGATTCAACTGAGTGTATATTTCAAAATTTATCAGTTTAAAATTCCTTCACTCAAAAACAATGTTAATTAGTTAATTGTTATGTATATGTATATTTTGTTATTAAGACTTGGTTAAATGTAAAATAATAAGATGATAATGTTTTCCTCCGACAATTTTTCAGCTATTCAATAAGGTATATATAGGCACTTGATTTATAAGAAGGTGGAAAACTAAATTTCCTTATCTTTGAAGGTTTTAAAAGGACGTTGGAATTTTAGAAGATTTTTAAAATTAAAAATACTATTAATGACATAAAGCTATTGATACTTTTAAAACGTTTTATTTTATAAAATGTACAATATCTACCATAGCTTTACAGATTCTGAACATGTATAAATATAGTTACTATTTGATAAAATTTCGGTTCCGTCTATAATTACCTTCTTAATCTTAGCTACCTCAACTACACGACAATTCCATTTATGTTTGCGGGGAATTTCAAAGTGATATCCTAACTTGGGAATGCCACAAACTTCTGGTTACATAATTTGCAGTTGCTAATTTTGTCTTAAGTTTTATTCTGTTGAATTTTTAACTTTGTTTTGTTTTGACTTTATTTTGATCGTTGGACATTTGAAAACTTATTTGAAGAATATTCTGGAAAAACTGTTTCGTTTACTTAAATATTAAGATGGTTCCAATTTTAATCATTATAAGTAAAATATTACGGATATGAAAATGCCGATGCAGGGTGTTAGGTTAGTATATTAGTGCGGGAAGCTGTCGGCCGAAAATCGCTCGAAGTATACATAATCACTATTCCAATCGTATTTTAATTGTTATTGAAAATGCTAGTTTAAGAAAATGCGGCAAATATATAGGTACGTCCTACATGAATTTGTTGATTTTATGGTTATGATATATGTAAATGAAACTAGAATTGATTTACAGATAAAAGAAGATTTGAATAATTTGTTCGTTATCATTTATTTATTAGTAACAATAGCATTTAACACGCACACTGCGTAACAGGCCGATGACGGCCTGACTTGGTATTTAGCTGGTGCGGACGAAGAAAACTATGTCCCTCTCGCTAGTGCGAAACGATTATCTCAGGTGGATACATTACATTACATAAAATGTACTCGTAAACATTGTTTCCACAAAGTTATAATAATTTAATCTATCCTAGTACTGGTGGTCTAAGACCTGCCACGCACTGGCGGAAATACCATTGGGGGCATATTTTTCCCGCCGCACCAAATGAATGACTTCGATTTTACTTTCTTCGGTAAATGTGTTAATAAGATGAACTTCTTTATTTCGTTGATTTAAATACGACAACGAATCAAAAAAATATTTACACATATCAAATACAGAATTTATATTATGTGTGTAAAATATTGGGTGTCATAAGCAAGAAGCAAAGAGGAAAGACATTCCATTAGGCACTTCGCTTATCATGCAAAGCGGGAGTGAATATTTAATAGGAAAAAATTATCCCTGTCGGAAACATTCTAAATCGTATGATATATTAAATGCATACATTTTATTAAGTAAGTTTATTATAAAATAATCTTATAATTTAACAACAACAAAAATAACTCTATATAACAATATACTAAGCACTTCCAAACCATTTACCATAAGCTTACTTAACGTAAATGCAAAGTTAAGATGGATGGATGGATGTTTGTTAGAGTTTGTAACTTAAACTGCTGAACGGATCTCGATGAAATTTAACATAAATATAGAGCATAGTCTGGAAGAAGAGAGCCTATGTGAGGTTACTCACGATTGTTTTTTTTTAATTCCACGCGGACGGAGTCGCGGCCGAAAACTAGTGTTATCATAATTTATTACATTTGTTCTTTGAAAACTGATCAATTTTAAATATTGAACAAATTCTTACATAATTATTAAAAAGACCAGTAATTTAAACGTGCATTTAATAAAATATCGTAACTTTGTGAGCCAGCTGCAGCGTTTCGCATTTAGGAAAAGTTCTGTTTATTTGGTCTAGAACGTAAATAACAGAAAAAGGGGCACATGCCCCGTTAACAAGTCCCACGTAAATGTCCAGTTTTTTGTATTTCGTTTTCCATGCAATGCTAATTTCTTTGTGCTTATTCGTCCGTATGAATTTTAAACGTTTGACTTGCATTGTAAATACAAAAGCAAATTGTACAATTAAAACAGATTTATAAAATAGTTATTTCTCAGAAATTACAGAATCTAATACTATTTTCAAAGCACATTAAATGTGTTTCAGTATTGGAAACTTCGGTTATGTTTTTCAGCTTATAAACTTTTTTCCTCCATCTTAAAAGTCGTCTTTAAAAACTTAGTTTAAGAACACTTTTTTCACGCCTTTAACTATAAAAACATGTTCTGTCATTGTTACTGTTAACAAATTTCGATCGCTTAAAATGTCCATTTCAGTATTAGATTAAAGCTTGTAGTTTTTATATGCTTTTTAATTTTTTTTAAAAACTTTTTTGTAATGTTTTAAAATCTGATTTAAAATGAAAATTGTAACTGGATCAATTTCAATTCATTAGTACAAATAATTACACTGAGTGCTTCATTTATTATTCTAAGATATCTAATGTTGTTTGCAATCTAAACCTTTTGCATATTTAATAACTTCTACTTATTTCGACAAATTAAATTTTATTTTGAACTTTACAAAACTTCATTTGTCGACTTTAAATATTAATCGTAACTTCTTAGATAAAACTTATTTAGATAAAAATAAATCTTATTTTGAACTTTAGAAAACTTCATTTGTCGACTTTAAATATAATTTAATATACTTAAAACTAATTAAAAACATTAAAAGTAATTACGTTACGTGATAATAACCTACAAAAAAAATAACACGTCGGATAAAACTAATTCTTATAGTGAAATTACGAAATCATTTTACTAGAAAGAGGATTTCATTCCAATAAATAAAACAAACCATTTCTAAAGAGTTAGCAAATGTTTTCCAAATTCAGAGTAATTGTTTCATTGTTCAGATTTTTCTAGGAAATTTCACGTTATTTATAAAATTCCATGTAATATCTTCAAAACCAATTTCGTTTTTGCTCCTTACATTTGTTTATTTTTTTGTTAAAATACTTTCGGCTTTATTCTGATAAATAGAACAAGAGAATGATAAAAAATATTGGATGTAAAAACAAAGTATTGTACTAACAGAGTATGTATTTAAAAAAAGGTACCACGTATATGCAAAATACATACAGGCTGGGTATGTGCAAACGTATTTGCACGGAACATTGACGTTTTCAAAGAGGGACCGGTTGCTTCATTTTTGCGCAAACCAAACGCAAGTCTATTCACTACGAAAGGAGACCGTACTGTCAACCATGAATTTAAAATACGCAAGCTTTGACTTCTGTGACACGACACTTTTTACGTATTTGTTCTATTTTTTCTAAAAGGATGTTTATGATTATACCTTCACAGTGTTCTATGATTTTCAAGCATATTTTTTTGTATTATAATTATTTTTGTATATGATTTATTTTCTAGAAACTTACCTTCTTCAAATCATTTGAAAATTTGTTTTCTATAATTAAATCTTATCACTATTGGATCTGGTCGTAAATATTAATCTTAGTTGACCTTTGTCCTCTTGACCTTTGACCTTTATAGTAATAACAGAGTTAATGGTTATTGTTAGGGTAGCATGTTGTACCATTGCCTTGAAGCCGGCGCACATGGCTTTATGTTACAACAATGCGCACATGCGGCCGAAGCTGTGTTCATCACAATAGACTCTGGGGAATTGAATGAAAAATGTTTGGTATAAAGGTTTTTGCGCAGTGTTATCGGTCTGCGCTGACAGTTTGTACGGCAGAACACCACAGAAATATCACACAACAGTTTCATTGGAGCAATGTATGGTAAAATAGAACTAAAACCTTTTTTTTTCAGAAGAATTGCGATATATTTACCTAATGTTATCGATTATAATCTGTTGGTAATTATTTTTTGTCAAGTTACGTTTATAACATAATTTAATAAATATATTTTGTGCTTTTGAAAGGCATTGAACATACAAATTATTTTGTAGTTTAAACAGCCTCTTTATAATCTTACTAATATTGTAAATGCGATAGTTACTATAGATGGATGTTTATTAGAGTTTGTAGCCTAAACTGCTGAATGCATCTCGATGAAATTTGGCATGAATGTAGATGATGAAGGAACACATAAGCTACCTATTTTTGTTAATGCTACGCGGATAGAGTCGCGAGCGAAAGCTAGTTAGTATTAAATGAAGTTAATGATTATGAACGACATCTTCGCGCTAACTCGTGTTAGCGATTGTTAATTAGTAGCACAAAGTGTAGTTATATGAGTAATTTAACTGTAGCGCACATTTGCCGAACATTAATTAGCGAACTGAATCGCTTCTCGCTTAAAATTGGCACGTAAATGAATTACCATTGTTTAATACGCGCAGGTTAATGAGAGCAGTTATATTTTGACATACGTTCCAGTTTCACGCCATTTGCTGTCACACAATTATAATTGTTGGAGATAATTAATTCAAGTAACGACGTTGACGTTTATAGAAATTATTCAATTATGAGTAGTATTGTTTATATGACGGTTATGTAACATATTGTTAATTATTGTGAAGAGACAGCATTTCCATATTTGCAAGGTATTACTGTCATGAAGACGACCGGACCCACGGTTTTTTAGTTAAAGTAAATTTTACTATGTTTGGTAATTATGATAGAGACTTGTTTCTATTTCTAAGGACCTGTCTCACCACTGGCTGATAGAGGCTCAGATAGCTTAAAAATGACTTCATTGTGAGATAAAGGTACAAAATCCGATATTTCCATCACATATTTTATACGTTCGATTGTTACCAGACAATTTACAATTTGGTGGGACAGGCCCTTATAATTCATTTTTAAAGGTATGTACAGTAGTTTTTTTTCAGCTATGTCTAAAGTACACATTAAATTGTTTATTGAAATTATATAAATTCATGACATTGAAAGGGACAAAAATAGGTCATGAAATTTATATTTTTATTTAAGATAAGAGCTCCCGTGGTAACAATGAGGTTCGCCGCCTCATATCCATGCAAATTGGGTCGAGGGCACCTGCAAATAATGTTTTGTATAAATTGTGTGCGCCACATTTTGTTTCTCTTTTTGGACATATGCGTTATCATTCTTTGTAAAATGACTTTAAAATTTTCATTTTTTATTTACATCTGTATTTAAATGAGTTTAAATGTTTTTACAGAGAGTACTTTTCTTAACAAAAGAACGTCCTCTGTTAACTAACTTTCTGCATTTTTAGATCTTCAGAACTGCTTTGAGTACATTTAAATTAACGAAGAAAGTGCTTTATTAGGTTAATTTATAAAACTAAGTTGTTTTGGAGTTTTGTTTATGATTAACAATTTAAAATATAGTTACGTTTTGTCTAAATGCCTTTCGAAATTCGGTCCGCAAATGTGTGTAAAATAACTTTTGCTATTCGGTACCCTTTGAACTCGTAACAGAAACCTTTTGTTTTATTCAATTCATTGTTAAGGTAATAGTCCACACCAGGTAATTGTCTAACAAATACCGATTTGTTTGCGATTTCAGTACGACTTTATAGACCTTCGTAAGCATTTGTATTACAAATGTACTTACATTACACGTGTTTATTTCTTTATGGATTTCGTAAAAAACTAAACATAAAAGCGATGATAATATTATTTTTGTATATTTTGAAATGTATGATTATTCGTTAGAAGGGCAACTGTAAAAGCCAAGAAGCTCTATTTATTTAGGTATGTTAATATTATAAAGATGAAAGATTTGTATTTATGTATGTATTGATATAAAAAAACACCTTGCCGATTTTTTAAATTCTTTTACCATTAGAAAGCTACGTTATTAGTGAGTAAGATAGACTATGTTTTATATTATTCTTTAATTCAACGAAGTCGTGAGCAACAGCTAGTGCGTCAATATGGTTAAACGTTTTTACAAAGACAAGCGCTATAAATCATTGTAGTTGGACTTCTTGTTCGTAGTAACAGCCGTTCTGAAGTAAACACTGATATAAGTGATTTATGTAGACGACGCCAGGTATCGGTGTCGGTATATTTATAGGCATTAAGCGTTTTTAAAATAATTGTGAATAACGAGTCTTTAGAAGAAGGTCAAAAACAATCGAATTAGGACAAGACAGAACTTTTTAAACTTATGTTAATTAAAAAAAAACCGAATTTGAATATAAGGAATTGAATATCAGAGAATGTTACCTAAGCCGTTCGAATAGACACTTAAATATTGAAGTGCTTCTCTAAGTTTGGACTGTGTACTTAGAATATTTCGATTTGCGGAGCTCGCCAGATACATGACTATTCCATTTATGTTTGCAAAGGAATGAATTCTATGTGCTGTTCTTGTTCGGTAATGTTGGTCGCTTTTGCTTGTAGTATTATAATTTATGTATGATACTACCAAGAAAGCAGAGTAGATAAGTAAATCGTATTTTTAACCTCTTCATATTCTGTCAGGTCTTCAAGCTGCCCTCTTCCATGTGTTGTGTCGGTATAGAATTTATTACTCCTCTATACATGTCTATCAGTCATATCTGAATTTAGCACTTTCCTTCGCAAATCTTCTTTAACACAATTCATTCCTGCTTTCTTTGGTCTTCCTCTATCTTTAAAAGAACAACTATGCAGTCAGCTTAAATATTAACTTACATTACTTTAAAATTTCTACAAGATAGGTGTGTGTGGTATATAGGTCATATTGGGATGGCCATTCGTGTGATTTCAGAGGAAGCAGCGCCATATCTCGAACGATTCGTTACCCAATATGCCTATTAAGTCAGTAAGGAAATGCTGGTCTTTGTGAGATCTTTATCTGGGAAGCTGTGACAAAAAGTAAACAATTGGGCATACATATATTTTAGTCATTCGATAAATACTAATATTTTACTCATTGCTAACTGTAAATAGTATTCAACTTCGAAGAAAGTTCTTACTCCCTGAAATTGTAGCTTTTCAATTGTACTTGAGAGATTCTGACATTTCATTAGCATGTAATTAATATTGGAACATTGTTTGGTTAACACGTTACCTATACGTATATTTTAATTGCGAATTACAAAAAAGTGTTATGGAATTTTTTTATTTTATTCTTTAAATACACTAATCTACAATGTTCTTCGAAAATCTAACTTCGGATGAGAGCAATTTTAATCTTATTAACTCATGTATGTGTTTGTATCATTTTTGCAAATAACTTTTCGTTATTTCTTCGTATTCTATCTTGTTACATCAAAAGGATCTCTTTACTAGGCAGACGCAAATAATAATTAAAATACGTTCTTTATAAGGATAAGTAAAATTATACCATTCGAAAATTACAGTTGACTTAATAATATAATGTAGTATTCCTTTTCACAATTTTTTTTTTGAAAATAACACTTATTCTATTTTATTAAATTTAGAACAAAGTTATGTAACTTTGATAAAAATTACTAATGTAAAATAGTTTTATTAGTTGAAAATGCTTTCTGTTAATTTCAGTCTCGAGCGAAACCCGAGCTTGTTTCATAAACAATATTAAATGTCACTTGTATTCTCTTTACAACTATCATTGTACAATATATGACACATGTTTCATGAAAATTTCATTTCTTTCACTTTAACAAAGAAAAAGGCGACGGCACACACTAGCTGCAGTGTTCTTCACATTTCGGAAGCTCTGCTTTTTACCCTGGGGCATAAATAACAGTAAAAAGGGACATACGGCCCGTTAACAGGCTCCACGTGACTGCCACCTTATTGTATCTCGCTATAACGATGCTCGTATTTTAGTGTGTTCAAAGAATTAACGTAACTTAATACTTTGAAAACTTTACAAAAAAAGCTCTCCGTGTTGTACAAAATATTTTGTGAAAATTTCAAATACTTTTAACTCTATTGTGCATTCGACTAATTAAAAGGAAAAGATGAAATTAAGGAAAATGAAGAGTAGAAAAAAATACAAATTTGAAAAAGACCTTAATTTTGAAATAGTTAGGATATTTGAATGTGTAGGTTTGTAAAATTGTATTTACCACAGGAGTAGGAATAAGGACATGCAAAAACAAAAAAAAAACATCATTTTTCAATTTCTAAGTATTTTTTATGCAAAACATAACTTTTATTATATTAGAATGAAGTAATCTTTGATTATTATAATGAATATTTAAAACTATTGAATCGATTAATTATTTACTAAATAAAATTATTGGATTTTGCGTATCGAAACAAAATCTTTCATTAATAAAATAAACAATGTTTTTATATTAATTTGGTATTAAATTTATCTTCGAGTCCTTTATAAATACAAAAGTTTTAATTGGAACATCCTAATGAGATCGACGTTGGCTGTGGAATATTCAATCATTTACCTCCACGTATTGAATTAAGTGAAATATTAAATTTTTATGCGTAGCTATTAAACACTTTACTTATTCCATACTATGAACAGAATTTAAATTAATATTTCACAATTGTATATTTTAAGAACGCAAATATGGGAAACCAATGCAGAAAATAGCTACAAAAAATAATTTCATGTATTGTATGGATAATAGTAAGTATATAGCGTTTTATTCTCAGATAAAATTGCGATTGTGACATTATATATCAATAGTATCAACCATATCAGAATAAGACTGTAGTCTTAAGAAGGGGGTGAATTCAGATATGACTGCTGATAGAAATGTATGGTAGAGCAGCACAAAAGCGAGCTGGTGATGAATATGATAGAGATAAGACTGAATTAAACGAAAACGTTCTATTTAATAATAGCTATAATTATATTAAGTCATAATTATCCATAAACTTAACAGAAACCTTTAGTGACTTTGTTAAAATATAAATATACTAGCTTTCGCCCGCGACTCCGTTCGTGTGATTAAAAAAAAAAGCAAAACTGAGTAGCCTATGTGTTCTTCCAGACTATATTCTACATCTATGCCAAATTTAATTGAAATCAGTTAAGCCGTTTTGTCTACAAACTCTAACAAACATTCATCGATCCATCCATTCATCTAAACTTTCACATTTAAAATATTAGTAAGAAGTAAGAAGTAAGATTAGTAAGATGAGATTATCATTGTAAAAATAAAAAGGAATGTAATAAACATGTCACTGAATAAAATAAAAAGCTACAAAGTTATGAAAGTCATCAGCAAAATTCATTTTCCTTTATTTAGTCCGCTGGAAGCGAGAAATAAAAAGGTCTACGATAGACGCGCTAGAGTTTTTCATTACATATATACGTACATACAACTGTTGTTTCTTAGTATAGTCGAGGAAACATAGAGTCAAATATACATATTGAAGTAATAAAAACTATGCTTGTCTAGATTCGGAAGTGCGTTCATGTTCAAATTTGATTATTTACTGATACCATTTTTCTGTATTACGAGATTCCTGTAACGAAATTGAATTAATTCTATATGTTTATACTGAAAAACAAAATGCGTAACTACGTATTTACTGTTTTAGATGATTACAAACACCAGTATTGAATATAATTTGGGGACAGACAAGTATTTCGATACCTGCGTTTACCTCATTAAGAGTTTGCAATTAAAACTTTGGAATGAGACGGGCTTTCACCGAGACTACGGCAATGTGAAACATTCAGGAAATTAAAATCAAAGCACAACATGAAATTGGAGTATTTTTGAAAATACGTCTATTTCGGGAATGAAAAATTAATTATTGAAAATGGAAATATTATATTGCGTTCCAATCAAAACATGAATTATTTTTATACATTGTAAATTTACCTGATTTGAAATTAAAATGTATTGTGTTTTAGTACGATAAAATAATTTTTAGGGTGTCCGCAAACTTGTCCCATTAAATACTCGTAACTTCGACTTTAAGAAAATTTTGACATTAAATTACAAAGTTGCTAGTAATGGCTTCAATTGAAATTTGTTTCAGCATAAATTTTCAAAGGAGTTTCGAACTTCTTGTCTAACTCAAAATTACAGTTTTAAATAATTGCTTAGGAAACACCTTTATGTATAATAGTTTTTTTTTTTTTATATTTGAGAAGTAGATCAATAGATTTGTTCATAATTTAATTTAATGTTACCTACATGTGTTTATCAAAATATATTTATAGTTAAAGAAATGATTTGGTTTCGAAATCACTACTTGTAAATTTCATGAAAATTTTAATTTTCTCCTGACCAACAAAAGAAAAGAAAAGATGTAGTCTGAACATTGTATGGTTTAATAAAACTCTACGTTTTTGCATATATAAATATTGACACAAACCGATCGCATATAAGCACTTTGTAAACAATTTTAACCTTAAAACACATTGAATAGTTAATCTTTCTTAACCACTGATATCAAAAAAGACATTTTATATCCTTGTTGTATTTATATCCTTGTTGTATTGTAAAAAATTGCTGTTTTTGTGGTTTAAATTTTTATTTAGTGTTAATTGATTCGTTTAGGTTACCGAAAATTTAGTTATTTCGATGAAGAAAATCACAATTGTAGCATGCTCTTATCCAACGAAATTAGAAAAGGAAATAATAAAATATTTACCATAGAAAACCAACTAACAAGTTGAGTAGAAAAGCAACAATCACGTGCAATTTTCTACCTGGTAACACAACACTAGCCTGATTATCTTGTGTTACAACTTACGCAGTATATGAGTTTGTATAAAGTTTCTCTCCTTTTCTGTGTGCGCTGCAAGCTTTTTCGAGAAAGGAACACACTTTCATCATTTATAAAGATATATTATTCATTAATGTGCAAACAAAGCCATGCAAAGTATTTACACCTTATCGTCTGAATGACTATGTCTCCATTCAATTCTGATCTTCTTGAATGATTTTGAAAGTTAAACCATTCATATGGGTTTTTATTATGAACGCCTGATGAAATAACATAGTATTTCTTTTTTTACACAATTGTGCAATTTAATATTGACAAAAATGTTAAGTAGAAAAAAAATACGAATTATTTATTTCAAAATAAATGGATTAAGAGAAGAACTTATCTCAAACCATGTACAGAAATATAGTTTATGCAAATTTTGAGTATCGTCTTTTATTATTTATTCTTCGTAAATTTCCATATCAAGTAATCATTTTGTGCAAACTTATCTCTCTTGGTAATAGCAAAAATGGAATATTTGAATAAGCATAATAACTATATTATGCACGTATTTGTTTTAACATTATCAAAACTGTAATCATACCACCACACGTCAGTTATCTGTTACTTCATGACGATAATGTTATTTGCTAAGAAGTTAGGTCTTGACCCATTTTAAACTAATTTGAAGCTTAATATGTGAGTATTAGTGGTGATATTATCTTATCTAAATAAGACTCCGAAGTTAAATGCTGTCACTTTCGGTGGTATTACGTTTACGACGTGAATAGAGCAGCAAGAGGTTATTTTGATCTGGCAGTATACAGTATGCTGTCAATGGGTCATTGGCGAGGTTATGTTCCAGTCTAGTTTATTTTTAAACTAAAACATTATATTTTTCGATGACAAACAGTAAAATTGTAATACGTGTCTGTGAAGATAATTTAACATTATTGTGTATAACCTTATTCAAGTGATATCAAATACGGAAACTTGTTTATACCGTATACACCTGTGTACTTGTTGTGTTTCATAATGGCGTTATCACTCACAAAATTTCCAAGAATTTCATCTCTTTTATTTAATGTAAACAATTTAAGAGCTTTAAGTACATCAGTACCTAATAATGCTAAAGTAAGTTTTAATTGGGATGACCCTCTCAATTTAGAGGGACAATTAGAAGAAGATGAAAAAGCTGTTCGTGACACCTTTAAAGATTATTGTAAGAAAAAATTAATGCCTAGAATTATTGAGGCAAACAGAAAAGAGTTGTTCGACCGGGAAATTTATAAGGAAATGGGTGAACTTGGCGCCCTTGGATGCACAATAAAAGGGTACGGTTGTGCTGGTGTGTCTTATGTTACTTATGGGTTGATAACGAGAGCATTAGATGGCGTAGATTCAGCATACAGATCAGCTATGAGCGTACAAAGTAGTTTAGCTATGGGAGCAATTTATATGTATGGAACAGAGGAACAAAAAGAAAAGTTTCTGCCTAGGATGGCCACTGGAGAGTGGGTAGGTTGCTTTGGACTGACGGAACCCGATTTCGGTAGTGATGCTGGAGGTCTTGTGACGAAAGCTAAATACGATTCAAAATCAAAATGCTATACACTAAGTGGTGCAAAAACTTGGATCACAAATTCACCAATAGCGGATGTACTAATAGTTTGGGCGAAAGATGATGAAAACAAAGTAAGAGGATATATTGTTGAGCGGTCACAAGTCAAAAAAGGACTCGATACGCCCCGGATCGACGGTAAATTTTCTTTGCGAGCGTCTGCGACTGGCATGATATTGCTCGACGAAGTGGCTATACCGGAAGAGAATTTATTGCCTAACGTAGTCGGCTTAAAGGGACCTTTCGGATGTCTCAATAACGCTCGGTATGGAATCGCTTGGGGCGCTCTCGGCGCGGCTGAAACATGTTTGCGGATCGCCCGCCAGTACACATTAGATAGAAAGCAATTCGCAAGGCCGCTGGCGTCCAACCAGCTGGTACAAAAGAAGATGGCTGACATGATTACAGAGATAAGTATCGGTTACCAGGCGTGCTTGCAAGTCGGACGTTTGAAAGATAAGGATTTAGCGGCGCCAGAAATGATATCGCTAATTAAAAGAAACAATTGCGGTAAGGCTTTAGAAATTGCTAGAGTTGCAAGAGATATGCTTGGCGGGAACGGCGTGTCTGATGAATATCATATCATACGTCATGTGATGAATTTGGAAGCTGTGAATACTTACGAAGGGACGCATGACATACATGCTCTCATTTTGGGCAGAGCCATAACTGGAATTCCAGCATTTGCTTAAATGCATTTATGATGTCTTCTTTTTATAAATACTGGCTATTGCTATTGTGTAAAATATTGTAAAAATTGTATGTAATAAATTGGTTAATTAATTTAAATTACTAGTTTTTTTTATTTTAATAAAACCTACAGTATAAAAAACACAAGTGCATCTGCATAGTATACTTTTGCTATAGCTTACGATAACTACGAAATGAAAATCACAAAAACTTTAAAATGACAAAATAAAGATGTTTTTGGAGGCGCCGGGTATCGATCCCGGTACCTCTCGCATGCTAAGCGAGCGCTCTACCATCTGAGCTACGCCCCCGGTATCATATCGTATGAAACTTTTGATTAAGTTATATAAAAAAGTACCAAACAATAACATACCTTAAAAATATTAATCAAGGCGAAATTACCTTGAGTTGATCATATACTTAAAGAAGTAAAGACCTTCAAACCGCTTGTCGAATTTATCCAGTGTAATGTTGGATTAGACAATTGAAGGTCTTGATTTCGATTGACCTTAGTCGATTTATCTGATTCTCATATGTTTATTTGATTCTCAAAGTCAAAACTATCTTATAAAACAACCTAGCCCTACTATCTATAATTTTTCATAAATCATTCACGTTACTATAGTTTTATTCAAAGCGTTAAACTTAGGGGGTAAATATTTTGGATACAAAACCTAATGTGGGAAAGAGACCATAAGTTGTTGCCACCATCAAGGAAGCAAGGTTGCCATGGTTTGACATCATGTCATGTCATTTTGACATTTGAAATTGATAATTTGACAAATATGAACAATAAAATTTATTTTTTATAATTCCATGCGGATGAAGTCGCATGGGAACAGCTAGTTAAATATATTTATAATGGTATTTGAAGAATTTTTTCAATGGTAAATTTGGTTTATATTTTAATAATGAAACTCAATAAACAAGACCGTGACGTGAAGGTCTCTCGGAGATAATAAACTACAAGAACAGCGCGGTTCCTCTTTAATGAAGTACTCTTTACATTTTTCCTTAATCCGGGCAAAAGCAATGCTTTTGAAATATTATAATTTGAATTCGACCTTTCCCTTTTGAGTTTTCCGCAAATATTTCATTTAATAAGGTCGAAATATTTTGTAACCAATCTTTAGCAAAATTATTAGCATTATTTAATAAAAAATAGACATGTTTCAGTACTTTAGTACTGAGTATTTCGCGGGAAAACTTTTATAGCGCCGAATTAATTAACCTCTCAGGACTCTTTGACATTTAGTGTGTTGGTTAGTTTTATGAAAATTTCAGTTGTATTAATACGCACTAACATTAAGACCATTTTTATTTATTTTTCGTTACTAACTCCACACATCTGATATTTGGTTATGGTTTTGTTGCATTTACCCTTCGAATATTAATACTCAACAATATCGTTTTTGTAATTTTGCTATGATAATTTTGTCAGGAACCGACATGTTCGCATTTCTAAGTAAAATTATACATACAATTTTCTGCTTTTGTGTTACATTGTACAGTGTACATATAATGTCTACATTATTATACTTCCCAACACTGTTTCTAACAAATAAAAAATATCATTAGACTTTCCAACTTTTGCAACAAGAAATGTGTCGGGATACAAGCATAAAATACATTCTTTGCTTTATTTGACATTGTAATGAAAGTTTTTGCATGTTAGAAGAAGAACAATCTGATTTCATTTGTTAGTAGTTCTCGATAATCATACTTATGTTATAAATTGGGAAAATTTAGACCGATGGATGGATGGATGATGGTTTGTTAGAGTTTGTAGCCTAAACGGCTGGACTGATCCTGTTGAAATTTGGTATCGTAATCTGTAAGAACATATAGGCTACTTACTATTGTTTTTTTTTTATTTGAGTCGCGGGAAAACCTATTGTTTTATAAAACAATGGTTCTAATAGAACTAAATCCAGTAGTCTAAGTTAATTGTTAATTATTAGAAATTTTTTATGCAGTCATGTGTAATATAGCACTGTACATTTATCACGATTAATTGGGTTACTGAGAGTGTTTACTGTTGGTTTCCACTGTCACGACTTTTATACAAAAAACAAACGGTATAACTGAGCTAATTATATGTTTCGTTAAATATCGGTAGGGAAAACTCACGCTTATACAGTTTTGGAACTGTATTTACAGCCGAGCTCCAATCCAACTGTTATAATTGTTTGACATCGAGCGGCGTGAAACTGGAACGTTTGTCAACAAAATATAACCGCTCTCATTAAGCACGTATTAAATACAGTTAATGTATTTATGAACTAATTTCAACTGAGATGAAATTCAGTTCGCTAATTAACTGTGTGCGGCAAATGTTTGTTATTTGGATTTTATACTTCGTTTCTTTACTAGTATAGTTAGTCTTATGGTGATTACAGTGATGACTACTACGTTATTCCGTGTGTATTTTAAATAACAATCCTAAAGAATCTGTGGAAGTCCTAATTCCAGTTTGTTTTGCGATTGTGTGTGTCGTATTTCCAAAACTGTTAAACCTAATATTGTGATTGGACCGTCGGATTTTAGTTGTTTATGATTGCTAAAATTAACTAATTAATTTCTATTAAATGTTATTGTTTTAGATTAAATAACTAATACGATTTTTAATCTTTCCATCATTAGAATAGTACATTGTCCCGAAGCAATGTAAGGCTGTATTAATCTGCAATATTAAAATTTAATCGAGCGAATCCTAGCACGAACTAGTAATAATCGTTCTGATAGAAGATAAAAAAAACGATTTTACATTTATTTTATACTACCTGTTGCTCGCGATTTCATCCGCGTGTAATAAAATATAATAAATAAATGTAGCCTATGTTACTTATAGATAAGTTATCTTTCTAACGGTTAAAGAATTTTTAAAATTGGTACAGTAGTTTTTGAGCTATCTCAATAAATGAAAACATACAAAAATATACATCTTTCCTCTTTATAATGTTAGTATAGATATAGATTATAAATTGATTTGTATGATAAGTAGTTACCTATATTTTATAGTAATCTAAGTTTAATTTGATTAAAGTTTTTCATTTTAAAACTTATTAAAATGAAGAGATTTGTTTCAAAAGAATTGTAAGAGATAATACCGAACATAAAGACTAACTGTTCCTTTTTAATAAAGCCTTTTTCCTGAAACCGAAGAAAGGCACAGCTTTTGTAAAAATATTTCATTTCGCCACTTTTCATTGTCCATAGATAATAAATTAAAGGAAGTCAGTTTCTTTTCCAATATTTATTCCATTTCTTTATTAACTACACTAAAAATAGTAATATAAGGTTAATCTTACACCAGGGTTCCCCAAACTTTTTTGTGTCGTAGACCCCTTGCCATGTTTTTCCGTGTTGGGTAGACCCCCTAATTACCTGATATTGACTTCCCGTAATTTTCTAACTGTAATGGAGTTTTGTGTTAACAACTTAAAGTAAAAACATATGTTAATTTATACATTCATTAATTGAATTGAACTTAAAACTACTCAAAATAAGCAATGAATATGTTTTGATATTATAAGATAGTATGATGTAAGTAAATAGGTAGTATCAGTGTATGTGTTGAGATCTAATCGTGGACCCCCATTTTCATTTCATGGACCCCCAAATTTTTTTTCACTGACGTAAACCCCCTGCTGGTTGGCATAGACCCCTAGGGGTCAATATAGACCACTTTGGGAATCTCTGTCTTACACCTTCAGACACCTTTAACTAAACTATCTCACAAATGTTGGACGATTGTCGATTGTTTCGCAGTTCATTCAACTGTTAATTGTACAACTAAAAAACGAATAGTGTGCGCACCACCATATAAGCACGTAGGAATCAGAGCAAGATTAAACAGTGTGCAATATTTTAGTCAAAGGTGTGCGCACGCTCTTATATACAACTAGCTGTTGCTTGCGACTTCATCCTCGTGAAATAAAAAAATAATAAAAGGTATAGCCTATGTTAGTCGCAGATAAATTATCTTCCTAATTGTGAAAGAATTGCTGGAATCGGTCCAGTAGTTTTTGAGTTATTTCAATACATACATAAATATAAATCTTTCCTCTTTATACAAGTAATATCTGTATAGATTGGATACAAGATAAATTAAGTAGGTTTCCCTACATGCCCATGTTATATGACCTTTTCCAAAATTCTCATGGTTATAAATCAGGTCATATCGAATGTTACCTTTACCGCAAAGCCGTTCTGTAAGACATATTACATTTCGTTAATGAAATTTACGCGTTACGGGTTTTCGTTTTTGTAAATAATATGTATTTTTTAAAACCCCGCACAATTCACGTAACCGCAACCACGTTTGATAAATACGTTGTTCGATATTAATTTCCTTTTATGTCGAAACATTTTTTTTTATTTAAGATAGCTTCCGCCCGCGACTCCGTCCGTGTGATATTTAAAAATAATAATAAAGGAATGAAAAAACGTAGTCTTTGTTACTCACAGATAAATTACCTTTCTAACGATGAAATAACTTTTTAAAATTGGCTTCGTAGTTTTTGTGCCTATTCATTACAAACAGACAAAGTTTTATATCAGTATAGATATAGTATAGACATAATTTATTTAAAGGCTTAAGAAATAGATTTATGTCAATCGAAATATATTCTATTTAGGAATCCTTAAAATAATAAATAAAACCTTTACATGTATTAACTTTGTAGAAGTATTGTGCTCTTAAATCAGGTTAATACAAAAAACTTAAACTGCTTTTTTAAGACCAACGTTATTCAACTTTTGTAACGAAAATTGTTCAACAAATGCACAAACATAAAATGCATTCCTTCGTTCTCTTTATTTGAGACTGTAATGAAAGTTTTCCTATTATACTTAGAAATGTGGAACGGTTGTATAATATATTGCTACAGATTGTTGTATTTCAAAATTAGCTTTAGGTAAAATTGTATTTGGGGGTATTCCCTCCAAAAGAAAGGGTATCTTTTTAAAGATTTCCCCCACAATACAAAAAAAAGTAAAATTTTATTTAAGAAATTAGAATGAACTACATTTATAATTTTACTTTCAGAGATATGCAATTAAATTTACACTTGAGTAATAATTTATATTAGCAATATTCAAATTGCCGGTTTTATAAGATTTGTATTCTTGCGTTTAACTCAAAATCTACTACACCGATCTTAAAAATTCTGGTATTATTAGAAAGCCACATTAGACCTGAGTAATATAGGCTATGTATCCTGACCGAATGCCGCGGGCAAAAGCTAGTATTATACAAAATTAATGTGCTGACGACAAAATCGATAACTACGTCAAGTGTTTAAACGTGAAACATAGTAGAGTGCATAATAAACGCTATGCGATACTAAACTATTGTTTCATTGATTCCATTGTTTTCGGTGCTATATGCACGCCGCAATATCGAACCTTCCGCTAAATCCACCTTAGGAAATAGTTGTTGAAATGCAATACGTAATTCTCCAATATATTGCAATGTTCCGAGATAGTTTAATGCAGAACTCAAACGGCTTGAAGCAAGGAATTTAATACGGTAAGGAAGATAATACAATAATATCTAACGTGTTCTAAATTCTCTAACGATATTACACGAGTTAAACGCGACTTGTACAATAAGTTTTTCTACACAATATATTTTATTTTAAACTAGCTTTCGCCCGCGACTCCGTCCGCGTGGAATTATAATAAAATAAGTGAATAGCCTCTGTATTCTTCCAGGCCGTTCTTTACGTCTACGCCAAATTTCATCGCGATTCGTCCAGACGTTTTGGCTACAAACTCTAACGAACATCCATTCATACATCCAAACTTTCGCATTTATAATATTAATAAGATAGGATAAGATAGCCACAATTTATCTAAATTAGTTTATTTAATTTTTGGTAATTTTACAATAATCCTTTTAACGTGTTTTTCTTTTCAAAAATTATTAAAAGCACCATTATCATTAAAACTTTGTAAAGGTATTAAGCCTATAAAAAGTTGTAATTATTACGACTGCAACGCGTGTGCTAATGGCGGCAGTTAATGAGTTTGTCTGTCGTAAAAGTTATAAACAAATAATGTGCCTATTTTGACTTCGGACTCCATTTAATATAATGAAATAAAACGTTTGTTTACAAGCGTTACATGCGAAATGCATATTTCGAATGTATCCTCGAGAGTTTTCACTGCTAAACTTGTTTAAAAATATTTTGTTATCCATAGCTTTGAAAAGTAGTGTTTAGTTTTTTTTGTTAATGTTCTTTATGTTCTTCAGCTGGAAAAGAGACAATTGGATTATATATATTTAACAGAAATATTATATTCAAAATTGTTCTAATTAAAACTAATTCTACTTGAAAATTAAAAAAGTATACAACAATGCTACGAAAAGAGAAAAGCTGCGGAAAATTCGTTCGTAACTTTTTCATTACTGCGGTTGTCGACCTATTTTATCACTTTTCCATTTTTAGCAATTCACTAAAATCCGCTTTTGTAATTCTCATATTTTTAAGTATTTTCCGTTGTTACTTTTAATCTTGTATGAAAACTCGTATTGAAGTGTTTTAGTAAAATTTAAACATAATGCTTTAATTCCAGACTGAAAACAAAACATTTTTTTAAGTAATCACAACCACGGGATTACTTAATCAATGTTTTTTTCTATTAAATAAGACTTTGATTTTACAAAAGACAAGACATGATGTACACAATGATGTAACTTTAAACCTTTTTTTTAAATTAAAAAGAAATTAAAAAACTTCCAATTCCAGGAGTCGAGAATGTTCTAATTAGAAATAGATTAAAACATCTGCATCGGTAATAACATGATCAAGTTACCGTGTTGTTGCAAATGGAATTGTCATGTTGTTTGAGAATTAGTTCCACGCATTTGATCAATCAGGATTTGTAATGTTGAATTAATATATTCCGCTAGTAAATTTGCTTTGTGTAAATAATGATAGTAAATGTTAGTAAAATCAGGTGTTATGTGTAAATGTGAAAATTATCCCACTGTCAGTCGGGCAATAAATACGCATTCACGTTTGTAACTAAGGAAGTGAAAGATAATAAACAATCGCGGTTTTCAAGATTTTAAAGCGACCTCTTATTTTCACATACCCAAAAGTACTTGCAAAATCGGTCACAAACAACTTGAATTCTACACCCACTGTGTTTATATATTAAATTTACATTAAGAGCGCGCGCACACCTTTGACTAAATTATCGCACAACTATGTAACTTTGATTCCTATGATATATGGATGTGTGAACACTACTTGATTTTAGTAGTGCATCTAATCAACAGCGGTAGTGCCCGCTTTAACATCTTAGCACGAATGGGCCGGCACGCCCGGTGTAATACCACGACCACACAGAAGACAGGCGTGAAATGGAAGCAATTCCGTGTTTCGTCTGATGAGTGTGGTGCCGGAGGCCTAATTTAAGTCCCTTTCTCTTTATCACCCTTTTCTTATAGGGAGAGGATGGAAAGGGGAAGTGGATTTGACGGTGGAGGAGATGCATAGGAAGGGGAAATATCCTCTTTATGTGCGTCTCCTCCTCCGTCGTATAAGGGTAGGCAACGCATCTGCAATTGCGGATGTCTATGGGCAGCGGTCGCTTCGCCATTTTGGCGGATTCAGGTGGCCGCTTGCTCGTTTGCCACCTTATGTTATAAAAAAAAAAACAGTTGAATTGGCTGCGAAATAATCGACAATCGCACAACGTTTATTATAATATATTTCCCGACACAGAGGGTACAATTTTATTTTATTATTCAGAACATGTCCCCAGCGATCAGGTTATGCTGTAAATTTTTCATAAAGCAACGACGTGTACCAGACCTATCTCAAATCTGCCTATTTGCGGCAATAGAAAAAGCTAAACGCCACGACATGCAATGTAAATAAATTACAAGTACTGAATACAAATAGTTATTTTAACTGTCCTGTTTTGGTTAAAATCATACTAATATTATGAATGCGAAAGTTTGGATGGATAGATTGATGTTTATTAAAGTTTGTAGCCTAAACTGCTGAAAGGATCGCGATAAAATTTAGCACACATGTTAAACATAATCTGAAAGAACACATAGGCTACTTGCTTCAGTTTTTTTTTAAATTCCACTCAGACGATATGCGGACGAAAGCTAGTATAGAAATAATTGCTGTAGTACAACTTACATGGTATTTACTTTTTCGGATCTAAGGTGGTAGATACTATGCTATATTAAATCGTACGTGATACTGTCATATTACAAGAATTAAAAAAAAAATTAATTGTGTTTAGTTGAATGGAACGATGAATGTTTGTTATTACGTATCTCTTTAACTACTCAACGGATCTGTCTGATATTTGGCATATATGTACAGTCTGGAAGAGCACATATTCTACTAAATAAGTTTTTTTTTTAATTCCACGAGAACAGAACCGTATGCGAGATCTAGTTAACACGATAATAGAGGGTCATAAAATCAATGTAATTTTAGGTCAAATGTTTGATCTGATTTGGAATTTAGATGGTCTGTTTCATAAATGTGGCGACAGATAATACAAACTAATTTAGGTTAACATTGTAATATTCATCTAGTCTATAATGAATTTGGCCTATTTGCCCACCAAATAACCTGAACCAAAATAATAACTGTTTTTATTATGGAATAGCGTGAAAAGTTAAACATTTTTATTAATTAAAGATAGCCTTGTCATCGATGCATTATTTTACACAGTCTACACTAACATTATAAAAAGAAAGATTTGTATTTTTTATGTTTTGTAATAACTCAAAACCCTTCACTTTATACGTTATCACTGTGTAACATAGGCTATATTTATTACAATTATAAATTCTGCAAGGATAAAGACGCGAGCAATAGCTTGTTTGGAAAAGCTTTGAATATTTTTCCAAGGATAAAAGAAAAGGACAATAGTAGAAATAGAGAGAGGACAATTTGTTTGTTACGTAAATAGTGTTTTGAGTTGGGATTGAAAAGGTACCGACTATCCGGTCCCTTTTGAACCCTTGTCTCTGTAGCTCGTTACATCGACCGCTGAACCAGGCACATCGTGTGTGCAACTAGACGATAATAAATCGAAACAAACTTTATGGCTTTGGATTGTTAAGGAAAACAAAATAGAAACGTCGCAAGCTTAAAGCTTTCAAATGCTAAGATTTCCTTTCTTACCTTTTTAAGCAGAATTTTGATGAAAGAATTGAATTAATTAAATTAACGGGATGGGCGAGGAGTTAAAGAAACATGTGTAGTTCTGTCATCAACTATCAAATGGCAATACCTAAGTTATTTTTTACAATTTACTAAACAAGTAATAATGCTATAAATTTAAGTCAAAAGTTACTTTACCCAGATAAAGTAAAATGAAAAATTTAGGTGTTTACCTCAATTTTTTACCACTACGCTACGACAGAAAACAAATTGCGGTATTAAAATTATGACGGGAACCGTAACAGAGATAGCTTTGCCAAGATTCACAATGGAAAATTTTAATTAAAACGGGCTGCGTATCATAAGTTCATTAATTTTTGGTATAAATCATTTCAAACGTCGGCTTTACAACGTTCAATATTTACGTAACTTGTTTATGATATTGAAATGATTGATATGTGTATTGATTTGACAGCGGAGGAGACGCTTAGGAAGGGGAAATATACATTTTACTTGCGTCTTTTTCTCTATCGATTATGAGTAGGCAATCTATAATTGCCGATATCTAAGGGCAGCGGTTGCTTCGCTTTTTTGCAACGTATTCTCACTGCTTAAACATTTATACTAAACGTGTTATTCCTGTTTATCGAAGGAGAGTAGAAGAGAATATGTTTTTGTACACTTGTCTCGGCAATGGAAACTCAGGGTAATGTTTACAAACCAATATCGCAGTGTCAACGTAACAAACATCAAAAGCGACACGAGAACGGCGTGCGAGAGCTAAAGCGAGAGATTTTAATGAAAGATTAGGTTTTTCAATTACGTGGAATTTCGTTAAAAGCTTCTGGCTTAAAATATTAAAGCACCTTCTAGTCATTTTCTATACATATAGACGATGTATAACCTTTTATACTTATATTTATCGATACAAAATTTTGTTATTGTCAAAGATACATATTTCTGTATGTTTCAATACAGTTTGATCGTATTTTAAAATATTCGCATATATTTAATATTAGACTATTTGCTTAGCGCCTGTACTCGCGAAGATTCATTATTTTACTTAAAATATTTCTGTTTTCTATAATATTTGTGTCGTTAATTAAATATATACTTTAAAATTGAGGTTATATTTTACAAAGTTGTAATACGGCAGGAAACAAATTGCGCGTTTTTAAATTATGACAGAGGTCGTTAGAGAAATAGCTTGGCCAAGTTTTACAATGAGAATTTTTTAATTAAGCCGGCCTCTGTACAAAGATTGCCTAGATTTAGCAATATTAAAGAAAACGTTTTAATTGACTTATTTTATTAGATAAAATTGCTAGAAGATTAATTTTTTATTTTGTTATTACTTTATTTTTCTTCTTTAGTCCTTTTAGAAAAAAATGTTCTGAATTATTTAGTACAAATCATTTAAATAAAATTATTTAATATACTGTTATTAATAGTTATATATTTTTTTGATTTACTATTCATAATGTTTTTATATTGTTATTTACCTATGGTCTTGTTACTTGGAAGAATATTGCTAACAGTATTTTTTTAGTGATAGGGTTTGAAAAAAATTTTTTTTTTAAATCACAGAGTATGTCACATGTGTAATATATTGTACAGTCAACTTTGTATAGTTTATTGATATTAGATACAAACAAACCCGCAGGTAAGCGGTAACTTTGACTTCGTGACTTATCTAAAATCAGAAATTCTTTTACGGGGTCGCTTAAATTTGCAATTTGCATTCAAGATTAGTCGAGACTTTGTAAAAGTTATTATTGTACCACTTGTTAATCGGTTATAATTCATACAGAGTCCCATAACCATTATTAAAGCAACCCTTAATGTAGTTTCTCTCATCAAATCTGCACGTATGTAGTCCACTTCCTATGCTATTGTTTTTAATAACCAATACTGAACTGAACTAAGTTATAATAAAACTAAACAATAAGATTACGTGGTTTTGTTAGCATAGGCATAAATGCTATCATACTAATATTATAAATGCGAAAGTTTAGATGGATGGATGGTTGTTAGAGTTTGTAGCATAATCGGCTGAACAGTTTCCGATGAAATTTGGCATAGATGTAGAGGATAGTCTAGAAGAACACATAGGCGACTTGCATTTGTTTTTTTTTTATTCCGCGCGGACAGAGTCGCGGGTGTAAGCTAGTAATTCATAAATGTCAAGGAAGTTTTTATTGTAACACTTAATCCAAAAGTTTGGCCATCTCGGACATTCGAAACTTTCGGCAAAATAAAGTATTCACATTTTATCTGCAAGCTACATTCCCTACCTTGTTAGAAATTTTCTTTTCCAACTCTGTTATATTTTTACGAGCATCTTTTTTCCATTTCTTAAAACTTTTACATTAACCGTCAGGTGGAGCCACAGTTTAAAAATAATCTATGATTCACCCCTTTACAAAGATTAATATTTACAATTTTCGTCTTGTTTTCATAATTTGTTTGTTATTCATGTTTTTCGTAAAATATGTGGATACCTCGAGATATTTAAATTCTTAAATAACTATTAAACCTGATTCTAGAACTTTTGTTTTAGGACTATCGCTTCACCATATTTTTATGATGATTTAACAAATTTCATTCCTAATAAAACAATAAATGGTGCCTAAATAATGAGTGTAAAGTGTATGTATTATTAATCTAGCTTCGGCTTTACATGTTTAAAATTCTCGATTGCAACTGTCAAAATTTCCGTTCCTAAAATAACTTCGCTTCCTTAATGTTGGCATCT
Organism: Papilio polytes; assembly: GCF_000836215.1. Classification (NCBI taxonomy): domain Eukaryota; kingdom Metazoa; phylum Arthropoda; class Insecta; order Lepidoptera; family Papilionidae; genus Papilio; species Papilio polytes. The sequence goes on from NW_013527693.1 coordinate 3,337,732, forward strand.
TGTAGCTTATAGTCCCTATTCCACATGGAGGTTTTTATCCAATTTATTTACCGCCTAAGTTTAATAGCGTGATAATATATAGCTTAAAGGATGTCGTAAGTGTTGGGCTTTTTATTTAGGAAAAAAATATCAAAAACATGCTGTCATTGCTGAAATCCTACGCCACTAAGTAGTGTGTATTTACGCTTTATTATGTTAAGTGTAGATAATAAGTGTACGCAATACAACTCGATGCAATAAAAGTGTACTTAACTCACAAGATACCAACATAAGACAGAATTACGGCGTTAACAAATCTACTTTTACTGTTGCACCGTTGGGAATTTTAGGCCGTAAGGTCGGACAGCTGTAAACGTACTACGTGTTTTGTGCTCAAGAAGTTCCATACATTTTCTTTTATGTGCTTATGGGAGTTTCTTTATTAAACAAAACTACTTACTATAAGTATTTACTACAGAATGTTTTACACAATATACTCGTACATAGACACAGAATGTTATTTCCATAATTCCATTTCCATAATGTACAAAATCAAAAATTTCTACTATGAATATGTTATGATTTTCTTATTATAAATGTATGGTTTTAATTACATACCAAACCTAAAGGTAACAAAAATTATGGAGTGTAAGGAAATGATTCAATAATTTAAAATTACACATCACAAAGAAAAACAGTACACATATAATTTTTAGTTAAAGAATATTTTATAAAGTTTTTAAAACCTTTTAGTTGATTGCAAACAAATAAAGCGAGGCGCATGAATTTTAAACTCGGAGTGTTCCTACGAGGAAAGGTTCTTAGGAAATAAGATGGAGTGATGTGTTATACTATACATGTTAGTTGAAATTATGTTTTTTTATTTTTAATCACGCTCTTATTTTTAAAAAAACATCACTGAAACCTTCGATTTAATCCCATTTAGTGCATAAAACTCCGTATACGTTTCTTTGTTCGTGAAAACCTTTAGTTCATATACATTTCGAGGCCTCGTATAACAATCGTGTGTGTTTTCATCGGACGCATTTCCGAATGAATGTGAATTATAAAAGCGAATTGCACGTATCGAGGTGACTGGAAATAACTACGGTTTGGCTTTGCCTGGAATAAAGTGATTTTTGTTGCTTGTATCCGATAATCGATTTTATTTAAAAAAATACCAGAAATAACTACACTAATGAAATCAATAATTTATTTTAAAATTCACTTTAAAGTAACAAAAAGTATGTTTTCAATTATTTCCTACTTAATATATTACATTCATTTTTACTTTCTTTTGCTATTTTTTACTTTCTCTTAGAAATGTTTATTTAGTTATTAATATTTTTAACGATAGTAAGAAAAAGCAGTTCGTAATTTTTACGGCCTTTACAATCATAACATCTGAATTCGTACAAGTACTTAGTACAAAGAAAATATTACAACAGCGTTTGCTATGAAACTTATTAAGCAATATAAAAACTATTTTCAACTAAGTGTATGTAATACATGCAATCTTACGTGACTTTGTGAGATTTTCTTAATGCACTTAAGTTTTAAAATGTAATTATGTGGTAATAAAAAATCACAATTTGCCCCAAGTTTTGCATTTATGTTTTTAATTATTATTATTTTATTTCTTTAGGCTACAGGAGGTTATAATGGAATGAAAATAATACACAAATGTATACAAACATAATTATCTGTGAAATTCATTACTTTGCTGTAAGTCGGACAAAAAAACAAAAATTTGTAAAAACCGTCTGAAAACAACGCTCGAAGCTTGAGATTCCAAATAAAATGTTTAGTCATAAGGCGAGCGGGGGCTGAAAGATTTTAAAATAATTAAATTCCAAGAAGAAAAGTTACAAAGGAATTAAAATGGATGTACAACTTCTGTATAGTTCACACACGAAACTGCAACACGAGTAATTAGTAAATTCCAGGAGCTTATGCGGAAAATGTGGTTGCTTTAGAAGCTTACTCTTCCAGCTTATCTTATGTTTTGAAAGACTCTTATATTCTGTGCTAAAGTCAAATATATTCTCCCTTTCAAAGATATACAAACTTAATAGAAGCAGGTAAATGAATAGAAAACGTCATACTAATGTTATAATTGCGCAAAATTTGTTCTACGAATATACAAGAGTAAATAATGAGTAATACATAAAACACTTGAAGAGCGCCCGCACACCTTTAACTAATACCACAAATGTTGTGCGATTGTCGATTGTTTCGCAGCCAATCTAACAGTTTAGTTGGGCAACTAAAATCAAGTAGTGTGCGCACCTCCATATGAGTTCATAGGAATCAAAGCGCAACTAAACAGTGTGCGCGTGCTCTAAAAATAAATCTTATAGTGCATTGAATTCAGCTTGTTAAAACTGTTAATAATTTAATTCTACTGATATGTCATGATGAGCGAGTTTTATATCATTTAGCTATATTAAAATGGCAAAAGAAATAGGTAATAGCTAATTTACAATTATAATGTTCTCTTTCAATCGTAAGCTTAGTGAATAGATTCCTGATTCAAACATTAAATCGGACGCATACTCGTAATTTGCATTTCCATCGTTTTCGTTCCGACTCACAATTGACTACGAAAAGCAATTAATACTTAGAGTGACCTGATTTCCCTTTAAGATTTCCTTCAGATATTTCCTCTAACATTTTCGGTAGAGATCAATTTACAAACAAAAATATTTAAAATAACGTTAGAAAAAAAAATAACTATAAAACTTTATAGACTCGAAATTAGAAGTACATTAAAATGCATTTTTTTTCCTAAATGCATTTATTAAAAAAATGTTTCTAACAAATTACTAAGCTACGGTTGTTACAATGAATATCAGATGCTTCATTACTAGAATCAAATTATATAATTCAAGTACTTTCAAAGTATACTCGTAGAATTATTGTTCTTTACAATTTAAAGTTTAAAAATCAAAACAGCCAAATAGCACAATCATGAAACTACAAATTCAAACATTTGTCAAACACAACTTCGTTGTTGGAGTATTCAAAATAGGAATTTATTGTGTTATCTTATGCATTGCGGCCATAAATAAAGTGAACAAGAATAAAGAAATGTTAGTGCGACAAGATAACTAGCCGGGCACCCGGCACCAGGCACCCGCCGCCGTGGACTGACAGCACAACTAACATTACCTACGAGAATATTTTCTCTCCCATACAAGCCAAAAGATAACAAAAGTAGTGGCTTAAAACAGAAATCGTGTTACAAGAAGGAAATACTATTGAACGTGGAAAAATCGGAGCGAATTTTGTTACCAAATAAGCATGTTGTCTACCAAAAATAAGTACATAAATATAATTTATGAAATGTTTATTTTTCCTTTATTACAGACACGTAAACGCGTGTCTCGAAATCTTTAACTTTTCCTTATTTAATTATTGTAATATTAAAAAAAAACCTGGAGTTAACTTATAAATAGCTAGTACTTTAGGTTAACATAAAATTACTTGTCTTGTGGAATGAATGTTATGCAAACGTGTTTTTAGATTAAGCGGGAATTTCATATAAAAAGATTTATGTCTGTAGGGAGCGTATTGCCGCTATGTTATATGCTAATAGAAGATTATTAAAATAATAAACTTTTATGATAAATATGTTATATTTTTTTGTAGCCTGGGATAAAACTGTTTAGGATACGTTTAAGTGGAATTATATCTACTAGAATAAGGGTTTGTGTGTCTGTCATTCGGTACACAAGATCATAGACTCATATCTATACTAATATAATAAAGCGTAAACACACTACTTCGTGGCGTAGGAAGTCAGCAATCACAGCATATTTTTGAATTACAATTTCTTTAATAAAAAGCTCCACACTTACGACATGCTTTAGGCTATACATTTTACGCCATAAAACTTAATAGGTGACCAAATTGAACAAAAAACCTTTATGTCGGAAAGGGATCATATAATCTGCCAACATCAAGGAAGGTAAATTGCCATACGGTAATTGTTATCCAATTTCAAGATCCTTCGTTGTCATTTGTGCATTTGAATTTTGACATTTGCAATTTAGAGTTTGACAAATGTAAACAATAAAATAAAGTTTTTTTACGGATGAAGCCGCACGGAAACAGCTAGTCATTTATTACATGAAACCAAATGATATATGTTATTCACAATCTAAGCGGCTTCCTCAAACTTTATGAAGCAAAAACAAAAAAAAAATTATAAAAGTTTAAATTTCGAATTTAAATACCTTAATACCGGATTGTATCTTTACAAAGTGTTTTCAGATTTATGCCCTTTTGTTTTTTAATAAACCAAAGTAGTGGGTTGTAAAGTTTAAGCGTCCGCTTTATGTTCAGTACCAGCCATGACTCCTCCATTAACATTTTAATTAAATGGAAACAAGAGAACGGCGGACCTCTTTACCATTTCAAGTTTGTAAGTGCATTTGTGACAGCCCTGTCTACTTCATTCTTTTTACGTTAATCCTATAAAAAAGATCACTTCACTATTATTTGAACGGTTCCGTTTAATATTACACGAATCGAAATATAAATAAAAAACGATGGTGAAAAATACATGCAGATATTAACGTAACTTTTATATGGAAATAATGTGACAAGAAGAAATGAAATATACGCGTTGGCCATTTGTATGTAAGTAAGGAAATCCATCAGATTGTCTCGGGGGCATCTTAAAAGTTGACAAAAGGAAAAATCGTGGCGCGTTCTTTCATGTTTTTGGTAAGAATTTTACGTTTTAAAAAGATTCCAAATGTGTGCTAATGAAACAAATAATTTGACGTAAAATGTTTTTGTATTGTATATGTGGTATGTCAATAATTATGTACCGTCAGTACAACTAATAATAAAACAGTCCAGTACTAACCGCGCGCCGTTTCAATAACACCCCTACATTACAGTTTGTTGATTTGTATCACTTTTACACTGTATTTTTCGATTCTTATAGAGCTAAGTACATTCGCAATAGAAATCAAGATTTATGATATAAGGTCTGAACCCGAACCTTGATTGTCAAAGATTAAAAGTACCAACTGCACATCGTAATAGACAATAATATGTTTTTTAAAAATAAATATTAAAAATCTTAATAAACATTATTTATAGATAGAAAAAAATCGCGGGGCAATTTCCGTAATATTTGGCAACGAATTTAAAACAGTGAAATAAGCCAAATATTTATTATGCAGCATTTTTTTCCGAAGCTTTAGATTGAGTAATGGAATTTTTATTATAATAAAATACGAGTTAATAAATATGGAAATGGATTTCCAGTTTTGAATTTGAATTGCTTGTGTAGTTTTGTCTATCAATATATTCCAAAAATCTTATACTATCAATAGATATTAAATTGTTATTAATTGACAATAAAAATAAAAGTTTTGATTTAAACATTTTGTTTTGACAAGTTTTTAAATTATGTTTAAACAATCAGTGCCAAGTTATAACATGAGTTTATCAAAGGCATTTCTTCATAATTTTAGCGTATCTTAAATAAAATCTTTTTGGTAATGATATTTCTTGTTCTCCGCTCAATCTCGAGCCCAGCGGGTATTCTCGAATAAATTTCTCTCATCAATATCAGTCGGAAAGGAGTGTCGCTATTTATTTCGGATTCTATTTGGCCTTATTGTATATTTTATTAATGAAAATAAATTAATGTTTTTGTTTTATAACAAACTAGTTAGACTTCGTCTACATGAAATAAAAAAATAGCCATGTTACTCACTGATAACGTAGCTATTTATTGCCGAAAGAATTTTTCAATTCGGCTCAGTAGTTTTTGAGTTATTTCAATACATACAAAAACACAAATCTTGCCTCTTTATAATATTAGTATAGACTAGCTGTTGCTCGCGACTTCGTCTGCGTGTAAAAATTAAAAATAATAAAAACATAGCATGTGTTACTCAGTGATATGGTAGTTTTATAATAATTGCTCGCGACTTTATCGGCGTAAGATTAAGGAATAATAAAAAAAGTATGGTCTGTTACAGATAAATTATCTTTCTAACGGTGTAAATATTTTTAAAATCGGCCCAGCAGTTTTTGAGTTATTCAGCATGTTTCCTTTTTATACTGTTAGATAGATTTTACTAAAATGTAATATGTTAGAATTGAATAGACCTACTTCATATGTCTATTATTGGATTAAATGCAAAGTCACTGTCTTTAATAATTGATGCTAAAAATACATATAGCAATACGTTTATTGCTTTCATGTTAAAAAAAATCACAGAATAAACAGTTATAATTAGTAATAGTGTTATAACATTTATAATTAGTAATAAGTCGTAAGATTACAATAAAAAATATGGGTCAGAAAAATAATTACTTAAATGTGTGTATGGTATGATTACGTCATTTTTAACGTCCATAAAGATTGTCAATGTTTGACAAACAGCACTAATGGAATATGAATTAAATAAGTCGCAAGATCCTTGAAATTTATTGATGGTCGTAATTTTTGAGCGACACCCACAGAATACTTGGGAAAAATATGAAAGACATTTCGGCAGAAAGGCCTCTTGAAATTTATGAGCACGTCTCCCGCACTTTGATCACAATCGACTTTTCACGATGAAAACCTTTAAAGTAATTCTCATCAATAGGCTCAAAGTCATCGAAGTACTTTGTGTCTTGTTTCAAACTTTACTTATTAACTAAGGGTTGCCCGCGAATTTGTCCACGCAATATTAAAATAATAAGCCTACAATATGTCCGCCAATGTCAGCTACCTTTAGTGAAGGTCAGGTCTAAATCGGCCCAGCAGTTTCGGAGATTACCCGGAACGAACGCGGCTTGCGGACAAACAGACACACAGACAAATATTTTTTAAATGCGATGCAAATACATCATCTTTCCGAAATCTGAAAATTTTCTTTTAACATTACAAACAGACAGTCCAATTTTATAATATTGATTTGTAGCACTTTACACACAGCCCACCGTTGTATTCCATTTATTGGAGAAATACCGAAGACGAAGAAAAAACTTGTCTACGTTATAATGTCATTAATTAAGATCGTGAAAAATTTATTTCACTTTATCGTAATAGCAAACATAATTTGAAAAGCAAGGGCATTTGTTAGGCAGGAGAAAATAATGTTTACCGCTCGCTCACCACATTTTGTTTGGACAGATACTAATTTCCGACGAGTTTTCTAATTCCATTATTCCTGCGCCTAATATGAAAGGCATTTCCTTTACAATACGCGATTTAAAAGGAAGTAATTAAGCATAATAAAATTTAACTACAAAAAATACTACCTTACTTATAACATGAATGTACACAGGCTGTTGTAAATGACAGAGCTAAAAAAAAAATGAATACATTTTAGTTCGCACCAAAAACACGTGTTCAATTAATTTGCAAACTAATATTTTATCTTTTACCTATTGTCTGCATTTTATATAACGTGAGCTATAAATAAAGATAATAGCCAATTTCTCTCAAATGTTATGGGCGAGGAAATCTATTACATTTTGCGTTTCTAGTCATAATAATAAAAGTGTAATCATGTGTAAGCCGGATCTTCTCTTTAAAATATTTTTATCGAATACAGTGAACACGAAAAAAAATTGTATATTTAAAAAAAACACAGCTGTATTTTAATCTATGACCAACTGATATTCGATGAATTAAATAACAAAAAAAAAAAAACAGTACAAATATTCCAGATCTAAAAACATATTTTAAAGTAACTTTAGTCTTTAAAAACACTTCGTACTAGACTGGGAAACAAGTTTGAAGCTTAACAATAGAGTACCTGACTACATATGCGGGTTTAGAGTTTGAATTTTACAGTACGGGTCGACACATGTTAGCTCTTTGAATTTACCTTGTATCGAAATTTGCGTTGTTACTTTTTCTGATTTCCACTCGAACTTCATCATAGTGCTTGTGAGTGTTATTACAATGTACTTTAGTACTCAATCCTATAGTTTAGAGGAAAATATAAACTTGAATACTGCGTAAAAAATAACAAAAGTATATCCATGCTCATGATTGTAATGTATATGTAATAGGATCTTCTTTCATTTAAAAACGTATATAAACTACTTTATTTAGTTACATTTTATGATGAGGCTCGCGTGAGTGCCGCGTTGCGTGCTGGTACGTTATTACCTAATACTAACTTTTCCAATAACGAACATCATTGTGTTCTAGTTATTAGAAGGATTATGTATTAAAAGTATTAACATTGCGTACTTTGATGTCATATACGCATTGTATAAAACTTGAATTTTCACATTTCGTCCAATTGATAGTATACCACTAGATACGTAAGTCAAGTTTTATAAGAAAATAGTTAATTTATTCTAATATTGTAAAGTGGAGAGATCTGTATTTTTGTATGTATTGAATTAACTCAAAAACTATTGGGCTGATTTTAAAAATTCTTTCACCGGTAGTAAGGTAATTTATCTATGAGTAACATAGTCTATGTTTTATTATTTCACGCGTACGTAGTCGTTAGCAACAGCTAGTACAATATGTTTTAGTTATTTTCTTAGGTACTGACATATTCTACGTTATGTTATTAAGCTTTATTTAAAACTATGATTACAATTAAATAAGTATTAAGTAACTATAATATGTATGTAATAAATTCACAGCAATCTATTCCGAATTGGATGTGCTTGTCGGAATGCTCAAGTGGCAATTAGCAAATTGATAGCAGGTGCGAAGCTTCAATATCAAACTCAAGAATCTTAACGTGGTTTCCTTCGAGTGTATCGCAATCTGCGAGCCTTTTCAATACCACCATAACATCTTACTTTATTTATTAAGCACCTATTTTAAAAGTAATAAAAGATTGCTTAATTTACATATCACGGTTTTAAAAAGGAAATTGGAAAATACGTCCCAAGACAAACGAGTATCTGACTTGATCCACCTAATGACGTATTAATAGACTACTCCGCGATAACGTAGTTTTTGAGTTATTTCAATACATACAAACATCCAAATTCTTGCTCTTTGTAATATTAGTATTGATAAGCGAGCTATTTATAAGGAACTAATATCTCTCTAAGAAATATTATAATCTGCAAAGAAAATATAAATCATAGTAGATTTGCAACGTTCTTTCAATTTTTCTCTAAATTGACATCCGAAATCGATATCATTCTTCTCATAACATTCCTTTGTAAGCTAAATTCCATTTCAGATAATCTACATTTGCAATTCACCAACGTGCAGCTATATTACTATTCGAAAATTATTATCTTTGCTTTTTTAATCTAAAAGGTGTATCGTTTCTTGGTAATATTGTGGAGCATTAAATGCCTAGAAGCCCAATAAAAGGTTTTTCCGCACTAAAATAAAAATGTTTAATGCAAAAAATACCTTATTTCTTCTTAAGAGCTTTAAATTGTATAGATAATTTAAAGTTCAGTAACGCTTAAGTTACATAAATTTCATTAGCGAAATGCAATGCGTCGCGCTCGAATGGCTTTGTGGTTAATGGCCATATTCGATACGAGCTGATTTACGATAATGAGTGCATATCCATACACCCGATGTATCCCATAACAAGCACAATTTGTCTTCCATGACGCATTATGCGGAAACCGTTTATACATTTTTGATACACACTAAATGTGAACATAGTTAAACATCCGAAAATACTTTTTATGAGACAAACAACCGAGTTATGAAACGTATATTAAACAATTCGATTTGATGCGTGGTTTACAATCTGTCATGGAATTTGAAGTTTAATCGTGGTCCTGTCATCTGATCGTTTCCAAATTCCTGATGGTCGCGACCACTTTCCTTGACCATCTCTCGAAGGGTATTTCTCCACTCTTTGCGTTTTTCTGCGAAGTGGATGGCGTTGGCGATGTCAACGTGGTCCTCACAATAACATCATTTCATAATGCGTTGAATAATAACAAATTTTTGATCGACAATGTTACTTTAAATTTAATTAATTCTTTTATATCGAATTCTGACAAATGTACGAACAATGCGGACTGGCATAAAACTGAATATTCATAATATTAATACAATGTGTTACTTTTAATGGGATACGCTTTCAGAAAGCAATTTCGTTACGTTAACGAACCTTATCTCGAAATAATGAAATATAATGAGAGCAATTCATAGATTATTTTTAATAAATGGTGTCGTCAGTTTTATTCAGACTTACTACTTAAGTTTTTAAATAAATAACATTTAATGATGCTGATTTTTAATAAGATTCTGTATGAATGAAGAAACTTATTTGAACCTCATATATCAAGGTATGGAGCAAATTAAACTACAATTTTCTCATTTAGATTCATCTTAATTACTCTATATTTTTCTTACTTCAAGCTACTACTTAATTTTAAAATTGTCTATTTAGATGGGCTACTTATTGTTGCATTCATATACATTGTTGGAAATTGCCAAAGTATTTCGAACTAAACAGAAGATCGAAGACTGCAACATAGTTGAGTAATTGCATTGCGCTCCTCTTCAATCTAAACGTTAAAGAGGATTGTAAACTTTACTTTTTGTTTCATTGTTAAAACAAATTAAAAAAACTTATAACTATGAAGTTTCTTAAAAAGATATTTACACTAACTACATTTTTACTTCTACTAAGAGCGTGCGGACACCTTTGACTAAACTATGACACAACTGTTTGGTTTCGACTTGAATCCTATGAGCACAAATAGACGTGGCCACACTTCTCGATTTTTACTTGTGCAACTAAATATTTGAATGGGCTTCGAAACAATTGACAATCAACAATCGAACATCTGTTGTGCAATTGTTTAATCAAATTGTTTAAAAAAACGAGTAACAAGAGAGTAATATTAAGTAAATATTCCAACTAAACTATACCCTAGCATCCGTAGGACCCCGCAATAACATTTTTTTATTAAAAAGGGTAGCATTATTTGGTGCAGTAACTGGTCCATCAGTAATTTCCTTGCCAAATACCTGCCTGTTTAACTAGATAGAACACTGTGCCAAGAAAGTTATAAAAATGGGTAATATTTCACATGTCAAAATTGAACTACTGAGCTTCAGCATAAATACATTATTTGAAATGCTACCAAAAGTTTTGATTCAAGCAGTGAATGCATTTACAAGGACATTTGCTAAGATCTAGAAAGATTCAAATCGTTTCTGTAATCTGTATCTAGAAGATAAATTTTATTTTTCATAAAACAAATTACAAGAAACATTTTAACATACATTCTTATAATTAAATCATCTTTATGAAGGAATTTTGTGAAAGCCTATAAAATCATCTACAATATTACGTGTGCTAATTTACTTATTTAATGAGATATAGTTAAAATTAGTTTCAAATAAATTTTCTTTTATTATTCTAATATCTGTAATCTACATTACTCTGTGTAAGAATACTTCAACGTTTGTTAATGTATTACAAATACTAGCGATTTTCTGCATTAATATTTTTTTTACTAACGAATTGTAAATATGAAGTAGTAAATAATCAACATTTTAATCGTTTCAAATTGATCGTCGACCTAAATAGGGCTTAAATTGTTGGAGATCTAAAAATATCTACATTTCTCATTTTCTATTACTACGAGAGTATTCCCACTGATACCTGGTTGCTGTATGATTGGAATATATTTTTTTATTTAACGGAAATAAAATCTATTGAAATTAAATATAGATTACGTTAAAAAAAATAAAATGATATGATAGTAGGTGGGCTTATAAAGGTGCTCCAAGTGTAGAAAAAAAATTATATTTTTGCATGTGTTAAAATAACTGAAAAACTACTGGACTGGTTTCAAAAATAATCACTATTAGAAAGGTAACTTATCTATGAATAACATAGGCTATATCTTTTATTATATTTTAATACCACGAGGACGAAGTCGCAAGCAATAACTAGTTTAATAAGGTAAGCATTTGAAATGTCTCAAATGAATTACATTAAGTCATACGTCTAAAAGTAAAATAATTCTTTTTAGTATTTTGTCGTACATTTCAAAAACCATAGTTCATTTATCATCAACTATCAAAACATAGGTCATTGAATATCGTAATTTCGAAAAGCAATTTAACCTTTTAACAAATTGATAGAAGTAACTTTAGAAGTTTGGAAGAATAGCACTTGTGTTGTCAGCAGTCAACAAGCACGTCGTTAGCTCAAGAGTTTTTGTCTCAGGTTTTCCAGACTAACTTGTTATTTTAAAACTCTCCTTAGTTCATGGTTAGCTTGTATTGTTCACGACACGATGTCTTACAAGAGATTTTTACACATTTATCCAATTCTTTGCACGACAAAACTATTTCAAAATCACATTATTGAATTTTTAAAATATAAAAATAACAAAGAAATTTTTATTTATAATTCGTTTATGAAATCCAGTCCATATGCTAAAAAGTGGTTAACCGAATATTCACCAATCGTTATTGTAGTTAAGAATATTAAAGCAATATTGCAGTATGACTATTAAATTAATTGCATAAAACCAACAAGCATAGAGAGAGGAATAACAACGAGCCGCGTGAAACTAGAGCAGATGTCAATAAAATATGTACGTATTCGTTAACCCACTCGATCACGTTGAATATGGATAACTTTCAAATTGAAATTTTGTGCAGCTATTTCATTGAAAATTAAACTGTGCCATAAATTACAATTGTTTTACATTTACATAAAAAATGGTGAACTTAGGAATTACTTACTCACACTTTACTTAAAAAAATATAGGTGGAAACAGAACCTCACTAGTTGTCTTTTATAACTTAGCTTGGAGAGCCGTTCGAATAAGTATACTTTACAATTCTTAAACGGCAAATATAAAAAGTGACACTAATGACCGGTTTTCCAGCTACCTTTAACCATCTGTTTTGTTTTTCGATAAATCCATGAAATGCGTTTCCGTGCTAAGCAACTTGAATTCTACTCCTCTAAAACATAAACTTAATACTAATGAATTGCTAGGTAATCACAAAATAAGTGGAAACTTCAGAAACCCAGCATAAGAGATTTATATTGACTTTCTTGAAATTATAATTAATCTAAGACTATACAGAATACTGCTGCGTTTCGGGTTTGATCGTTAAATCCAAACACCCTGAAACCTGAAATATATTGCTCGCCACATGCATTCCATCTTAGTCCACGGTGGTTGCCATGCAACATATGTGGCTATTTGGTACATGCCTTGTTATATGCGAGCTTAGACGTTTGTTGATGTTAGCTTAACGCTACTGCATGTAAATTCAGATATTTCTCTGTTATTAAATCGGTTAAAATCCCTTTCTTTACGTAATAATACGTGAATATTTTAAATTACCTGATCACCTACACGTGTTTCAGTATTTTTATTACGATTTACTTTTTTATAATCTCATATAATGACTAGTTATTGTTCGCGACTTAGCCCGCTTTACATCGAAAAATTACCGTTACTTACAGGTAAATTACCTTACTAACGGTGAAATAATTTTTAAAATCGGTTTTAAAAAATAGTTTTTTAGTTATTTCAATACATATATAAATACAAATCTTTCCTCTTTGTAATATTAACTAGCTGTTCCCGTGCGGCTATGTCCGCGTGAAATTATAAAAAAATTATTTAATTGTTAACATTTGTCAAATTCTCAATTGCAAATGTCAAAATTACCGTTAACATAAGAACCTTGATTCCTTGGTGTTGGCAGCTTGTAGTTTATGGTCCCTTTCCCACATAAAGGTTTTTCCAATTTATTTATCTCCGAAGTTTAACAGCGTGAAAATATCTAGCCGAAAGTGTGTCGAAAGTTCAGGGCTTTTTTTAAAGAAAGAATTATTCAAAAATATACTGTGTTTAATGACATTCTACGTCACGAAATAGTGTGTGTTTACGCTTTATTATACTAGTATAGATGACAATAAATATAGATTATAGTTACAAATTTAAGTGTTTTAAAATACACGGAGTATATTTTGCTTTTGCTAAGCTGCTATACGAGTAATTAATAAATTCCGAAAGCTTATGCGGAAAATGCGGCTGTTTCATAAGCTTGCGGATCTCGAGTGTTTCTTGTAACCTTCGCATAAATAGAGATACTTTGCGGAAATGTTTGTTCCTTGTATTCAATTATTTTGCTAAAATGAACAAACCTGAATAATACACCTTCAACTGCGTATTCTAATAAGTTAAACGTTTTATATTAGGAGTTGTTGTTAATTAAAATATTATTAACGTGCACTTTTAAAGAAACAAAATTATAAATCTAGAAACCTTTTATAATTAAAGTGTTAGAAAATCCTAAAGATTTAATATGTTGACAACATATTTTATTGGAAACTCAGAAAGAGATGAATCACAAACCTTGACAATAGGGAGAATAAAATGAAAGGCAAAGTTTCAAGTAATCATCAAAATGAAAATTACAATAAGAAATATTGAAGGGGCTGCGACACGGTTCGCGAGAAAAGCAAAAATGAGATAGAATTTCAAGGAAGGGGAAGTGAATCTCGGGGTGAGGATAATGTAAACTTTTTGAATATAGACTTCGATGTTAATTAAATGTAGTGACAATAAATTTCAGAAATGGTTCTACGAGTATGTTTTAATCATACATAATATATAATAAAATAAATGCGTAAGTTAGATAGATGGATGTTTGTTACAGTTTGTTGCCTTAACGGCTGAACGGATGTCGATAAAATTTGGTATAGATGTAGAGGATAGTTTGGAAGAACACATAGGCTACTCACTTTTGTTTTTGTTTTAATTCAACGGGGCGGAGTCGCGGGCGAAAGCTAATGTTTAGATTTAAATTAAATGGAGAATAAGACAACGTCTACATACAGAGGTTTGCACTAATTTTCCTTGATATCACTTAAATTAATATTTTTAATTGCTTAGCATTGTTTTTCTATTTCAAGTTCCTTATAAGATGTGTTGGTAAATGTTTGGGAAATAAATTTATTTTAATTTCATTATAAGACACATTAGTAGTCTTTGTTAAAAAGGTTTTTTCAGAGGTGATTATTAATACAATTTGTAATCGCAATGTGGCTAGAACTTTGGTGTTACTTGATGCCGTGTGCTTGAGTCTAATTTAAAAAGTGAACCGTGAACGCGGGAGATTTTAATGAAAGATTAGATTTTTCAATTACATGCAATTTTGTTAAAAGCTTTACGCTTTCGTTTTGAAAACGACTATATGATGATTTACTTTTTTTATTATTGAACAGCTTTTAATAGATAAGTAAGAAGTATGTAAAAAGGAAATTGTCTTCGGATTTTGATTAAGCAAAGCTGAAAGAGTCCATCTCATACTAAACTAATATCAAAATAGAAAATATATGAACACTTTATAAGAAGTTATACGGAAAGTATGCTTTGTTATATTATCATATTTGAGCTAACCCGGAAAAAGTGCAGGAATAATTTGGTCCCGCAATGCGGCAATTTGTTCACTACGTGACTATCTCAGGAGGACATTACGACTCTTGTTTGTTACCGGGTACTTGGAAATGATGCCATATCGAGACTCCTATTTGCATAGCTTGGAACGTATTATGAATAACATACGAATATTTTTATCTCCATTTTAAATAACCATAACCTAGAAAACACATAGATGTACACATAAGAAGGAATGGTCGAAATTTATTACTGATAATTTTTTTTTTAAATTACTTGTCACTAATGTTAGTAAAGTTAGTTAATACAAAACTACTGTCCATAACATCAGGTAAAAATTGATCAAAGTTGTAAAGCCTATGCAAAATGCATGTCTCAAACATTGTTGTGTTTGTAAGGATTCCTTCTACAAAATTTAAATAACATATCTGTTAAGAACAACATACCTGAATATTGAAGTAACTCAGAAAGTAACACATCAAAATGCAGCCAAAGTTTTAAAAGCACCAGATAAAAGATACCAAACGAAATGTAAGAAACATGTTTATTTAAGTACTGATTTATGAGAAGTAAAAAGTGCAATGTACATCACAAGAACACAAAGAATAAATTTACTATAACATTTTAACCCAAAAACTTGTTGTTTTATTTTCTTTTAATATTTTAATAACATCGGAACATAAATCAATTTTCCCGGAACGTATCCGTAGTCACTTGCGAGGTATCGGCTGATTGATTTCATTCTACCCACCTTGAAAAAATATTGACAGGTTATTTAAAAAATACGTGATAATAAAATTTAATGTAGCTAAGCTTTTAGTCAAAGAAAATAATATATGTTGTACAACGTAACTCATAACTGAAGAGGAAACTTTTTTCGCATTGTAGCACTTAATTCTAAAGTTCGCCCATCTCGGACATACGAAACTTTAGGGAAAAATAAAGTATTCATATTTTATCAGCAAGCTTCACTACCTTGTTCGAATTTTCTTTCTCGAACCTGATATAAATTTTTACAATCTTATTATTATCTTCAACCCTTAGGTAAACTAACGTATACAGTCGCGCTCTGGGTTATTTAAAAGTAAGAAGTACCTGAGTTTAGATTTAAAGTTATGATGCCTGTTCGTGTACTATATTTAAAAAAATAACGGTTACCCGCATTTGTGCAAAAATTATACCGGTATTATTTTTATCACTGAGTTGTTTTGATTAAAATGTACAATTTCCCAGCTTTTCGCCTGTTTATTTAATTACATAAAACGAACAACTATTCACAAATAACGGGCTACGGGCGTGGAAGTGGAGCAGGTGTCAATAAAATATGTATGTGCTCGTTAACCTGCTCATGTTGAATATGGATGACATTTGCACTCCCGAGTGGACGTATTTTATTGTAAATTAAAATTCAGTACAAGTGGCAGATTCTTAACATTTGTTTCAACTGCTTAAACAGAACAATAAGAATAATCATAATGATTCAAGCAGTGAGAACCTACTTTTTTATAATATAAGGTGGCAAACGAGGACATTTCTCCTTCCTATGCGTCTCCTCCACCGTCCAAACCACTTTTCCTTCCCATCCTTTACTCTTAAGAAAAGGGTGGAAAGGAAAAGGGACTACAATTAGGCCTCCGGTACCACACTCATCAGACGAAACGCGGAATTACTCCCACTTCACGCCTGTTTTTGTGTGGTCGTGGTACTACACCAGGCGATCCGGCCCATTCGTGCGAAGATGTTAAAGCGGGCTCTACCACTAAAAAAACTATGTATATACTCTACTTCTATGTTATGCATTAGTTCAAGCACTTTAACTTCTTGTTAATCCAAATTTATGGGTATAGCAACTTAACTAACTAACGATCATCGCGTCACGATGATAGACTACTTCTACTTTCAATCAAAATATTACACTTTTCATTCGAATAACCTTTCGAAACAAAAATTACTATAGAAAAAATGGGTTAATTTAATTTATCCGAGTAAAAAGAAGTTGTATCAAATATTTTGCATATTTTATACAGACTAAAGATCTCAGAGCATTTTGTAATGTTCTCTTTAGCTTTAAAGCTTTTAGTTGATTGCGGAACAAATAAAATGATGCGTATAAATTTAAAAGTCACTAGAAATACGTTGAAGCAAACGTTTTTAGTAGATGAGAAACCGTGGAGTATTTACAGATTAAATTTTATTTTTGCTGTCGATTATTTTTATCTAAATTAGTAAGACTGATTTTTATGTCACAAAATATTAGTAAAGTTTAATTTAATAAATTAATAAATCGTGAGACATTATACTATATAAATTATAACACGGTTAAACTCACGTGGGCACCACCAGTTTAAGTAGATATAGTATAGTATTTGAAACGAAGAGTTTTATTCTGTAGGCACCAACAGTTTCGAACCCGTTGGGGTCATTCTTCTTCAAAGCTGCTGGTGCCTACACCGAATGTTATCACGTGAGTTTAGCCGTGTTATAATTTATACAGTTTAAGTAGGTAAATAGTATTTGAATCAACGAGTTTTAATCAGTTTTTGTTATAATTAATTATTTACGGCTTACTCACGTATTCTTTTCTTTTTCCGGTGACGGCACCGACCAGTTTCAGACCCTGCGAGGTCCTTCTTCAGGGCGAGGGTTAAGGATGTATCTCGGTCGCGTCGCGCCTCGCACAGTGCGAGGCGCGTCGCGAGTCACCGGAAAAAGAAAAGTATACGTGAGTAAGCCGTAAATAATTAATTATAAAATGTCTCACGAAAGTTTAAATAATTTAACAGTTATTGTTATATTTAAAAAATGTATTCTTTAATTGTTACAGTAAAATTTTTAATAAAAAGCTTTTTGCACATTTTTCAGCGATAGCTACTCGTTTTATTTAAATCGTTTGTTCGAGCATCAAATTATTTTCATTGCGTGCTTTTGCCAATGGTAGTGAATTACAAAACGGAACCGAATTGTATGTATCGAGGTGACATAACTGCGGATTGCTTTTGCCTGCGATTTACTGCACCCTCTGTCAGAGTGAGGAAATTTAATAAACGATTAATCATACTAAATTTATAAATGTTAGAAATGTTTAGATGGATGAATGAATGTTTGTTAGAGTTTGTAGCCTAAACTGCTAAACAGATCTGGATGTAATTTGGCATAGATTCCAGATGTAGTCCGGAAGGACACATAGGCTACTTTGTTTTTTAAATCCACGCTGACAGAGTCGCGGGCAAAAGCTACTGTTATATATTCTTAAGGAGGTAGTGATTAAATACAGAATATATGGTCCATACTTGATACTACAAATCTGTCGATCGTTATCTGTGCTGTATTCTGATTTCGAATAATGGTCTGTAAGAAAAGGTTAAATTATAGATAAAAGTCAGCAAATATTTAAAAGAAAACATGAAGAGATGTAGTAAAAATGATCGTCCAGATAATAGATGATTAAAACTGCAACGAGATTAAATCAGTGATTAAATATCTGACCATCTTGTTCCGAACCTTGAATCAGAATTACGTCTACCTTCGTAAGTTTCAACAACATTTTTAATAAACTTAACATGATGAAAAATAAACTTAACACGTGATTTAAGATGAGACATAAAACTGCATCAACAAACTGCCCTTCCACATGAAATATGATATCTATCTCTAACAATACGAACAGTGCATAATAGCATGGACTACATTTAACAAACGGACATACAATTTCCGTTATCGCACAAGTGTTCTATAAAACCGTCTAGACTGAATTGAGCGTTGCGCTATAATTTATTTCCGCCACAGAAATACACGACAAACCTTGTTTCATCTCCTGAAAGCCTTTGTATCGGGGTTCCCGGCAAAATTTATAAAAAGAACTATTTTATGATAATTGCTACCTTGTTAAAAAGTTAAGAAAAATTCAATTTGTATTCTCGCTTAAAAAAATCTTAACTATGTGAATAATAGTTTCATTTGATTAAATCAATATAGTCAAATAATTAACAATTTTTTTTCTTTATTATAGAAAACAAAAACACGACGGAACAATTAATTTTACACATAAATTAACTGAATATAGACAAAAATGAAATAGTAAAAAAATTATTAATAACTGATCGGTTTCGGTTTTCCGATGCAACTAAAATGCAAATCTTTTCGGATTTTTATTTTATTTTAGTTGGAGCAGGCGCATAGTCGTAATTTTGAGTAATTTGCATTTGTACCGCTTCGCTCTGAATCACATCTGACAGCAAAAAGTAATTAATATTCAAATTGACCCTTACAATAAAATGTACTGTTGAATTTTATTGTTTCCTTTTATTATAAAACAACTTCTATCAGTAAAATTACTTGATGTAATGCTCAGTTCGAAGAACCACTTAAATTGAGTATATCGAAAACCTTTTAAATTGATTTCAAGCAACGTCTATGATTTATTGTACGTAGTAGAAATTGCACTACAATTTTAAGATTTGAGGTTTTCCCTAGTTTTATCAGTCGACATTTGGCTTAGGTAATATTGTAAATGTTTATTATAGCAGACTTAAGACAATTAAATCAATCAAATCAATCCTCTGATTAATAAAAACGTCAATCATTGGAGCTGTAATATTGTTATAAAAATTAATATTTATAAAGCGCTCACGCTAACCTATTAAAGGAAGCCCAAAATTGTATACAATGTTGAAAAATTCAGAGCAATGACGTTTAAAATATGATATTTTGTTAAGTACGATGTTTTTATTCTTAACTTTCGTTTTTAAATTAGAATAAATTTAATGAAATATGTTTTCTTACTTTTTCCATACTGACAATGTAACTGAACGTTTTTTAATTTTTTTTTTTAATAAATCACTCCTGTAAGTCACGGACGTAAATCTTTATGTCTATTTTAAAAGACCTACATTCTGAATACGCGGGCACAACTTGTCTATTTAATAAAAGAGGGAACGTTGAGGTTGGCTCTGCCAAAACATCTTTTACTCCAAGTGGAATGCGAATGAAGTTGTCAAAGCAAGTGGAATTCACCAAACCGACGGTAATACTAGCGAGTGACATTCCTCTTACTATGACGAAATATGCGATTCTGCGCTACGAAATCGGATGTGGGTTTTATGAGAGTACTGCAAGAAAAGATGACATCTCAAAATACTTTGTGACAAAAAATTTAGCTTCTGATGTTTTTTCGTAATTTACAAAATACAAAATAATTGCATCCTCGTTACTGCTAAATTTAAACAGATCTTTAAAAACATTTGATACGTAGATTTATTCATTTCATTACTAAGAGCGGGTGCACAACATTGACTTAACTATCACCATATAGTGTTAGCTTTTTAACTATTTTTAATGTATTCTGTATTCTTAAAAGTTATTTGTTAATCTGTGCTAAAGAGATTTACTTTATTATCCATATATTAAAGAACAATATCGGGATTACAAGTGTATATTTTGCTTGTTAATTGTTATTGTTAGGAAAATATGAGGAAACGGAAGGAATATTGGGGGGGGGGGGGTAATTTTATAAAATATATGGCAAGGAGTTGTCAGTTGCAGTCTCGGCGCTCAATCGCCAACTAGCTCAGTGTTTTTCAAGTCGTCACTACGGAACTTTCGATGTCCTTGCGTTGTCACATTGGAGTTCTATTTGTGTGTTTTAAAGTAATTTACAAGCATTGTTAATATGACCGTTCGCCTATATTTTAAAAGAAGTCATTTGTGTCGAAATATCTTACAATAGTAACTAAACGAAACTATAACTGTTGTGTGTTTGTCGATCGCTTCACAGCTAATTCAACTATTTAGTAAGACAACTAAAAATAGAGTAGCGCACTTCAACATAAGCTCATAAAAATCAAAACAAGACTAAACAGTTGTGCGACAATTTAGTTTCAGCGCTCACGCTTTAACTATGAGAAACTTAAATCGATGTTCTACTGAGTTTCTTTTTGTGTTATTTAAAAGCTAAAAGACATCACTGTTAAGAAAATCATGAATAAGGTCGAAAGTTGAATTTGTGAATAAAAACGATGTATTCAATAAGATTAATATCTGTCAAATCCAAGAATTTGTTATGAGTATAAAGTATGTTCCATATTTTGTTTATTTAATCGTAATATTTCTTGCAAACAGCTTTAAAAAGACATAAGATTAGGGTTGTGATACATTTCCTCTTACCGGGAATACAATTTAACCCTTTTCTGTGTTTTCCTTTTAAAACAAAGACATAAAGTGGGCCTCGAAAGAAATGTCGTTTGTTTAGTTATAGTTTTGTAAATAAAATACTTGAATCCAATCGAAACATTCATCATTTCTCTCGTGATTGTTTTAACCGACATTAAATTAATATTTTTAGTATATCCATAACTTTGATGGTTACACAATTTAACTTTATATACATACTAACTGTTGCTGGCGACTTCTTCCACGTAAATTTAACAATATACTTTACAGATAAATTTCCTTTCTAACGGTAACAGGATTTAAAAAATCTGCCCAGTAATTTTTGCGTTAATGAAATACTTACAAAAATACAAATCTTTAATTCATATAATCTTACTAATATTATAAATGCGAAAGTTTGGATGGATGGATGGATGGATGGATGTTTGTTAGAGTTTGTAGGCTAAACGGTTCAACGGATGTCCACGAAATTTGGCATAGATGCAGAACATAGTCTGGAAGAACACATAGGCTACTTACTTTTGTTTTTTTTTTAATTCCACGTGGACGGAGTCGCGGGCGAAAGCTAGTATTAGTATAAATAAGTGTATTCTTTTACCATTTATTCTTCTGAATTCATCATAATTAAAAAAAACGAAGGTCCTTTTAGACGGTTAGTTAGGTCTTCAATTGTTTTGGTCCCAGGTTTAACATTTTATGTTTCTTTTTAATCGTTCAATTGTTAAAAAAGAAACGATGTATTTAATGTTAATAGAACAATAATATCATAATACAGACTCTGCTGTATGGAAGCAAATAATAATAAAAAGTTATTCACTTCTCTAACAGTAATGGTGAAGTTAATGGAACTTTAATGAACCAGATTCTCTCATTGACTCTAACAATAGTTTTACAATTACTTTAGTTTTTATTATACTTTTAATACGACTTAATTTTACTAAATAATTTTTTTTTAAAATACTTCCTATTCGCAACCAGAAACTATTAAAAAAAAGATTTTTTACCGTAGCTCTGTACACTACATTTTTTAATAAATAACTCCACCAAGGATAAATAAGCCACAATTTTTAAGTTACCCAACTATTTAACAGAATGTACAGCAAATAGCATACTAGCTTTTGCCCGCAACTACGTTCGCGTGGACTTAAAAAAAAATGAAAGTACGTATCCTACGTATTCTTCAAGGATATGTTCTACATCTATGCCAGATTTCATACAGATCCCTTGAGCCGTTTAGTCTACAAACTCTAACAATTATCCATCTAAACCAGTGATTCCCAACCACTGTGCCACGGCACTTGAATGCCGCCAAATTACAAAAGTGTGCAGTCAAATTTTGCATATTTGTCATAAACTATTTATGCAGTGTGTAGTAAGTAAATAATTTTTATCATTTTTTTTGTGTGCCGCCAAATTTCGAAATCGTTAATGTGCCGCAATATAAAAAAGGTTGAGAATCACTGATATAAACTTTCGCAATTTAATTAATTAAAATAAAGTATGATTAGTAGATGTAGCTAAAACATATTTACGTATGTTTAAAAACAATTTCGTGTAATAATTTTCCTTTACCAAATTTCAACTTCACGTAAATTAAATTAATAATGAGGGTTCTTGAAAACGTGATTTCAAAGTACCTAAATGGATGAAAAGAAAAGGTTTAATTTAACTGACTGAATTTGTATTTATAAATTATAATGAAACCGGCAAAAGCAAGATTCTGCTTGTTAAATTTGTTAGATATTTATTTTCTGAGGTTTGAATGTTGGTAGGATCAGCTTGTTAGTTATTCTCGTTTCTTTGAAATATTTTTTTTTTAACAAATTTCGTAAATACAAATATTTTAATGGGTATTTTATGAAAGATTCTTTATCTATATTTAAAAATAAAACAACGAGATATAATTAAGATTTTTGACAACACTGAAGAAAGAACTAATTTTCTGTGTGATTTTGAAGTTCGAACTTTTATTTGAATTAGAGTAAAAACTTATAAAACAATTAATTATTGAAACGAATCTTAAAATCTCCGCTTCGTAAGCGCTGCAATTTATCACGTGTCTAAACTTTATTGGAGTTTCTAACATAATCGTAGCCTTATCATTTGAAACGCTGTTTCATATTTAAATATTGTTTTAGTACTCTTAATCTTTGGTTAAGTATTGAAATTCTACGCCAGTTCTACAAAAGAGGGAAAAAATAATTGAAATGCTCTTAAGTACACATCGTCACAATTAAATGCTCTCCAGTAACTAATTTCGTCCGTTAATTATTCATTCATTGATATAATACTCATTGCTTCTATTTTACTTGTTCCTTAATTAAATTTCTTTTCTAAGAAACAACTGGCAAACAGTTTTGTTAGCATCATAAAATAAATCGTAATTGATTGAATTTATAAATTTTTTCTCCAAAGATTGTGTTAAAAAACTGAAATTTCTATGAACGAACTTAATAACTGAACTTAATTTTTAATTATCTTTTAGTTGGTATAACTGTTATTGTAATTGTTAATTTCTTGTTTTTCAATAAAATTATTTCTATTTCTTTACATATACTTTTACAAGTTTAAATACTGGAGATATTCGTTTGAAATGAACAAATTAAAAAAATTAAAATGTATATAGAAGGTTTCTCATCTTTAGAAAAATGTAGGCAACAAAAAAAAAAACTAATTCATTTTATGTCGCAGTGCGCAGACTTATCTATCAATGTGTCTATTATTGGAAACCGGTACCATGTTACCTTCCCGCCTTGGGAGTCATTCTTTAATTTATTTCAACACAAGCAGCAATCAACAAACTCTCTTCGGGGAAAATTGGTTTTTAAAATATAAAACAGAGTACAAACAAACTGGTTATACATAGAAAGAATAAAGATATTTGAAACCTGACGCTTATTAACACTTAAAGTATACGAAATCAAAACTTGATTATTAAATGAGTCATTTATCTCTTCATCGGCAATAAGAATAATAAGTCTTGATTTTACGTGAAACTTTACAACTTTTAACAACGAATATACAGTATAAAACATTATGCTTTCTTATAATAATTTGTTTTTGTATTGTATTTTTTATTACGTAATAAATATGCAAGATTGCTAACGACCGTTGACTTCAAAATGCGAAGCGTCATCTTCATAAAAAGTAACCCTTTTATTTCTTACTCCCACCATAAAGTTATTGAATTTAAAGTTACTTTTTTACGACTTTCACGGGGTTTGTCTTCAATTATTCATGTGTTTTTATTCAATATTTTGTACCTAAAGAAATATTTTATGAAAACATTCATGGGTTAAAGCTTAAAGCGGATATTATTAACAACGTTATATTGATGGTATAAACATTTCTTCTTTTTAACATGACAAATTATTCCTATAAAATGTAAGTAAATTTGGCTATAATATGTTCAAGACGTTTCGTTCGAAACACATTAGATCAAACGCTACATCACAGAGTAACCACTGACAGACAGTACAAAGGCTCGTCACATGTATGGAGAAAATCTGTTTACAACTCGGGATACAAGTTATCGATTCTTCAAAGTTTATACTTATGTAGATGATGCCTAATTATATCTTAAATGTACTTAACAATTTTTTCACAAATAAGCATTACTTTATGAAATAAGATGATATAATTAGGTTGTTTTATTTTAAGTAGAAATTAAATAGATCATTTGGATTTTAAGTTTTCCTTGTTTAGTTTATTATTTTGAAAATTTCCTACTTTCCTAAATCAAGTGTCTCGTATTGCCATGTAAAATCTTCGCAAGATGTTAAAAATATAAATGTAAAAGATATGAAAATTAAATTCTGTACATTTTATCTTTTATGAAACGATAAAGAACTACTTAAATGTGACGAAAACGGAATATCTGACGATATTACTTTATACATTGTATTTTACACAACTAAAGTAAAATGACATACTTACGAGATTACATTACGGTAATGGAACTCGTATATTGAAAATATCAAAGCGATTCTCCCCCAAAATAAGTGTAGCTTCACCCTAACACTTATGAGGGACAACAAAGGAATGAAAAATGTTCGCAAATATCTACTTATAAAAAGGATAAAGATATCTCTCGTGTTGGATCATTCAACATCGCATGTTCAGACATTCGTATTCAAACTGTTATGTTGAGGGTGGAGAATATAAAGAACCATAAGTACGACACAAGCCCGAATTATGTGTAAATTATATAAAATAAATATTCTTGCTTAAAGTAGAGATAAGTTCGCGGTATGTTTTATTTTACGTTATTTTGTATGTTTACATTAATATTATCATATCAATCTAATATTTCTGCCTACACGTCAGATTTATCTGAACGATCAGATTGTTCCGATAAAACTGTCAGAGAAGACCGCGCTTGTGTAGCGGGCTTTAAATACTAAACAGTTTGACGGTTAAATTATCATTCACATCTTATCTTATTGCAGATACAAAGATTTTGGATTTAAGATTAAGAAGAAACTTTTTGTTATAACTTTCATGTTAAGTATCGCGTGATTGCGACTATCGTGTCGGATTAACATTTATTTCAAAATGTCACAGCCAGCGAACTTTTTACTATTAGTCAGCCTACTAGTATTGCAATAAATTATTCGCAATTCGCAAGGAGTATTTTAACATTTAGAATCATTAAGACATACTTAATTCATTAATAATTACTTTAGAGTTATTAAAATCGTAACCAGCGAAGTTCTTGTGTCCATATGTCAACTTATAAAATAAATTTCTTTTAGGAACAAATAGAATTCAGTAAAAGATCCTATCGTGATAACGTGAAAATAATTTAATTTATTGTTACGTATTAACATAATATAAATTTTCACGAAACATTGTATTCTAAGAATGTTATGCTAAAACTTGGTGAGCGTAAACTTCTCAAGTATTCTAGCTGACCGTAACCACTTGCGACATGCTAAATGTTTGAGCTTGAACGTATACTTACTTACGTGGTTTCCTGACTAAATATATTACATGTAGAGTTATTCATGTAATCTTACTATAATTAATTCGAAATAGACGTATAGATGTTTGTTAGAGTTTGCCGCCTGAACGATTGAATGGATGACTATAAAATTTGACATTGATTTAGAACATAGTATAGAAGAACAAAAGAATTGTTAAAAAAGATTTTTTTAATTTCGTGCGGAAAGATTCGAGGAACTCATTTATAAATCTATTTAAGTGAGTGCATGATTTGATAACTATTTATTTAGCTACTGTATTTCAAAACTAAACATATTCTATTGATATTCTCGTAGGAGTTGTGATACATTTTAAATCTAATGTTTTGGTTGATGGTATTACTCGTTTTCTCCCCGATCTCAAACCCCGCGGGTACATTCAAACAGATTTCAGTCATCAATATAAGTCTGAAAGATAAAGTCACTGTATTTTAAGAATTCTAGATGGATTTTTATGTTTAAAATAAGTATACCTTTAAAAACTGAGGACGTTCAGAGATACACTTCGTTTATCATTTGAATTTACTATTGTGTGTGTGTGTGTGTTTGAGAGTTTGTTTTTACAACAATTGATATCCTAGGTTCAATGTTGATTGATTAATGCTGGGTTTTTGAAGTTTCCACTAATTGTCTCATTATCAAGCGATTCATGTTACCTAGTTCGGAAACTCATTTCATCTACTTATCGATCAAAAACACTAACGAATTTTTAAACGTTGCTGAGACACCGGCCATAAATACATTAAAATACTGTACGAAATTTATCCTTTTACACCTTTTTGTCACACGAAATGTTTATAATCGAAATATACATTCCGAATATTGTTTGTAGTTTAAATCAAAGTTAGTCAGTCTCTCTTAGTACCTTTTACTTAGGGAATATTTAACAATAGCAAACGCTCTTTGAATAGCTATTACGCATCGTAAGCATATTTTATCACTCAAGGAATGTATCTTCGTTCCAACGTGTCTAAGTTGTCAGCATCTATCATACACTGATCTCGCTGTCAGATAATTTCGTAGCTTGTCGAGAATGTAGACAGCTGGATTACGTTTCAGAGTTATTTGGGCTAGTGAAACTATGTTTTAAGTAGAAATACTTTAAATGTTAGTAGATTATATTGCCTACACTGAACTCTAATCCATTAAAATATATTTTTTGATTCATTCCCGAAAGAACATCTGATGTTGTAACTTGAAGTTTATTTTCAATTAGCTGTTGCTCGCGACTACACCCGCGTGAAATTAAAAAATATGGTCTATTTTATTCACAGATAAATTATCTTTCTAACGGTGAAAGAATTTTTAAAATCGGCTCAGTAGTTTCTGAGTTATTTCAAGACTTACAAAAATACAAATCTTTTCTCTTTATGTTAGTATAGTATAGATATCCAATTAAGTTTAAAATAGCTCAAAACATATTTAGTTGTTGTCGAAAGAGAATTTCGTATGTCGTTTCTCTTTACGTGTGCGTTAAATCTAGACCAATCCGAAATGAGAATTACAGTCCCTGTTGGAATGTTCAAGTGCCAATTAGCAAATTGATACTGGGTGCGAAGTTAGGCTATATTGGACACAGCAATGTAAAGGTATCTGAGTTTAGTGTCTGTGAATTGATGAACGCTTTAGGTTTCAAATTTCTGTCATCTATATACATGTAACAAAATTGGAGTGTCTGTTTGCAATATCTAAAGTAAAATTCAAAATTTTTTGTCCGTCTGTCCGCAATCCGCGTTTATAATTTTTTAACTTAACATTGCATGGACGAAGTCGCGGGCAACAGCTAGTATTTCATAAAAACGATGCAGCTGTCTTTATTTAGCAGAGAAAGTAAGGATTCATGTAATTTTTTTTTCAACAATTAAGAATGGAAATGTAACTGACAAATACATGAGGCACAAAAACTCTTTAATATTATATTTAATATTGGGTACCAACATATTCAAATAAAAATGTCAGTTCCCTTTCTAGTCATTAAAAAGTAAAAGATAGTTAGTTTGTTTTTAATAAGAAATTAAGAAATGTGTTTCATAAACAATTAAATTGGAACACGTTACGAATTACGTAATTATTCACAAACACTGCGAACCTCCATATTACTTGACGGAACCCACCTTTTCAATTAAAGAGTATAAATCAAGATTCGTCTGTTAACATTTCCCTGTTTCGAGATTTAGAGAGACAGAATTGGTAGCCCTTTTGCTAACGGCTGTCAAAACAGTCTGCATATTGGTTTTGGCTTACGAGCACTGGATTATTCAGCAATCTGTCTGCAGTCATGAAGTTTTTGTGTTTACAGTAGAGATTCTTTTAAAATTGCAATGAAATAAGGAAATATTTCTAATTAGGATTTAAATTTTTAAATTCGTTTTATCATGTAGGATATGCACAGACTATAAACTATCTAGATTTATACAAACTATGCATCGTTTAGTTTTGCCATCTGCTTTTAATATCGCTAGTTAGATTATGAAATAACGACCTCCAAGAATTAAATATAAATAACTTAATATATAAGTTAATACAAAACTTAAATAACACATACATTTGTTAGCTACATATTCTTTCAGTTTAAATACAAGCATAATGTTTGTAGCCATATTAGTGGCCACACTTTGTGCTAGTTTCTCAGGTACCGCGTTGAATGTGTAGGTCAAATATAAATAAATAAAAAGTAGGCTTTTATCATGCTATTGTGTATGGAAAATTATATTTTTAAATTATTACCAACCAACATATTTATTCGTTATTCATTTATGTATTACTAGCCGTTACTCGCGACTTCGCCCGCGTGCTAATAAAAAAATGTAGCCCATGTTATTCACAGAAAAATTAGCTTTCTAACGATGAAAGAATTTTTAAATCGGCCCAATACTTTTTGAGTTCAATACATACAAAAATATAATTTTTTTTCCCTTAATAATATTAGTATAAATGTAATCGTGGTTACTCTGTACCATCTATACTATTAAAATGAAGCGTAAACACACACTTTGTTGCCTAAGATGTCAGTATTTACAATATATTTTTGAATAACACTTTTTTTAATAAAAACCCCTACACTTACGTCACGCTTTAGGCTATATATTTCACGTCATTACGGGTTAAAAATTTTGGATAAAAATCCTAATCTGGGAAGACCATAAGTTGCTGCCAACATCAAGAAAACAAGATCATCAAGGCTTGTCATGTAATGTCATTTTGACATTTGCTATTGATAATTTGACAAATGTAAACAATAAAATAAAATTTTCATAAATTCATGCGGATGAAGCCGCACGGGAACAGCTAATTGTTAAATAATTTAATATAAAATTGCATAGATAGATAACGTAGTATGTTTTCTGTATTTTCATAAGGATAATTTTATTTGCAATTATAATAATTAATGTCACTAACATATTAAAATGTTACTGTAAATAATCAAAAATATATGTGCGTAAAAAAACATTTGAAAGAAAAAAATAATTTTCACGGATAGGTTTTCGATCTGCGCTTCGCTATACCGCTAAGTGGCTTGCTAACGAAGCTGTTAAGTGAAGCACTGCCGGCGTAATAAATTAAATCAAGCTCGTCCTGATACAAATTCATTTTTGATCAAAGTAATAAACATTTTTTTTTTATTTGTCAACATAAAAAAGAAACCTTGCCTTCTTTCCAGTTATCTATTAAATTAAATTCTTTTTAGTGCTGACAATTTAATGATGAGAAAAGATTTGTATTTTTGTTTGTATTGAAATTATATTGAAATAACTCAATCTACTGGGTCGATTTCAAAAAATTCTTTCACCATTAATAACTACATTATCAGTATCTATAATAGACTAAGTATTTTACTTTTTTTTTAATTCGTGGACGTAGTCGCCTACAGCTAGTCATTTTACTATACTATATATTATACTATGTATGCTTCATGTTGCCTTTATATCTAGTACTGACTGTGTGTCAGTATTTTAGTGAATTTGTATGATTTACTTTCAATACATTGCTTTTGTAAAATAGTAAACAGATATGTGCGATATCTATACTATTATAATAAAGTGTAAACACACACTTCTTTGTTGCCTAAGATGTCAGCAATTACAGCATATTTTTGAATAATTCTTTCTTTACTAAAAAGCCCTACACTAACCTCACGCTTTAGGCTATACTATATTTCACGCCATTAACCTTAGGGGGTAAATAAATATTTCGGATAAAAACCCTAATGTGGGAAAGAGACCATAAGTTGCTGCCAACATCAAGGAAGCAAGATTGCCATGGTTTGTCATAATGTTATGTCATTTTGACATTTGCGATTGATAATTTGACACATGTAAACGACAAAATAAAATTTTCACAATTCTATGCGGATAAAGTCCCACGGGAACAGCTAGTTTTCATTAAAAAGTTTATCGAAAACAATAATTTATAACAAAAAAAAACAAAGAAATGCTAACTTCCTTACATTGTTGAAAAATATCTTTATCATCTATCAATATTTTTGCTGTTAGAAACAACGATGCGATAATAAATAGTGCGGTGTGCCGGATGTAGCAGCAAGATGTTAAAATAAATAAGAGCACCGTATACTTGTAGATCTCGATTTCCGATGTTCTGCCGTTTCCGTTCTCATTCAGTATTTATAGAAAATATATCATTTTCTCGCCTATATACCTTTATAGAAACGATTGACAAGTGCATACAACCGTTTTCAAATCTTTCGCTTTAAAAACCTCACTATTATACAATATAATACACAATTTAATAATAATACAATATTATCCTCTTTATGTGCGTCTCCTCCTTCGACTAAGGGTAGGAAAGGGATCCGTTATTGCGAATGTCTATGGGCAGCGGTCGCTTCACTTTTTTTGGCGGTTTCAGGTGGCTGCTTGCTCGTTTACCACTTTATAATATAAAAATAATACAATATCCATGTTTGTACATTATACTGTACAGAAGTAAATAAATGTTGAATACATCATTACCGCCTATTTCGTTTGGCTATTGGTATCCAAGCGATCTGGATATTGCAACATTTGAATCGAAACCACGTAACGTTAGATGTAAGCGAAGCCTCTTCAATTAGTCTGATGAAATCGAATCAATACAAAATCAGTTTGCAGATAGAATATGTAAACACGTTTGCGATATAAGTAAATATAGGTTTAATAAATTGTTTTATATTGAAAGTGTGCACCATTTTGTATTTACAGTAAATGTTTATTGATTTTTAATCAATAAGATTATTAATCTGATAGTTTGATGAAAAGTTTTACGTATTCCTGGAATTCAAGATAATACATCAAATCTATTTATATCGAAATTTCAATTAGGAAAATATAATTTTAACTTGAGACACTTATTTTGGTATTTGAAATAAAATCAAAAGACTTTATAAACTTATAATTCAGAAACAGTACCTGTAAGAACCTCCTTACGGGTCACTAATTAAGACCTCTATATTAAAGGCCAAAGTCAGACCCTAAGTAATTGAATAGCCAAGACCTTTTAACTTATCCTAATG
The DNA here is from genome assembly GCF_000836215.1 of Papilio polytes. NCBI lineage: Eukaryota > Metazoa > Arthropoda > Insecta > Lepidoptera > Papilionidae > Papilio > Papilio polytes. The sequence continues at coordinate 3,369,730 of NW_013527693.1, forward strand.
AGGCGTTTGAAAATAATGTTTTCTTATCCGTGTTTATATTTATACTAAAAACAACTATTATTTAAAATCTGTTAAGAATTACACCATAAATAGGCGAAGAACACAAGTAAACAAACCATTTTGTGTATAAAAAATTTTAGATTTGTCGCTCGTTTATTATAACGGGAAGGTTTTTAATATGATGGTCAAGGAGTTGCTTTGTCCCGCAGTCACACGAAAAAACAATCTCGAAATCTGGGTCGTCCGAAGAATACCGCCTTTCACAGCTTTTATATTTACTGAGCGATAAGGAAGCTTTGTTTTACGAAAGTCAAAAGAATCTCTGAACGACAATCGTCAAAAATTTAAAACGTCTTTTAAAATTGCCCTTTCTTTGTGAACTTTGTTCTTGACACAAATATCCTGATTAAAGTTTTGCTCTAAATTAGTTGTAGGCGCCGAGATAAATTCCTATGGTACTATCCTCCACTCCTATGTTATTCACTGATGTGGAATTCCTTTATCCGTTAGCCTATTATCCGAATTCTACATTTCTTTGGTTACGAATTCTTGAATTTTGTATTCTTAATGAATTTCATTTTATTGCCACCTTTAAAGTTTACCTTTTACTGTTACCTAAGTTAAGTGGGTATAATCTAATATTATTTCCTAAATCTTTTATATTTCACAACAAACGAAATGACCGCATATTTATTCTATTTATAACAACAATTTTAGGACAACAAAAGAATTATAATATAGTTTCTAAAAATATTATTCTTAACCCTATTGTGAATAACACTCGGTGTTATTGTTTTTTTTACATGTAATGTAACTTAAAATTAAATCAAGGACTTTGTAATTCAACTCCAAACGCCTGAACTATCTATCCAAGTTAACAGAACTGTGGGATATGTGTTTATTTGGCCAAAGTTTCGTTTCAATAGACATTGGCATCGCGCCTTGTCGCTTTTAAACACCATCTCTGCATTTTGAGATTGCAAAATGGGGAATAATCAGTGAGAGCCTAGTCTAGACAGGGTGAATGGTAGACGAAGTGCATCCTTTCAGAGCCTATTGTTTTTAAAAACAAACTGTTCCTTAGCTCAATTGAGTTTTAGGAGTTCGCGCGCTTTCATTCTTTGTTACATTTTTGTGTTGACTTTTCGTAGGAATGTTTCTTACAAAAAAAATCGCTTTATACTGCGTTTGTAAAGTTTTCTTAACATTTTTCTATGTTATCATTAACTGATTGTCGATCGATGATAGATATTGCGTAACAGTTTAATTTTAACCCTCGAAACGCGCCCAAAAAATAACAAATATGAGCTAATTCAATACTACGTAAAATACGTCCGTTTAATTGAAATAATAAATGGAATACATACCAATTGCGAGTTTCACGTGTTCTGGGTAAAAGTACAAGCTGTATTTTGAACGACACGTTTTAATTAGGGTTTTAATTAATTTCTCTCCTCAATTTTATACCTCGATTGTATACTGGGATCTGAAATTACACCAAGATACACTTTTTACTACATATCACAGTATTAAATAATAACATGAGAGTAAAATGAACACAAACACTTGTTTACAAAAATACCTTACAATTGTCATTTGGTATTGATCAATGTAATTACGTCCTTACATTGTTAACGTATATCAATGTTATTAAATTATATAAACTTTCCACACAAACCAACGGACAGGAGAAGGATCCCCGAAGGGTCCGAAACTGGTCGGTTCCGCCACCGAAAAATGATACGAGTAAGTTGTAAAATAATTAGTTATATCAATGTAGGTAGATTCGAATAATATTATTTGTGCAATATCGATCTGACATTGAAATATGCAAATAAATTCAAAGAAAATGAGACCGGTAAGGTTAGCTTGCCCATTAAATACGATGGCGCTGGGATGTAGTCTCAAAAGGTTTTATTGCTTGATCGGTCAAAGGCGCCTGAATCTAAGGTCCAACAGCTAATTAGAAAGACGCTCTGATCACTTTTATTACTTCGTTCACTTAAAAGCAGTCTTATAAAGAACATTTTAATTTACACTGCTAAACTGTGAAGTGACATTATTTTCAAAATATACAGACGTTCCAATACTAAAATTAAAACTACGTTAAATAAATAAAAATAATATGAAATGACATAATGCAAATCTATTTCAAGTATTTCTAAAACTTTTGTAGATTACTTTTAAAAGCTTTTATTATTGTAGCTTTTAAAAAAAATATTACATTTTATAAAATGAATATTTTTTAAAGAATGATGCGTACATTTTTGACAATACCCGCGAAATATTAGCTTGGTTCAAAATACTTTTTATAAATAGAAGTTTAAAGCACGGGTACTTTTGCTTTGGTCACATGTGAACCAAATGTCCGTTTTTATGGTCCTCATAAAACTTGAAAGCTTAAAACTGACGCTTTAAAAATATTATCACCTATATACGTGCTTCCGGCTTTGGCTGTTCTTAAATAAAAATGGACATATTTCTCTACAAACGGTCATGTTTCAATGTAATGGAAAAAAAATGGATTGCGAAATCCAGTGATAGTTTAATTCCAGAGAAAATATAAAGTACTCTGACATTTTGTATCAGTACGGTCATAATACAACGAAAACGAAAATAGGCTACCCGCGTTTCGCCATATTGTTTACTTCTCTTTTCTCAAAAATAAGTGAAAAAATTGCAAAAAATATTCTGCATGGACTCGATCCAAATGACTTTCAGCACGGCCAGAAAATAAACAATTTTCCCTCAACAATAGCTTCAGCGTCTGTATTTGACTTTTTAAAATAAGCTGGCAACTCTTCATTACACAAAGGACAGAAACGAGGGTAGATATTGCACGCTGGATTTTGTATATCACAAATGAATGCAACAGTACAATGTGTATTTTTCTTTCAGTGTACAACTCTCATCCAGCTATACACAAAATGGATTAAGTGAAACACCTAACATTAAAAAACTAACGAATAACTATTGAGTGCGAGGAGTGATTGACCTGACAGTAACACTCACTCTGAAGGTGTCGCCACCGGTAAAGTAGACGTGAGTACTGGCCATTTAATAATCTTACTTCTTACTAATACTATAAATGAATGGATGAATGAATGTTGTGCTGATGAAATTTGGCACTATTGTGTATTTAATTCCAAGGGGACGGATTCGCGGGAGACAGTTAGTTATTTTCAATGTCTCACGAATGTTAAAATTGTTTATATTTTTTAAATGTTAATTTAAAAGACTTACGACTTCTTACAGGTGATAAATTCAATTGTTGGTTTCGCCACATTGAGGCAGAAAGCGCAAGCCACCATGTCTGGATTCTGGAAGAAACAAGGTGTCAAAGAAGAAGAAACAAGAAGAAAAAAGGTTTGTTAAAAGTAATTTCAAGTACAATACTAAATTTAAAAATTATACGATTGTTATATACTTCAAGCTGTTCTATACTTCCAAGAAAATTTGTTGTTTGTTCATATTACTAATATTATAAATCAAATCATCTCAAATACAACCAATAAACTAATTTAAAAAAATAATACTCATTTCATCTGAAAACGTAAAAACGCTAATGCGAAAATCCAACAACATTTGCACTCTATGGGAATAGTAAATATACAGTTGCAAGTTTTTCGAAATGTATTCTTCGTCGTTTGGCAAAACAAGAAATACATTTTGTAGGTCAACTTCAGCCGTAGCAAATGAATCCCGTTCATTGATTTCCCTCGAGAGTAATATAACCGAACGAGCCTTATTTAAAACCTAAATTCCACGTGGCATCAACTTGAAAGAGAATGTTGAACTGCGTGGGTTTTCCCTAAACATATGTTAGGAAATCCATTAGCAAAGCATTTAGGGCTAGTATATATTAAATAATCAACAGAGATTATAAAATTAAATAATTATTTTATTCTCGAGAAATTAAAAAAAAAAATTCCATTACAATAACAATTTTAAAATATTTTACATAACAATTACAATTTAAAAACGTTTTAATTAGACTTAAATAGTGAATAGTTTAATGGGCGACGAAATTAATGATGTTTTCAACCCAAAATAAATTAATATCCTTTCTATATATTTTCACTAAACCTATTTTATTCACAAATTATTTGAATAGAATTTTATTTATCTTGATAACTTTAAAGAATTAATAGACACGACGGATTGGTCACAACTGCTCCCGCAAACTTGAAATGGAAAAGAGGTCCGACGTTCTCTTGTTTCCATTTAATTAAAATGTTAATGGAGGAGTCATGGCTGGACTGAACATGAAATGGCTTGAACTTCAGAAATACCTCTTCAGTTTGTAAAAGGAACGAAGTGATTATATTTTGACTTGTGGGGCCCTGTACTGAAAGCTTGCAGCGAAGAACAACAAAAAAACATTCACCGCAGTTCTTTTAAATGCCGAATTTACTTTGGATCCCATTGGAACTGACCAGTTTTTAGTCTTTATATAACTTCGTACTTATGTTGGTTCTACAAAATGTTTGAAATCAAAGAAGAATGTTTTACATTGTGTGTGTTCTTGTAAACCTTTTAAGCGAAAGATGTGACTCAAGGTAGGTTAAAGTAAAACATCTTCACCGCAAGCAGAATGCGAATGAAGTTGTCAAGGCAAAGGAATTTGAGAAACTGTCGGGAGTGAATATTTGCGGGTGACATTCCGCGCGTAGAAACGAAATATGCGATTCAAATTCACTTGCATTGCGAAAGCGGAAAGGGCTTTTATGAATATATTCGTATGATAAGATGTTCTTGTATTCATTTATGTGTAGAAAGGAACGGACTGCATGTGCATTTTACATCATATAAATATCATAAATGCGAAAGTTACGATGGATGAATGTTTGTTAGCGTTTGAAGCCTAAACGAACTTTATGAACGGATCTCCATGAAATTTACCACAGGTTTAGAGCATAGTCTGGAAGAACTCATAGGCTACTTTTTATCCCGGGAATAGTTACGGTTCCCGTAGGATTCATTAATTTAGTTTTTTAATGTTTACTCAATCATTCTGCAACCGTTCAACATATCTTATTGAAATTTGGCATAGATATAAAACAAATTCTGGAGTACATATGGGATAAGGTTCATCCCCGAGAAATGTCCGGTTTCTAAGGGATACGTTGCTTTTTGTTATTTATATAGTTCGTATACAACAGCTAGTTTAAACATAATTTCAGGATGGGAAGATAACAACAGTGAATTAAGTATTTGAATTATGTACGATGACATAATTTTCCCCTAACATCCTTTTCGCAGTTAGAAATGTAATAAAAAATATACGTAAATAGTGACAGTTCTAGGTTTATTTTCTCAAGCATAGACTAAAAGATTTTGTACGACGTAACAAACAATTTTTGCAACCCTTTGTTCCTTTCAATACAAAGACACATAAAGTGAGCTGTCGAATAGAGGACCCCTAGAATTATAGTTTGTTTATAAAACTCCATAAATAGAATTGAATTTTCTTTTACTATCTTGTTAGAAACATAATACGTAATATAAAACATTGTGCGTAATACTGATATCATTAAATAAATATATTTTAAATTTTCCCATTGGTTTCTAAGTGTTAGATACATAGTTAGAGTGCCTCAAATCTAAGAATAAAATCTGAATTTACGCTGCTATTTGAGTGTATAGCAAACATTATTATTTATATAACTTCTATCTCATAACGTTTATTAGCTTTATCGGATGAGGAAAAACAAAAGGGAATACCGTCACGTATATAGAAAGCTTAAGCTTATGTTTGATATGGGAAACAAATAGAATCTGACAGTTGTAATAACGTAACCGGAAAGTTATTTTCATTCCCCTTTAATGTATGTACCAAACATTAATATTTAGAACTAGCTGTTGCTCGCGAATTCGCCCTCGTGAAATTTAAAAAGAAATATAGCCTATGTCACTCACTGATAAATTATCTTTGTAACGGTGAAAGAATTTTTAAAATCGACCCACTTGTTTTTAATTCCACACGGAGGAAGTCGCGGGCGAAAGTTAGTGCTTCATAAAGATGACTCTTGGATTTAACAAGTTTGATCTCCTTTATGTCTGACCTTTGTGCACAGAATATAAATTGCTGGCTGGTTAAGATGCATGACTTTATAAGTTCTTCAGGTCATTGATATTCAGATCCGCACCATAGGGATGCTAATTACTCTAAACTACAAACTCCTCCACTTTTCTAACAGTAATGGGATAAGTTGATGAAACTCTAATGGAGCAGAAAAGTTTCTCGTCATTGGCTCCGACATTAGTGGATTTCACTTATAGTTAAATCGATTTTCTTTTTGTATTCAAAGTCTTAAAATGTTCAAAAAACTTTTTAACTAACTAGTATTAGAGAAAATTAAATTTAGTTCTTACAATTTATTTTATATCAAAAGATGTATAAAATATTTATTTGTCCTAATTTTAAAGCCTTTAAAGTCTTCTTTATTTATTGAGCCTTTTTATTCCAGTACTAGGGCCCCTTTAGAGTATAGGAATCCTCCAACTTTTTCATAATTCCCTAACTTTCCATGTTTCATCCAGTCTTTTCCCACTTCATGTGCTATGTGTGTCTTCTATTGAAATTAAATATAATTATGTTAATGTTCAATTCATCTTTTTAAAATTATAACAAATGCAAGTTATCACCATTATTAATGTGAATTGAACTAATAATTAACTCATTACGTTTCGTGCTTGGTGTCGCGTGATTGTAACTGTATCGTGCCGAATTAACATTTATTTGAAAATTTTCCAATATTACGAACACTTACACATTAGTAGCGGTCTACCGTAATAAAACGATAAAATTTACATTCAAGCTTTGCTGCAAAATAAATGCTATCGTATTTCATTGCGATTTTCATTTGTTTCTTTTTTCTAAACTCGTCTTAACGCATGCCAGTTTTATTTCTTCGTATTAAACCTCCTTGGTCTATTGACGTTTTTTATCTAGTTATTATCTGAAAAACATTAAAAGCAATAATCAATCTAAAGAATCTTTATTATAATTGTCTATTCCTACTAAATATATCTTTGTTTTTTTATCTAGTTATTATCTGAAAAACATTAAAAGTAATAATAAATCTAAAGAATCTTTATTATAATTGTCTATTCCTACTAAATATATTTTTGTAGATGGAATTTAATTTCTAACAATGTTACTTTCTTAAATGACACGAGACACCCCATAAGCTTATAATAATTGGAGTCGAATCCAATTCACCGTCGCACGAACATCTTTCCCCACCCGCAATGCTCGCTGTCTACAACACGAGCTCGACTGTGGATAACTGCGTTAATTTACGCCGTCACGAAATCGCGTCGAATTTTAGGGTGCTAGTTGTAAAGGCGAAAACGAAACCCGCTATGACAGAACTTCATTATCAGTCGTCCCACGTTTTTTTTATACTGAATCGTGACTTAATGAATGAAACGTGCTATTGTTATAACGAATTATCTGAAATGTTGGAAACAATGAATATAGTATAGTAGGCGATATACATACTGTGTCAATCTTCCGTTGAGACAAAGGTAAGTTGATAATATCATCATTCAATCATCATCATCATCATCATCATCATCATCAATTGACTACAATATTATCATACTAATGTAATAAATGCAAAAGTTTATATGGATGTTTGTTAGAGTTTGTAGTCTAAACGGCTTTCGATGAAATTTGGTGTAGATGTAGAGGGTAGTCTGGGAAAACACGTAGGCTACCCACTAATTCCACGCAGTCGGAGTCGCTGGCGAAAGTTAATCATTAATGTAATAGTCAATTGAAGAATACAAACATGTTTAATACATTGAAGTGCAAAGATTTTATTGTAGAGACCAAACAAATCGATCGATCATCAAAAGCATCACTTGCACTCCACATCAAAAGATTTCGAATATTGAACTAAATTCTGCTTAGGTTTAAAGTGCGATTCGATGTTTCGTATTTCGCTGAGGGCTATAGAGATATCTGGTAGGTGAATTAAAAAAATGAAATAGTACTTTTGCTCTGAGAAAAGCACTTACATGTGAAATAAAACACTTTGGATGTCTTGTTCATTGATAATGTTTTATTTTAGTTAAATAACACCAAATTTTCCTTCCAATTGTAACCCTAAATAAACCATAAAAAGACTGTAGATTGAAATATTCTAGTTAGTAAAAGTTTTTAATTAATTAGCTAATTTTGCAGGACTTTTCATAGAGTATGTAAGGTTGAATAAGGCAAATAGTTTCAAAGCAGTCTCTATATGAATATGAACCCTACTTTGAAAACTAAATATTAACTTCTAAAGGCAAGCGGTTACAATATGAATATTTCAAGGAAACTTTTCTAAAGAAATACCTTACGAAAGTTTATGTTCGTGAGTTAAAGAAATGTTTACTTAAGAAGTGTTACTGTTGTTAGAATTTTAGCAAAATAAATTTTTAACAAACATACAAGGTGTCAAACTGAAATTTGTTAAAGCACTTTTATAATGATTTTAGAAAACATTAAATACGTTTAAAAAACAAAATTGATATTCAAAATTATCAAGGTAATGTTATGTTTTTTTATTTGACCCTGTAAGGATTTTTTAAAAAATTATCAGTCAACATGCATGATGCGAAAATTGATAATTCAATTATTACCCGACATTATGCAATTTTCCGGACCAGCGAGTCAAATATGAAATCGCGGTGGTTCGTTTCCGGATGATCAGCGAACCGCTGTTGCCTTACTTTTAATTACTATGTTGTTACCTGATCTGATAAACGGTTGTAATTACCTTTTTACATGTAAATTTAATAAGTTAGAAGTTGAATTAAATTTACATTTTTCATCATTAGATTTGCTAACTAGAGTAAATTTCTTCTTGTCGGTCTATTTTTGTTTCCACTCATTGACAGCGATATCTTTATCTGTAAGATCTCGTTAGACATCATCCAGCCATCTTGACTTCGGCCTTAAGTCCTAATGGACGACTCTCTACTCACTGGTTGTCCTTAATTTTTATTAACCGGTAAGTAATCGAGAATAAATTAAACTAATTTATTTTTTAATTATCAGTGTAATTCAGATATGACGGCTGATGGAGATGTATGGAAGAGCAGAACATACTGTGCGACCCTCCGTAAGGGATAAGGACAAGTGGATGATGATAATGAAACTTCAGTGTAGACAACTATTTTTTAGATTATATACTGATTTTAGGAGAATTTTGTTCATAAAACGTGAAAATACGTTTGTCATAAAACGAAAGTCTTGTTTTTATATGAAGAAAGATGCTTTTGATGCGGAAATAACTACGTTTTATGTGGCTGTTTCTTTTATTTCTCATTTCATTTATACGTAAGTTGAAACATATTACTAAATAATGTATCCAAATGTGCATAGAATATAGTCCTATTTATGTAAGCAGAATTTGGTCTTCGATTAAAGCAAACATAGCTTGCTCGTTACATAATTTAATTGGGTCCCTGACGGCGTTATAATCACGTTACTACAAGTTGGTTACTTAGTAGCTTTGACAAAAATATTGGTTGTATCAAATGGATTATTTGATAACACCCACAAAGGTTTGAACACAAACTGAGATCTTGTTCTGAGAATGTTATATAATTAGATAGAACATTATGAATCTTGTCGAATTTTAAAAGAATATTTGATGAAATAGGTAACAGATTAAATGAAGCATAAGTTATAATAACAGAGGTTTCATATGCAAAATAATATCGGTCATAAAATAAACCAACCAGCGGAGCATTAAAATAATTAGCTAATTTCGAAAATATGTAAACGAGTACGGAAGAGTACTTCCGCATCTCAAAGTAAATCAGGCCTATTAATTACGGGTCACTGCGTAATGTAATTGGATTGAATTTTACAAAACTGCCGCACACAGAATCGATAAGTCTCCCTTAGTGTCGATTTAATACGTGAAAGTTGCATTGACTAGCATATGATTATACGGTGACTTCAGACTTTCTGACCCTTTAAGGGATACGTCTTCAGGGTGAGTGGTTTTTGACTTTACTCACTTATTGCACGCCCTGGAGTATGGTGACACCCCTGACAGATCTTAACCTAATCCGTGACGTAACCAAATAATCATCAGTGAGTTTAGTCGTTCGTAATAAATTAAAAATAAGTCGAGATTTTAAATTAGGTTAATTGATGGACTCCCTTAGTTACCTGTTAAAGTATCTGAGTCGGGCACTAAGTCCAAGGAATATTAAATGATACAAGAATTAAGTTAAGCCGGTTTTTTTAAAACACAACGACCTTGCCGAGGGTACAGATTCCCTTTAATTTGGAGTTTATCGTCTAATTGGGATAATAAGATGTTTATAAATAAAATTGATCTGGTTATTGTTAAAAAGATTAAATGAGTAGAAAAAAATACCCGGCCATATTTTATAACGGCTCTCGGTTATTAAGGGTCTAGCTAATGAAGTTGTTCCCTACAACCATGATAAATTAAATTAACCTCATATTTATGTATATGAATTCACATATGAACTATAACTAACTTTTTAATTAGTTGTTATTATATCAAACTTTTAGATTAAAAAAAAAATCCATACTGTAAAACGCACAACCGAAGAGCATTTTTACGTAGATGTATGAATTGACAAGAAGCGACACAAGTGTGCCAGAGTCTCTGCCAACTCTACGTTAAGAGTGAATATCTACGTATTATTTCTATACATTCGTATAACGCATAAATAGAAGTAAAGTTTTCGTAAGGAATGTATAAATTAATATTACAGATAATAGAAAAGCAGCTTTTATTATCATACACGTGGTAAAAATTAATTTTTATTCACAACGTAACAAAGCCGGGGAGCTTATGTTTGTTAAACAATACACTCTGACAATAGTTGGAGACAATAGCGAACCCAAACGTACAACTAGAATACAGACTTAACCTCAAACCATTACAGGCTTAAATGTAAGTGCGAATTACAGACCATCCATTCACACGACAACAATGGTTATATTGTAAACAATAATATTACCGAATTACGTGATACAATTCATCGTTGATCAATAAATAGTTGGAGCATATTTTCCAAAAGTAAAAAAAATGTCAATTTCAGTCTAATTACGTTTATTTTCTTTATACTGTAAACTTTCTACTAGAAATATACTTCATAATTATGATATAAGCAATTCAAAGTTGATACAAATGTGCTGAAAAAATACCGCACTGCTGTTACCATTGTTATTATATGGTAGAAACTGATCGGGAAAAAGCAACGCAGTGTTATTCAACGCCATTTTGCCGTTTTCGAAAAAAAATGAGCAATGTTCTAAATTCAAAAATTAAAACTACAACAGTAGATTTATGAATGACTTATTTGTTTTTTGGAGCCTGAATAAAGTTAAATGTTTATGCAACAAAATGGTATTTGGTGACTTAGTAGTCTTTGAATTAAGCAACCAAATATGAGAACAACAGCCATATTATGCTTTAATCAAATATAGACTTTAGCTCTTATGTTTCCTTCCAGTTTGTACAGAAAAAACCTTACCAATAACACCGTTTTTTCATGTATCCATACTCACTGTCCGCCACTACCAATATGGCCGTCGTGTAGCCTAGTTAATACCACACTTATATTTCTGACAAACATCTTAATATTATGAAATGAATATTTAAACTCGTTGGATCATAGTTACGAAGTTTATATTGTTATTTTCAATACAGATAAATGGTATTGATTTATTGCACAGACTAAATAACCTTCAAGAATACATCAAATTAGTTAAAAAGCTAACACAAATCATATGTTATTATGGATTGCTTTATTATAAAATATATTGTACACATAAATTTCAATTAGTCAGTTGTTTAGTATGTAACTCGTTAACCAGTGGAGTATCTCATCAAAATGCGGTCGTAAATAAACTTGTGTACCAAAACATATTGTATTATATAACAAGCATTGATTGCCGGGGTATAGGTGGCCAAAGTTTTAATTAAGACGGAATAATTTATTGCATAATTTATCTCAGAGCGATCTACCGTGCTTCGCAAATTAGAGTAGCTGCTTAATCCTTGAACATTTGGAGCAAATTTAACATTTCCTATAAATTATTTATGTAACGAAGGTATGTGATACAGGATGATTGATATTTAAGATGTTTCATCTAACTCTGTCTTCGTCTACTTGATTGTATACTAGCTGTTGTTCGCGACTTTGTTCTCGTGGAATTAAAAAAATTGTAGTTGAAACTATACTAGTGTAGACTATGCTTATTGCGAAAGTTATGGGCTGTAGTGATACGACTTACTACATTTTTTTGTCTAAGTTTAAAAATTGTTTAACACAGATCTTAATAATTTCATAAAATTTAATTTATAAATATTGTATTTTTGTACTAGAAAGCAAACAAGCCCTAATGAGCCCGCATTACGATAAGCTCATATGTCGATTCCTTTTAGTCGCTTTTTAAAAGCATTGTTTGCTTGTAGTACATAAAAAAAATCACATAAAATGCATTGTTTTCTTTTCCAAACTTTCTTTTGAATATTATGTATTATTCTTATACATAATTAAAATAAATTTTAACTTCTGTTTGTTATAATGTCTTACTGCCATTTTTAATTAATATCTTTTTTAATAAATTCGTTATTGATTTTCTTTTACTGAAATAAGTCAAAGCCTTACTCTACTGTTTCTATTTTTAAATTATGTAGTTCATGTAGAGGAAAAAAGTCGGTCTGAATATTTTTATCTACTACATTGCAATTACCATACATAACTGTACATTAAGTGACAATAAGTATATTTTATTTCTTGTTATTCCACTCATTATTCATGCACACAAAATGAGGTTGTGCGGTCATTCTTTCACGTTTCTCCTTTTAAACATTTTCGTAATTTTGTGTCAGTATTCGTACAGAATTAATTCTTAATTTATTTTACTTGTAGCTTACATTTGGTTTTATATTTTAGTAAACGGTGCAGTTCAAGATGGTTTAAGTAGTCGTCATGATCGACATTTACCTGCATTGTTACAATTATTCCGTGGATTACATACTGGAGAAAACTACCACCAGATACAACCCTATTACTTTTTACCATCTATATTGGTATTTCCGTCAATCAACCAGCATCAAAATACTATTATTCAAGAGAGTTCAGGACAGGAAAACTATCAAGAAATAAACAGAAGTTTACAAATGAAGAAATATGAAAAATTAGTTTCCAATGAAAAAACTATTCATGTTAACGAAACAGTTGATTTTGATAGAAGTGATGTAAAGAATTATAATGTAAAAAATATCACAGATGAATCAAAATTGATTCAGTTTGATAATTTTACTGAGAGAGTTACTACAAAAGAAACTACGAGTACAACATTAATAAACGAAAATGAAAATACTGTGAGTTCAACCGAAGCTATTGGTATTTACCCACCAGCTAAAAATAACAGTGATTTTATAAATACCATATCGTTAACAACTAACATCGTCGAAGAATATGGAAATTATACAGATCCTAATTTATACAAAGAAAAATCGGAAAAGAACAGTTTATTTGACTCAAGTCTTTTACCTCCATTAGAAAAGCCGTTTCTTTTTACATTTAAACCTAATGTTAGTGAAAATCATAGCCTTCCGTTAGATGACAATCGTTGGCAATTTTCAACCGAGAAAAAATATACACACGCAGTAAAAGGATTTAGACCTCTCGCTGGTTTATACTACGACGGTTTTTTACACAAGCCGTTAACTAAGAAAAATGGATTTAAGCCTGTTTGAAGAAAATTATTTTAGGTACTTAATTTTTTCTATATTTACAGTTAAAAAAACTCCGTATCCTCTTTTTAAAATTATTTGTAGAAAAAGATAATTCGGTAGAACCCATAAATAACATAATTTTATGAAGAAATAATACGTTTTAATTTTACGTAAGTAGAATAAATAAAAAGGATTTGATTTTTTTATCTTTTATCGTAGTTAATTTTAATTATGTCACTAAAACAACCCTCATAAAAAGGGGTTTGAAATTCAACACGATTGTGCCCATACACGACGGATTAGTATTCCGGTGAAGACGTTCAAGACATTAACCTTTAAAAAGGGGTCAATGCGTGAAAGTTTTGTCCCCTGATATATTATTCTGGACTTGTTAGGGGGCTCTGTTCTGAGGGAGCTTTTACTTTGAATGTAAATGCCGCTCCTAATTGCTCTATCGACGTTTACTTTTTTATTTTTCTTGTGACAATGATTTAAATCACTTTTGACTGCAATATTTCGTTCTATTTATCGTGTATTGTTTTAACAATGCTTTTAGTCTTTTTAACTTGTGATAATACATTGAAACAATTATTGCTATACAATTTAAGTATAAACTCTATTGTAATTTAATACCTTTCGTTTTTAATAATTCCTGTTTTTAAATTTAATGAATACCTATTCATAAAACCACTAAAACGCGAGGATTAAATGTTGAAATAAAGTAGGATTAAGGTTTGAACATCGTAAGTCAACTTTATATAAAGGAAATTACTATTGTATTACGTATTCAGACTGATATAAAATTCAATTTCCCACACACATAATAGGGATGTGCTAGAAATTATATTATTAAAAAAAAAACTTAGAATTTACGATAACCTTTAAACAGAGTTTAGATATATTTGAGGTTGTATATTATTTTTCTCGTATAATTAGTACACAGTTTATTAATGTCACAAAGCACATAGGTAATTCGACGCCTAATTGCTCAGTCTACCTTCATATCAACCATTTTGAGGTTTCCACACAAAGCCGTATTGACCTGCGAAATACACGAGTGGATTCAATATGTGAAATGAGCCGGCATACTGTTATTGACGCACGTTTGCCATTCAAATTACTATCGCTTGTTTTCGAACTTACTTGTTAAAAGAAAATCCTGAATTATTTCTTTTTTATTATACTCTTTTTATGTAAACATAATATTACATTTTTCATTCGCAATTCACACAATATGATTTTTCATATACAATTGAAGTACCAGTGGGATTTTCCGAAATATAAACTGACCAAGAATGATTACTTACAGGAATGAATTCCTATATGTTTTAAAATAGTATAAAACGGTTGATTTTTGCATATCTCACAAGCCACTGATGTGTCGATATTTAGCTTTACTTGCACCTTTAAATACAAAGCTACAAATCCTCTTTATAACATGGGTATATGTAGATGGCCGTGCTTTTCCAATCGAGTAATGTTTACATCAATTCATTTTTAATTGACGACGCACCGCTGGGTTGTACCCAGAAGTTACAATTACCACAATTTACAGTTCAATTTTCCGACAAAATTGGCTCGTAGGTATAAAGTCGCGCAAGCGAACGACTCGTATCGACCTTAATTTTCTCGTGGCTCACATATCGCGTGTTAGAACAGAAACACAAGTACTTCACAAAGTTTCACCCCGGGGAGTATGTTATAGTTGATAATCAAAATGAATGTCTTAAAGGAATTACACAATTAGGAGGCATATACTTTGGGGTGAACTCACAAAGTACATTATTAAGAGTTCCTTTGACGTACAATGTACGTTTAGTATATCATGACAAATTATTATGCTTTGAGTTAAGGATACGTTACGTAGTGTGAATTATTATTATATTTGCTGTCGCCCTCTACTACGTCTGAGTGGAAAAGAAAACAAAAGTGGGTAGCCTATGTGTTCTTCCAGACTATCGTCTGCATCCATACCAAATTTCATCGAAATCAGTTCAGCCGTTTTTTCTACAAACTCTAACAAACATCCATCCATCTAAACTTTTCGATTTCTTCTTTTCGATTGTATTCTCTGCAAAAACTGTAGCCATTGTAACTCCAAATTATGAATAAAATTTTGATATTAAATCATAGACTCTGGTAAACGTTTTTTATCAGTTACTTAAGTATAATAAAAAGTGAGTAAGAAATTTGTATTCACGTGACTCAATTGTCGTTTTGTTTTATCACAATACTTGCGACCCTTAAGCTAGAGACTTTCTTTACTTAAAAAGTTGACCGAGTCTTAGATATAGAGGACAATGGATTTAAGACAGATAAGAGCAAGTTTAGAAACGTTACATGCCATAAAAACTTTTGTAACATTCTAAGTCTCAGTATCTGCGATGTTATTTATGTTTCTTTACGTACTCTGATCCTTTTATTTTTTTACTGATAAGAAAGCTTTACCGCTTAAGCCTCCAATTTTCCGTAAGTACGTTCTTTACAAACTAGTCACGTTAATTCTATATTTTCGTAGGCGTATTTTACTGAGTTTGAAATTTACATATCTCATAATTTTTCATTCAGATTTTTCTATTTAATAATAAATTATTACATTTCAAAATGTAAAAATCTATGATATTAAGATCTGAGTAGACATGATAGGCATTATCTAAAATATGTATAAATGTGCGTATAATTTACAAATATTAGGAGAAATTAAAAGCTCAAGAATAAGGCGTGCTTAAGTAACCGTTTCCTCTCATTTTATTACATTACAATCCAGTACTTCTCTCACGTCAAGAGTCGTTAGGCTTTCTCACTCAATTTAACATCACCTAATTATACCAAGTTAATGTTGCAATTCTCACCTTATTTATTATTATTTCAGGCAATACATTGAAATTATTTAATACTAACGTACGAAATAATAAAATCTATGTCGGTGTCTTTTGATTGACATAGATAAAAATCTAAAAATATAAAAATAAACATAAAAATATAAAAATATTAATATTTTTTAATATTATACTTTTGTATATGGCTATATTTCAGTACGCAAACATGTAGAAAAAAGTTTTTCAGTAGTTTTTACACACAATACATTTTTTTATTAACAATGTTACACAAAACTATGCGCAATTTTCAGAACTTTTAATTTTTTTCTCGTTTTACATACACACAATTTGGACATAACTTTTTCAATACAAATAAAAATTCATTTTTTTCTGATTTTAAATAAATAAAATCTTTATTTTCCTCCATAATATTAAGCGTCGTTATTTTTTATCTATTCAAATCTTACCAAATCAGTTTCACCTGCTGCCGCAGTTAATCGAGACGGGATAGCTTTAGTGGCCCCAAGAAATACATCTCAAGATAAAGTGGATCGTCATTAACTATATTGTACCTTGGGATTAATAACTTCGGCGTTGCCCTAAATTTCTCTGATATCCGTATTATCAACGGTATATTGCTTGCTCTTAGTAAAGTTATCTGGAGATCATTCCAAATGTATTCAATGTATACCAAAAGAGACTTTTGAACTATATTAACTTAACTAATTCTAGAGTTTAAATACCATTATAGGTATTAATAGTAACCAATTAAAGCGCGTGAGCACCTTTGGCTAAACTATCGCACAACTGTTTAGTCGCGCTTTGATTCCCAAAAGATTATATGGAGGTGCGCACACTACTCGGTTTTTAGTTGTGCAACTAATCAGTTGAATTTACAGCGAAACAATCGACGATCGACAAACAAAACTGTTGTGCGACAGTTTAGTCAAAGGGGTACGCCCGGTCTTAATGCAATTAAAATTTTTCAAGGTCTAGCTATTTTGGTGAAAGTTTTATGCAAATTATTGTCAAGTTAATAAAAAATAATGCAACAGCTACAATTTAATACTGACTGTTTAACCTTGATTTGTGGATAAAGCAAGCCTAAGATTTTCGTTCGCGATTTCGAGAATTTCCATATCTAAATGGAAAAACCGACCCCGCACAATCAATTTATCCTCCAATATCCTCCAGCGGTTTTATACCACCTGTGCAATAAATATTTATACTTTTCCCCTCGATTTGTATCGTTTCGCTTAGTTTTGTCGAATAGAAAATCTCCCTAAAAATATTTGGAGGTATTCTAAAAATGTAAATTACTACCAAGTGTACGCCCATCGTGACTTCGTCTATTTGATTTCAACTACGTTACTCAGTTCCAAAAAATAACACATTCTAAGACAGAAAAAGCTGCTCTTCGAACCATTTTTCACAGAATTTGTTACTGCAAAAAAAAACATCATGTCTGGCACATGTATTAGGTTCTAATAATAGACGTTACACCTTATCAGTTCGACTGAATTTCATTTCATTTAGAATCCTTGCGAAGAATCGAGCGTATCACCTTCTAACAACGTCGTTAACGCGTCTGCAGTTCCTCTGGCGTTGTGAATGTCCATAGACATCGATGGTTGTCGATCAGGTCAGGTCAGGTCGTTGCTCAGTGATCCTGCTGCTCGTATTATAAAATGAAATTCGTATTAGTTTTTAAAATTTAATACTCAGAGTGTAAAGTTTTTTTTTTATATCATAAGGTGGCAAACGAGCAAGCGGCCACCTGAAACCGCCACAATGGCGAAGCAACCACTGCATACAGACATCTGCAATTGCAAATGCGTTGCCTATCCTTAATCGACCGAAGAGGAAACGCACATAAAGTTAAATCCAATTTTCCTTCCTATCCTTTCCTATTTAGAGAAGGGTGGAATGGGACCAAATTAGGCCACTGGCACCACACTCAACAGACGAAAGGTGGAATTTATCCCACCGCACGCCTGTCTTCTGCGTGGTCGTGGTATTACACTGGGCGAGCCGGCCCATTCTTGCGAAAATATTAAAGCTAGCTCTACCACTGTCGAGTAAAGTATAGGTATTCAAGCAAATTAACTCATCTTTCGTAATGTCACAGCATATCCATGAATCATTTCAATCCTACAAATCCGAAGTTATATCAAAAAATTTCGAGTCGCCAGCTTTAAAGCGTATTTCAAGTGAGGCCGCTCTGTAAACACTACCCTTGGACTGAAGTAAATGTTCCATGAAATTACCTCAGCATTTTGCCAGCAATGAAATTCGTTTTCCAGTTTTGAAATTTTCATCGTTTTATCTTTAAATGGATCTAGCCACATAAATAACTGAGATTCACTTTACTTAAATACATATAAAGTATTTAAAAACTTCTTTGATCTTACATTGAAAAGAAATGTTCTAAATTGTATTCTTTTTAGATGCAAGTATATTGTAGCTTTGATGATTTTGTAAGATTTATTTAGGTTAAAATTGAATTTTCTTACAGATGTATAACTCCAAAGTAAGGTTATCATGTTTTAATAATAAATAGTAGCATCGATTCGATTTTCTTTACTAATTTCAGCCAAAAAATTCAATCGGTAAATATGCGATAAACTTAATGAAATTCCATCTATAAAATTATTCAGAATTTGTAAGTATTAAAATGTCAGCAAGATCTGAGCCATTTCAGTGAAAAATTAATTCGCTTAACTATTTTCTACTTTAGAATTTGAGTAGAAAAAGAAATATGAAGCAATTTTGATAATGCTCTGATGTCGAGTCACAAGGGAATGAAAAATTCAAGGGGATGTCGTACCTCGCTGTAGCATGACCGACGGCATTTATACTTATAATGAAAGATTTTTTAGCAACGCCGTCTTGACATTACTAATCACACAAGTGTGTGTAAATGGCATTACAATTTATGTACCAAAAGTAAACTCGCACGGGAGTTGGTGGCACTAAAAAACTAAGTACACACGCTTGTTGTGTAACAGTTTTATATTTATTAGTCGCATGTTGTTGTTAATGTATAGCACTAATGTGGTTACAGACTAGTTTGTTTGGCCCATTTCTACTATTAGAACAACCTAGGACTTCAGTGCGATATTATCATTCCTCTATGTCTATGAAAAAAAAATTGTAATGTAAACAAGTTCATACAGCTTTTTCTACAGTGAAAACTACTATGCAACTAGTTTAAATTAATAATGCATGCAAGATTAGTTCTTTACCATACATCGTACAAGTCAAACTTTAGTAAATATACTTTGTTAGTTGAAGTTCGTCTCGTCTCAAGATTTAAATGGATACTACGTGATACGGAATATCAAAATCGCGTATTGATTCGTCTCCAAATATAGAACAATGGAAAGCCTCGCCGGGGAGACTCAAAGGACGCTATGAATTGTAAAATTTAAACTCTGATTCTAAGATCTTGCTAAGCAAAGTGAAAATCAATGTTTTGTAATATTACAATTTTAACAAAAGACTCGACTAATAGCTTTAGCAGTTTTGTAATAGTTGAAGACCAAAAAAAAAACGACATATTAATATTTTTAAGAGAAAAGATTGATAATTTAGTTGGTGCTGTATACTCGAACCAAACAGATAGCTTTAAAAAGTTTTCATCAATTAAGCTATTGATCCGCGAGTAATATAGGCTGTGGTCCCAATCAGTGGTAGCTTAAACTTTAAAGCAAAGCTTATGAACACTAATTACTTAGTATAGTTTAAATCACACACGATTGGATGTGTTTGGTTTATATTCGCACAACGTACATATATTTTCTAAATAAGTATCCAAAGTGCCTTTACCTTCGTCTCGAGCCTTTTACGTGATGGAGTAGATGTGACGAGAATCGAAAATAGGGTTGAAACGTTTTGTGGTTATTTCGATTGAACCCTCAAAGGGTTACCACCCTTGAAATTTCAGGTTATTCGACGACTAGTTTTCTACTTAACTTTGTAAGCTTTGTCATTTGTTTGTATTTTAAAAGACAAATACGTAAAACAAAGATTCTTTATTTAAATATTTTTAATACAAATCCAATTTCTTCACTTCTAAAATAGCTATACAAACACCTTTGACTAAAATATCGCACAACTGTTTAGTCCCGCTTTGATGCCTATGAGCTTATATGGAGGTGCGCATACTACTTGATTTTCAGTCATGCAACTAAACAGTTGAATTGGTTGCGAAACAATCGAGAGTCGACTATCGTACTATAGTTTTGTGAAAAATGTGCATCCGCTCTAAATATTGTACAGAGTGACTTTACTTTCACTAATTCTCCTTCGTGTTAGTTCTTGCCCAATACGCCTCCAAGAAATATTTACACAGAAGTTTCTGACAGGAAAGTTTTTTTACTACATCATTTAGATGCATCAAATTTATTTTGATCTTTTGATAATATGATCGAGTGATACAAAAGCTTGAATATTGAAAGTAATCCTTATACATAGATACAAATATAGATTGGTGTTGACACAGCGATGGCTTGTTATTATTGATGGGTATAATTTATTGCGTCGGCCGCTCGCCGCTCCGGGGGGACGCGACTGGAATCACGACGGTGCTGCCCTAAATTTATGACTCCCGACCGGCACCTTTGATGAATGTTAATTTTTCATTGCTTTCTTTTAGTAACACTAAATTTACAAAACTCTCGCTATCTTTAGTAATAAATTATAAATGTCATCATTCAAGAAAAAACAGACAGACAGTAATGGAAGAATTTTCCGACTGGAAAGTAAATGGTCATTAGTAATCTACAATGTTAAGTTAATGACAGTTTTAGAGTAACATTTATGAACTAAATAAATGATTAAGATGTTATAAATGAACGAGATATTTACACAAAAATCACGAACCGAAAATTTCTTATTCTCGAATTAAAGGGAGTAACATTCCGACTGCTCTTAATATATTATTCTGAGCTGAGCAATTGTACGCCCCAGATGTCAATGCCAGTCGTTCCTGCAAGAAACGGACATGCGGGGAGTTTTGTGAACCCAATTTTCTCATTGAATAGATTTGTGGGTAAATAGATAATTTCATGCTGAATTAATTTCCAGATCATTAAGGGTTGTACAACAGCTCCAATATAATTTAATTTAAATTTACTTTTCAATATCAATATCTGTAAAATGAGCTCTGTTAATATTTAGAACGCGCACACCTGAAAATAAACTATCGCAAAACTATTTAGTCTCGCTTTGATTCCTATAATCTTAATGGAGATGCGCACACGACTTGTTTTTTGTTTGCAATTAAGCAGGTGAATTGGCTGCGAAACAATCGATAATTTCAAAAGGAGAGTGAACAGCTACTTATTAAGCTAGCGCGTACCATCTTTCGACTGCATCGTCACTTTCTTCAGCTGGGATCATGGTCAAGCTTAACAAATAATAATAAAAATAAATCGCACAACGGTTGTACGGTAGTTTAGTCTAAGTACGCCGGCTCTACACAGCCTTCAATTGTTTCGATAGCTTCGCTGATATTTGAAAAATGACTATGTTTTTAAACAAATTAATAGAAATCGCTTAACATTGGTGATTAAAGTAGTATTTCCAAAAACACATATAAACAAAGATAATAAACTAAATGGAATCTGTTCGTGCTATCTATTAGTTACAATTAACTTGAGAGCTCGAATAGGTATAAAATTAAATTGCACACGTACTAAATTAATCCTACCCTTATCAGTGACCGGGCGTTATTTGGAAGCCGGCGGTTGTCCCAAACTACACACATTAGAGGAAGCTAGTAATTGTTAATCTCACTATTAATATGGCAACAATATTACAATTTGCTATATTACACGAAGTATAAATTTATTTAAATTGTTCGAGGTCGAACATAACTCTAATAAAATATGAAATATCTCATGTTATCAAATCCACAACAAATTGTTATCATTATTTTAGGTTTTTTTTTTTTAAATACCCCGAGGGTACCTTGTAGCACCTACTGCTATTGATGAAGCAGCAACTTTGGTAAATAGGATATTATGTTACTAAAAAAACAAAACCGACTTCCAAACAAAATACACGAAAAACAAAACAAAATGCACTAAAAACAAAACAAAATACACCAAAAACAAAAT